>NW_020664409.1:16620516-16710264 GCF_002925995.2 Terrapene triunguis
TTCTCGCTCGCTGGCTTGTTTCAAGCTCGTGGATTTGTGTGTTGTTGTTGTTGTTGTTGGGTTTCTGTTTTTGGTTTTTTTTTATTGCGCTGATAATAGTTTTTTCTTTGTGCAAAAAACGAGGTCGATCCAGTCTCTCCTTCTCCTCTCAGCACTTAGTCTTAGAGCAAGAAAGCAAATAATAAAAAGGAGTAAAGTCCCCATACATACATATGCACCGGATGGGAAATGTCAGTCACTCCTCCACCTTCCAAACAGTCACAGATCAAACAGTGTCAGCACCGGAGAGGACTACTTTTCTGCCTTGCTCCCCCCTTTCTTTTCCTCCACAGATCGCAGCTTCTTCTGATACTAAATGTAATTCAAACACATTTTTATCATGGATTTTTTTGGTTGATCTTGATCTGCAACAGAAAAACAAACAAAAAAAGCCAAAACCAAGAAAAACCCCGGAGAGTGTGTGCAAAGGGGGAGAAAAAGCAAATATATTCACTGGGTGGGAGAGATTAACGTGAACTGTTTTCCCCCCTTTAAACTCCTGGGAGAGAAAGAGATCCACTCTCCCTCTTCTCTTTTCACTGAAATGTAACACACATTCAGATCCCAGAGCTTTCAGACAGTCTCAACTGATAGACAGACACATCGAGCTTGCTTTTCCTGCTTCAGCTTTTTACTCCTCCTCCTCTTGCCAACGTCACCCTGACAATTACAAATAGGTCTCACACAAACCCATACCTGTCAATCTTTTTAATTGCTGTGTTTTCATTTTTTTTCCAGAGCTAAACAATATGACCAAAAAGAAGTCTTAATACAGCATAGCATAAAAGATTTCTCATGTGAGGCACACACTGAGGGTTTTGTTATTATAATCCACTTGCTAAAGTACTCTGCAAGACGCATGTGCTGATTTAACTTAAGCAGATGTCTAGTTCTGGCAAACTTAAAAAGCAAGAGATGCTACCTAGTCTTGGCACACACACAAACATTATTCCCCCTCCTTGAATTTAGGATGATTTGTGTGAGATTGCAGGTCTCCCTTACTTTAAAACACCAACAGATTGCAGAGCAAGAACTGCAGCATATGAAATGCTGCTAATAGATTTTGCATAGTTTATGTCTAGGGATTCATATATTGTTAACTGCAAGAACAGAAGGTGTTTTCCCCTTTTTTTAAGGCAAGAAAATTAAAACTACATACTGATTCCCAAAAGAAAACACTCGAAGCTATAACTTTTCTTTCTTTAAGGCAAAAAGGTGATTTTTATTATGATTTTAATTATTAATACCAGGCAATTAAGAAATGAGTTGTGCATATTGAAATGATGGAGTTAATTCCAGGTGAGTTATACATGAATTCTTCCTACACCATTGCAACAGCTCTATTAAATTAACTTCCACCATCACCAAGTACAGACTGGCAGTTCCATCAAAACATTTACTTGAGTCCTTTGACCTCCCAGTTGATTTCCTATAAATACTCTCCCAAAAGTAATTCTGCATTGCAGAAGTTGATTTAAAAATCCTCTCCTAAAGATACAGAGGAGTAGAAAAAATATTTTTGGCCAAAATAAATATATGGCAATATTTTTAATGTCATAGCTAAAAGGGGGTGGGGGAAGGATTCACTGTTTCTTTTAACTGTACACCGGTTATAGAGAGCTATAAAATCCATGAGGCTGTAAAGTGCATTTCATGTGTGTGTGTCTCCCGCCTAGAAGGACATCAGCAGTATTTTTTTTTTCTTTATAGACAGAACACACACAAAAATCCTTAAAATGCTTTAAATCCTTTCATAAATCGTAGTGCTTTTATTCTCCCCCAAATCTAAGTGCTGTATCCACTAGTGGTTGCTAGCGGCTCTGGGTTGATTTGTACCACCTTGCAAGGAAGTGAATGTTTCGCACGGAAGGGGCGGTGCCTGTATCACCAGCCTGCAGCTCCCCAGCTGCTCCTAATAACAACATTAGAAGATTAGCTGCAACTTCTCTTTACTATTCTAACCTTATTGATCTTATAATTTATTCGTGTTTTCTTTCAACTTTTTTTAAAGGATCATATCCGTCTTTTATAAACTAGAGGCGTAGGGAGGGGGGGGAATGCGGCACGGTTTTATATTTATATATTTTAAATCCCTTGCTAAAATGCAGCATGCAAACTAAAAAACAAACATTTGAACGGAATATCTTGCAAATCTGTATTTTACTGAAAGTAAGAAATCCCTGGCAGCGGTGATCAGATGCGGTTATATTATTACAGAGGCAGGCAGGCATGCATGTGTTTCTGTGTTGTTGCAGATCACACACAAACACATGCACCCACTATTTTTGCTGTAGCAGCAGCTTTGCAGGCGGGACTGTGTTAGGAGGGTGAACTTTGTTCCTGTTTCATGTTAGTGACGGTAAATGAAGATCAGCTCCAGGGGATCATCTTGCTGGTGCTGCTTCTTCTCTGGTGTTTCCGTGTTGTGGAGGGGCTGGGCTGGGAGGACGCAGACAGGCTGCAGCTTGCTACATTAGACGTTATTTACATACACAAATAGCTATGTTCAGAGAGTCAGAGTGTCTCCTCTTGTGAGTTTGGTGGTGGTGGGTTTTGCAAGCTGTCCGAAGAATCTTCTTAGCTGGACACCCCCCGAGGGTGATGAGTGTGGGAAAGAGGTCTAAGGCTGGGAATGAGTTTTAATACAAAAAGCAGCGCTTTGCTGAGGTGCTGGGGATCTCGGTTCTGGAGGAGGCGGCGGCAGCAGCTGTGTCCTCTGGAAGGTCCCTTCTGGTCCTGCTTTGGTGGTGCTCGGCCCCGGCCCATATTGGACATGTCCTACTCCCGTCACTTTCTGGATTTCCAGGGCTCGTCTATCCCCAGCTCCATGAAGAAGCTGGTGGTGACTAAGCTGAGCTCAAACTTCCGAGAGGCTGTTGCCCTGCGGCAGGACGCGCCTGTACCACTCCCGGGAGATGGAGATCTTCTTGTCAGAAACAGGTGAGTTCCCTTCCCCTCTCCAGCCCCCAACTCCTCTCTTCACCTACCTTCCTTCCTAGCCCTGGGGTCTGAGCCCTTTTCCTGCTCAAACTCCTTCTGACTTCTCACCTCCTGTGGCCTTCTCTTGCTCTGTCATCCTATCAGGTTGTACCAGCTGCCATCTGGCGCCTGATAATTTGATTTTGTTGTTGGTTTGTTGTTGTTTGTTTTGAATGTCTGATGCCACAATCATTTCCTCCCATGCATTGGGGAGGATGGGGATTTCTGCATCTTTTGAGGTGCTCGTTTTTGTTTTGGTTTGTCCTTTTTTACAAATGCAGCTGATCAAGCAGTATTTATTCTCCTACCCCGGAGGAAGAACACAGCCTCACAAATCACTGTTTTAGTAGCCATTTTCAAGGGTGGGAAAGGGCAGCATGATCTTAAACAGAAAGCTGCACGTGAAGTAAGTGTTCAGGAGGGACTGAAAAACCAGAAAATGATTTCTAAGTCCCTCCCAGGTTTGTGTGTGTTACATTTACATACAATCACCAGCGTGTGTGTCTGTCTTAGCCATGTAAATGTCGGCGTGACATTAATATATAGCAGTCTGCCTCTGTGTTATGTGTTATTTATAGCCATGGTCTGAGTGTGTAAGTGTAGATAGACCATACACCAATGATTGTTTTATGTGTTATGTATGTGTACAACCGTGAGTACGTTTCCCTGTATGTCTGGAGGGGTTTCCTCCCCCTCCTCCCCCTGTAGTCCTCCACGTCAGTAACCTTTAGTGAATATGAATCAACAGGAAGGCAGAGGACCTCAGTCTGTCAGTGCTACTCTCCTTCCCCTGTCACCCTTCAACCGCCTGGCCACCACTTCCATTCTCTTCTTCCCCCTGAAGTGCAAACATTAAAACCAGGAAAGGAGAAGCTTCTCGATGTGCCATAAGCTTTTAACAAACCGCATAAGCCTCTCCAGCCTTTCAGAAAGTTTATTACCACTGCTAGTCTCGTGTGGGAAGTAGGATTTCTAAATTGTTAGCTATTTTTAATGAAACAGGGTCACACAGGGAGTAAAGATGTGACATTTTGCTTAACATAATATGCAGTAAATTGTGTGCTAGCTAGTACTGTCCGTTCAAGCTTCTTGGTCAGCTCCCAATAAAATGAAGACTGTAAGGACAAAATGTACCTTTCCCCAAATGGCTTATTTATTTTTATTGGTTCCCGCCTAGATGGTATCGTTCCTTAAGACAAAAGTAGGGCTTTTAAAGGTCTAACTTTCCTTGGTAGAAGCTGGAACTCTAGAAACCCCATGGAAGATTATGTAATTGTTGCTGTCAAGAGGGGAAAGGGGGAAACTTGTTTTTAAAAGACTTGTCTAACAAAAACCTTGTCCCTACGTAGAACTGGTTGTTTAAAGACAGTGCATAATGAAATACACTAACAGACGTGAGATCAAAACTGGAAGTTTAATAGAAATGTTTGTGTACCTTATCTGTAGCTAATCTGTGTGTGTGTGCGCGCGCGCGGTGGGGGGTTCATAATATATGTAATATGCAATACCTGCACACGGAAGAGAGAAGCATGGACTTCTAAGACTGAAAAAGATTCATACAAAACTTTAATCCGCTGCTGCTATCAACCTATAGGATTTTTGAGAGAGAGAGTTAGAAAGAGCGAGAGCTGTGTAAAGCACTGACTTGCTGCATCTAAGAAGGAATGGCCCTGAAACAATAATGGCATGAAACACGCATCAGGCTGGAGTTAAATTCCTTTTCGTGGAAGGGACCCGACTGCCTTACACTACAAACAGCTACAGAAAAATGTAGCGAGTCTTAGTCCTGCCTAGCTGGATATGATAAGGTTGTTACGTCGTTGTTCTCTAATCCCCTCCCCCCCACTCCCCCCACACACTGTCTCTCCCTCTTTTCCTATGAAATTTTAAAATTTATTCATGTAATTTATTTTGTTTTCAGTGTAACGCTTCCTTCCTTCTCTTCCCCCCCCCCTTCCTTGGTCCTGGGTGGGCTCCCTGGGTGCCAGAGGGACGTGCACACCTCAGAGTGGTGGGGTTGAGGCTCTCAGCTCGCCCCAGAGTGAAAGCAGGAGCTGATCCAGAGACTCAGGCAGGCAGTTACTGTATTTTAACACAGATCAGTTTATAAAAAGGGGTGGGAGTGGGGGAAAGTACTCAATTGAGGTTTGGAGTTAAAACATTTTGTATTGTTTGGGGTTGTGCGGAGTTTTCTCTTTATTATTATTTGCTGGGGAATCTCACATCACATCCATCTATATATTCTCTGTTTGTGCCTCCTGAAAGCTGCAGCAGGAAACAAGCCCCCCTTTCCCCTTTTGTACTATCCTGGAGAAGCTGCTTCCCATCCCGAAAGGACAAAATGTGTCCCTGGCTTTATTTATTCTTAAAAACACATTTTACAATAGGTAGAAGCCTACAGGATCTTAAAAACAAAACAATACATGCCTTGAGTTTGAAGGGTGCAGTTGCGGATTTGTTCATTTTAGTCCCAGTCACGCCCATGAACAGTATTAATTGCTTCGAGCTTTTTATGCAAAACAATCCTCATTCACCACAGTAAAATCTGCTTTTGGATTTAGGGGACTAAGGTGGAAAACTGCTTTGGGGTCCTTGTATTTATTGATTTTCAAATAAGACGCTCTGCTATTAAGTGGAACTTCCCCCCCCCTTTTTTTTTTCCTTCGGTGGAAAAATAACCCAAGATGATTCCCTTAGTTCTTAGCAGAAAAATCCATCATAGCCTTTACTCTCAGAGCAATGCTTTTAAACTAGAAATCGATTTAAAACAATAAACTTTCTCTTTCGGGTGAAGGAGGGAGGGAGAAGGGGAATAGAATCCTTAACATAACCATTTACGCTTCTTATGTGCATTTGTTCTATTTTCAAGAGGGGGAAGGTGCCTCTGTTTTATTGCAGAAGAACGACCCAAAGACAAAAGCCCAGGTTTCCCCTAAGTTATGCGATGTTTTCGAGCTTTTTGTAAAGGAGTGACAGGTTATTTCGTTTCCAAAATATTTTTAACGATTTTCTGCTAAGGTGGAAGTCAATGGGGGGAAAAAAGTTTATTGAAATGGAAGGGGGGAAAGTTTTTGATTCATGGTTTAACGGATCACAGTGGGGGGGTGGGGGATTATTTCTGCTGAGTGTTTGGGTTGAGAATTTGTTTTTCTTCTGCGCTCCTAGTTTGGATTACTTTGTTTTGTCTCTGTGTTGACGGCTCTTGTGCTGAATTTCTGTCTCTTACGTTTTGTTTTGGTGCGAGAAGCAGCATTTTCACCCCTCCTCGGGCTCGTCCTGGTTTTATAATAAACAGTACTAAAGGGGTCAGCACGCTCCAGTGTAAATAAAGCGGGTGACTCGGAGTGTGTAGTAATTTTGGGAAAAGCCAGCCCCAGTCTGGTTCCGTGTCTCAGCGCTTCAGATTTTGAAAATAGCGAAAGACGGTGCCCTCACCAGACCCTCCTTAGTCAAATAACAAAGACATTTTAAATTTGGGAATTAAAACAGGCAGATCACTTGAAAAGAATTCTGAAGGCATACAGCAAACACAGAGTGCACTTCTTTACTCCCCCTCTACACCCACCTCGTCTCGCTCTCTCACACACGAGTTTGGAAGATGATCTTGAATTTATTCCTGCGCTTAAAATGAAAGGTTCTGAAAACGTCCGGGGCACAGCACAGCAAACCATCTCCCTCGTAGTACCTTGAAAGGCAAGGTTCAAAAGGATTTAGACAATATGTTTTAATCCCGACATCGTGGTTTGATCATTTTTTTGCATATGGGACATTTAGGGAGACTACATTTAAGAAATAAAACTATATGCGAACACAAATGGGAGTTATACAAATATTGGTGGGTTGAGAAAAAGGAGTGGGGTGGGGAGTACTATAGCAAACTTGGAGACTATATTGATTAATAATAATGATTCCCCTAGTCCTGAGAGAATCATTTCAGATGGCAGAGGCAGCTTGGAAGACTGGGGGGGGGGGGGGTGGGATGGTCAGAACAAATATTACCAGCAAGCCTCGAACACATTATATAGTAGTTCGCATTTCTTTATTTCCTCCTAATCATCTATTATTATTTTGCTGAGACTCCTAGTCCCGTTTTAAATGGAAAATGCAGGGATCGCGAACAAGAGGACAGTCTTTCAAATGTTTTCTCCACAGGCTGACCTGTGCGTATCTCAAAATCCCTTAGTAATACAGCCACCGAATAAACGCAGACCCCAGTTCCAGTTGAGATGGAAAGGCATCCGCATCTGCACATAAAGCCTTGCATAGGAGGGATAGCTGCAAGTGGCCAAGTGCTGGAGAAGGAGGTGGAGATGCCGGGGTGGAGAATAGGAGCCAGAGGGAGGGAGTGCTAGGATGGAATGTCCTCAGAGAGATGCCCCAACTCTTAGTCCCTGGCCGACCCCCGAAGTCCCGCTGAGACATCACACGCCTATTGGTGCCAACACTAGCACTTTCCCCCTATTACGGTTACCATAAAAGGTGGGGAGGTGCCAGGCAAGCACCAACTTCTTCTGCACTGTGTCTTTCCCCGAGATCTGCCATTGCATCGTCCTCTCTCACGCACACACGTTTCAGCTGCTGGTGGAGCCGGGAGAAGAGAATTTGCATTTTCTCCTGGTAAAAAGCAGCATGTTAAGGATAGTTGTTTACCAGACATCTGGCTAACTGCAGTACTTCCATTCCCCCCTCCCCTTCACACACACACAAAGTTTCCAGCTTTAGATGGTTAATTACCTGCCTTGCTCTGTCCCTCTCTTTCCATTTTAAGAACGATGCTAAGTGAAAAGAAGATGGGACTGCAAAGGGTGGGAGAGAAAAGTTTTTATTTTAAATTCCTCCCCTCTCTACGGTGCCTACAGGGGATGCCTGTTTCATACAGTGCAAAAATCAAAGGCGCATGAATAGGCTCTCTGCACCAGGAGGGAGGTTCTGTCTGTACCAGGCAAGGAGGCTAATTCAGGGGTAAATTGGCTGGGAGTGGAGGAGAGGTGGTAAATCCATGGGTTGAAAGTTATCGTTGTAGGGATAAGGGAGGGAAAGGAGGGAGATAACCATCTCTCTGCTTTTAAACCCCACTGCTAAAAGTTGGGTTTTTAAATCTAATGCAGAGTTGTAGCACCAATTGCGCCTTGGCTTTCTGATCATTTTTCTCAAATGTCCTGAGGAGATATGTTTTGATGTAGAAGCTGCTGGTGGTTGTATTTTTTTTTTTTTTTTTAAGAATGGGACATGGGAATTATGTAAATTAAAGAAGAATGGTAGATTTTTTTTATCTATAAATAGGATGTAGACATTCTTTGTTACAATTAAACAGGGGATTAAATGCAGAATTAAGGAAAGCAACAAAAGTCACATTCTTCTCTCTCCGCCGGTGTGTGTATATTATATATATTTATATTAATAGACTGTCTCACTCTGTGTGTGTGTGTGTGTATATATATATACACACACACACACGATACACACTTTATATTAGTGAAAGTCTGAGATTCTCCATAGTATAAAGAACTTAAAAATCAAAATAAAGTATTTTTTCATTTTCTCATTTCTTTGTGTACTGTGTGTGTAAACACTTTAAAATCTCACACACACAATTTGAAAATATTGCTAACTCTGACGGTTAAAATTGCACCGTTTGCATATTTCTACAGCTTTTCATACAACACCAAATTCTATAATCTTTAGGTTATCGCTTCCACATGTAGTAAAAATCTGGGATTCTTCTGCTGCATGTGCAAGCTTCTTGACATTTTCTAGTTAACAGACTCTCCCCCTCCACTTTCTCCTTTTGTAGCAAGGTATTTTAGTTATGAGCTACATTGACATGGAAAAATATTGTTACTAAAATATCACCTGTACAATTAAAGTAGATCATGATACCATGATTATCTTTTACTGCTAATCAAGTTTAGTATATGTGTGTGTTTTTTTTAAAACATTGACTTTTTTTTTCACCTGTTAGAGGTCAATAGGACTTCTAAACATTGAATACTCTGTTACAATTTCAGTCCTTCTGTACAATGCTGTTTTGATGTGTTGCAAGTAATTGGTTTAAAGCAAAATATTTTAATAATGTTGAAATTGACAAATTTCCGATAGTCACACCAGCATTTAAAAAAAAAAAAAAAACTTGCCTTCAGTAACATGTTATGATCAATGACCTTGCAGATGACATTTATACTTAATATTATCGTTAGTCATTAACAGTATTATTATAATCAGAAATGTAAATTTGTTGCCAGAATCAACATATTTAGCACTTTACCCTATTTTATTCCACAGAGTTGTTTTTATATCTTTTGTAGAGTGGTCAATTAATTTTAATTTTCCAGTCTCATACACAATTATTTTTGGTTTGCTTATTTTGGTTAAAATGGCCATGTGGAAAATGTCTTATTTTTAAAAATGTGTCTAAAATTTCTACAATATTAGAAACATAAGGTACAAAAGTCTGATTAAAATCACTGCTATGCTATGTATACGGATTTTTTTTTTAATAGTGTGAGGTGAATATTTTTTCTAATTACTGGTATATTTGAATATGCATTGTTATATCTTACCCAGAAAATGTAAGTGGATGTGTTTTCACATGGCAAAGTACTGGACAAAGAAAGCATGTTAACAAATTTTTGTTTTCTTCTAGATTTATCGGCATTAATGCATCTGATATAAACTACTCAGCTGGCCGGTATGACCCTTCAGTTAAACCCCCGTTTGATGTAGGTTTTGAAGGTATTGGTGATGTGGTAGCCTTAGGCCTCAGTGCTAGTGCCAGATACACAGTAGGCCAAGCTGTGGCCTATATGACACCTGGTTCTTTTGCTGAATATACAGTTGTGCCTGCCAAACAAGCAGTTCTTCTACCTTCTGTGAAACCTGAGTTTCTTACTCTAATGCTAAGTGGCACTACAGCATACATCAGTCTGAAGGAGCTTGGACAATTGTCTGAAGGCAAGAAGGTTTTAGTGACTGCAGCATCGGGAGGAACAGGCCAGTTTGCTGTGCAGCTTTCAAAGAAGGCAAAGTGCCATGTAATTGGAACTTGCTCCAGTGATGAAAAGGCTGGTTTTCTGAAATCCATTGGCTGTGATCATCCCATCAACTACAAAACTGAAAATGTTGGTGCTGTTATTAAAAGGGACTACCCAGAAGGTATGGATGTAGTGTATGAATCTGTTGGTGGAAAGATGTTTGACTTGGCTGTCAACTCCTTGGCTACCAAAGGGCGCCTGATAGTTATTGGGTTTATCTCTGGCTATCAAAATCCTACTGGCCTTCAGCCTGTTAAAGCAGAAATGTTGCCAGCAAAACTGCTGAAGAAATCTGCCAGCATCCAGGGTTTCTTCCTGAACCATTATCTTTCTGAATATAAAATGGCTATGGAGCACTTACTCACAATGTATGAAAGTGGAGAACTGGTTTGTGAGGTGGACCTCGGAGACATGTCTCCAGAGGGCAAGTTCACTGGCTTGGAGTCTGTATTCCGTGCTGTAGATTATATGTACATGGGAAAAAACATTGGAAAAATTGTAGTTGAATTACCTAACTCTGTCAACAGTAAGCTGTAAAAACAGAACAATGATATAAATCAAGAGAGAGAAAATAGGCACTTTATGCCTCAGAATTACTAGAATCCATTTTTTTTTAAACTTGGTAAAGGATAGTATATTAAAACTATTAAGTTGTTAATAAAAAGTTTTGATTAAAAAAAAAATTAGCCAGTGCCTGTAGGACTTAACGTGCTTGTGTTTGATTCTGTAACTTTTACAGGCAGTGGTGCTTAGGGTAATACTAGATATGAACATTATTCTGGGCACTTAGAATAAATGATGATGCAGAGGCTGATCCATCAGTTTCTTTGATAAGATTTTTAAATCCTGTTTGGAAACATTACATTTCATATGCGTCATTTCAGCAATTTAGATCCTGTGATTTTAAAAATATCTTTCATATACAGCAAAACAAAACATTTTGTTGATGCTTTGTTAACCCTTAACATTTCTGGGAAACCAAAGATAATTTTTATCTTTTTACTTTTTTGGGTTGCAAACTCAGTAATGATATTATGGCTACTTTGTGCATGATAATCAGATATCATGACATGTTCTATATGGAAAATGTATCCATTAGTTCTAACATGGCAGAAAAATGGGGGGTGGGGGGAAGAAGAGGGAGGGAGGGAACACAATTTAAAAAAAAAATGACAGAGTCTGCAATTACACACAACCCTGCCATTTTCATTCAAGCCTTTGGTTACCATTTGGAACAGTCATTTTATACTTTTGCCGTGGTGTTTATTATCTTTATTGTTTACCCTTTATTCTCCCCATTAACCCACAAGATGGGCTAATTGGGCTTTAGTTCTAAATTGTGTTTACATGTATTATGGTCCTTTACTTGTACTAACAGTTTAATAAAGTGCAGAAAGCTATCTCCGTGTGTGTGGTATTTTTTCATATTGATAGACTTCTTGTAGATTAGCTCTTCCATAGAGGTGCAGTATATTATAATGTACTTAAAACAGTGATGAATATTTGATACAGCTTCTCATAGCAAAGTTAGTAGTTATTATTTAGTATTGCTACTGTGAAGGCCTCATGGCAAAGAGCAAGGTCATTTGTATAAATTCTCTGTGCCCAGTACACATCATGTATAAATAAAAACATAAGTAGGGAATAGTTTACACCAGCGGTTCTCAAACTGTGAGAGTTTGTTGGTCACAACCTCATTTTAATGGGGTAGCCAGAGCTGGCGTTAGATTGGCTGGGACCCGGGGCCAAAGCCGAAACCCAAGCCCCACTGCCCAGGGCCAAAGCCTGAGCCTCACTGTCCGGCCTCAGCCCTGGGCAGTGGGGCTCAGGTTACAGGCCCCCTGCCCAGGGATGAAGCCCTTGGGGTTTGGCTTAGGGCCCCCCTGCCCAGGGTGGTGAGGCTTGGGCTTTGCCCCCCCTACCCTCCTCGAGCAGCAGGGCTCGCTTCAGTCCCCCCTCTTGGGGACATGTAGTAACTTTTGTTGTTTGAAGGGGGTCGCAGTGCAATGAAATTTGAGAATCCCTGGTTTACACGGTGGGTTCAGTTAAAATGTTTGTTCTGTTTTGAAAGTTATTCCTGGCTGAAGAGGTGCTATTACCTATACGTAAAATGGGAATACAACTTAGACGTGGTAACATTTTCCAAAACAGTTAATCTTTTATACTGTACCTACTGTACATTTATTTTTACTACAGTAGTTACACTTTTACTCCAATATATCTGGTCCTCTCTAGCGTTTAAAAAAAAAATTCATATCCATGGGCAATAGAAGTGTCTGAGAAAACAATTCAGATCTGTACTAACTGATAAAGTTCAGACAAGGAACCATAGTTGTTAACAGTCTGTCATGAAGAACAATATTTTGAAGTCGGGTAACTAAAGTTGTGCACCAAAATCCATATGTAGTCACCTAAATAGGTGCCCTGATTTTCAGAGGTGTTGATCATCTGAAGTTCAATAGATTTATGTGCCCATTTTTAGTCATCCCAGTCTGAACATTTTGGCCTAAGATTTGTTATGTATAGTAGTATACCATATGCATATATGACATCGAGTATTTCATAAACTGTTACTAAATTACTAAAGATTATTTAGAAAAGTAAGTGCCACAAGCGCCATCACTAATACAAATAAGATGAGGGAATAGAGGCACCTTTGGCACATTCTTATACGCCTCTACCCCGATATAACACTGTCCTCGGGAGCCAAAAAATCTTACCGTGTTATAGGTGAAACAGCGTTATATCGAACTTGCTTTGATCCACTGGAGTGCACAGCCCCGCCCCCTTCCGGAGTGCTGCTTTACCGCGTTATATCCGAATTCATGTTATATCAGGTCGCATTATATCGGGGTAGAGGTGTATTTATATTCAAACGTGACATTATTTGTGTTTGTTCTAATTGTACCTTTTGGGCTACTCTTCAGCACTTCAGTACACTTATAACATTATTACCAAAGTTCAACTTCTTTATATGTAGAATTTGAATTCCCTGTTTACTGATTCTAAAAACTTTTGTTGTCTATGTTGGCTGTAGCAATAGGTTTGTCATTTTTATCAAACTTCTCCAGTATGTTAAAGAGATGTCTTGAGATATGTATGATTGTTCTTCCATGAATGAATCCAAGATAGTCAGGGATCTTTTTCCCCCCCATTTTTTAAAGATAAGTTATTACTGGTTGTTTTAGATTACTGAAGAGAGCAGCTTTATCTGGAAAAAATGCAGGTATTTGAGGCATACAGATGATCTTTTCCCTATTGATACCGCTGATAATTCTCAGGAATGTGAGAACATAGACAACTTTTTTCTTTTTTTATTCAAAAGTATGTATTGTGAACTGGCTACAGTATGCATAAGGCTCATTTTGGATAAGCAAGCTGTGGTGTATATACATAATGCTACAGTATTAGATGGACAAGAGAATATATATGGCATGCACACAGTGAGGTTTAAATAATGATAGGACATTGAATGTACAAGGAAAAGAAATAGTGTAGATTCACAGCAAGGGATTAATAACAATACACTTAATATGCTTGCAAAAAAAGGTGTATTAAAAGCTGTGTGCACAGTGGGGACTTAAATGATTAAAAATAATAATACATGTGCCTGGGAAGTACTAAGTATACTATGTGTAGAGAGTGGGGATTTAAATAATAATATTAATAATAGCAACTGATCAAGCTGTACTTGCTGGTGCTACATCCTAATTTTACCTTTCTAAATGAATTTGCTACGACAGAACCTAAGATTGCTTGTTGAGGCTAATGACAGAGTTCTCCCTTCCTACACACGCACACTTCCATGGAAAACAACAAAGAAATGTAATGAAGGGCTGGCTATATGCTGCTTCTCTCTCTCTCTCTCACTCACACACACACACCCTACTGTATATACAGGTCTGACACACACACTATTGTATATACAGGTCTGTACCCCTCAGCACATTTTACAGAGGTGCTCCATACTTAATTGCCATCCTGGAATCTCCTAATGCCTTTTTGAATTAAGTTAGATTGCTAGCAGGTTATAGTTTTTGATGGTTTATGGTGGGTTTTTTTTCAAATAAGTGGCCAAGTATAGCTGCCATGTCATATACATACAAATAATTACAGTTGCTCAGGGAAAAGTTTGAAACAGTATTTGAAAATGTTATTTTTTTTCTCAGTCTGAGGAGTAAAGAAATTCCACTGCTGAATGGCCGTTAGTATCTATTTTACAAGATTTACTCATTTTCAGGTACCTAATGTAGCTTCTAGCATGCATGCACAACAATACAATTTATATGGTAAATGGAACCAAATAATGGCTTCACTGAATGTTATGGCTGCACTGAAGGGAAATGTCACGGTAAATAGCTGCCAAATTATGGATCATGCCGAAGTGTCACAACTGCACTAAAGACAAATAGCACTAGAGGCTATTGCCACTGTGATGCTTTTGAGTTATGAAGAAGAGGAGCAGCCTGATGTGAGGCTCTTTGTGTCCTCATTATAGCAAAGGGTTACTGCTGCAATGTACAAGAAAACCCAGTCCAATGTGGTGGTTAGTTATTAATCTGTCCCTTTCAGATCTAACAGCTGTGGCAAAATAGAAAATCTTTGCCTTGAGTTAACACACACACAAAAACCTGCAGATTTTATGAATGTAAATGTGTATGGGAAATGACTAGTAATGGAAAAATGTTGTAATAAAATAATCTAATCAAAGAATATTATTAAATTTAACATAGTATGTGTCTGAAAGGTTTAGTTGCTTCTTATGCAGATAGATGTGTGAAATATAAGCAATAATGCACTTTCTCTCTTTGTAAAGACGTGCGTAGTAAGGACATTACCAACTAAATTGCTTCTTCTAAACTGAAGTGAGTCCCGGTTTCTTTCATTTTAATGGGAGGGTAATAAAGATGAAAGACTAACGTTTTAACTGATGGATCCCTTAAGCTAAAGAATAGAAATTTATTATGTTTTGAGGGGATATGCTAAATCCTGAAATGTGGGAGAGGGGGGAAAATCCCAGGTAAAATAAAATCTAACTAAAAAATATTCTCATGAAATGTGTTTTTACAAATGGAAAAACTATGCAACTGTTTTTATTTATGATCAACAAGACTATTTTCTCATTCAGACACAATCTCAGAAATATATTTTTAAAATGGAGGGTCACAACTCAGCAAGGGCTCTATCTTTTCTCAGATCATTGTACAAACCCAGCCTGCAATGTTAAATGCAATGAGTTTGATGGTCTCAGCACCTTTCTTTGCAGACCATTGTACACACTACAAATGTACCATCCATAATTCAACACAGTTGTCAGTCTCGGTTTTAGAGAGGGGGCCCGGACTGAACAATCATGGTGGATAAATTACTTCTCAAGTCTAAGGAGAGTGGTCTTCCTTCCACATCAGGCTTAAGGTCATTGGCAGGGCAGTGAGTGAGCGGGGAGCTTGTATATTAACTCTAATGCACTACTAGTGTGTGGATAAATAGAGGGATTATACTAATTAATTACAATTATGTTTATTCTTTTTGGGGGGAAAACAGCTGAAGAGTAATTTTGTTCTTATATTTTTCTCCCTTACTACTTTTTTTACCCTATGTGCAAAAAAATAATAAATAAATGTCCCTATAGGTCATTTTTCTTATAACAGCATTAGTGCTTTCAATTTTCATCATCACAAAAATCCACATCTCAGAGGATATACAAAGATTCTAAAAAGGTTTTTAACCTGTGGCAATAACACATTCTGTTAAAAATTCTTACAATGTGGTCTAAAGATGCGAGGGGAAAAAAAAAACACGCTGTCCAAAACTGGGTAGAACATCTTTGAATGGCGATTAGTGTATCTAGAATTTATTTTATATACAGCGCAGTGGCAAGTAGCTGCTTTTTATTAAATGAAAATCCTGTGTTATGTACTTCAGGAACATTCCAGTTAATGAGTATGTAATGTCCTTAGTGTAACACAGAACTTCTTTTTGTGTTCACAACCACACGATGCTGGAAACTTGACAAATGATATCATTTAAGACAGATGCCTGCCTTAGGGACCTGTTTTTTGGCTTCCTGTTTCTGGCTTTTATTTCAGTAACATTTGTAATTGCCACAGGATCTGTACCTGTGTAGTGTTTTAACCCCTTCACGTTCACTGGATGTGGATGAATAGTTTGCATCATAACTGATGAGAAGGAGTCGCTAATTTTTTCAACTACCTTGTTATTTGCTCTCTCACACATACACCCTGATGCACGTATACATACAAGCTGAGCTTTATTACACAGTTAGGACAGGAACCACTAACGGTCAGTTGTGTGTTACTGACACAAACACAAAAACTTGGTGTAGCCCAGGCCTAAGGAAAAAAACAGAGCTGCCAGGTGTAGCTGGCTGCTTCCCTCTGGATTAGAATAAGGATTTCATAAGTACTGAATAGGTACACAATAGTTTGTTCCATAGATGTGCTCTGGTTGCTGTTTTTCTAACTTTTGTTTTTTTCCCCCCCACTTACTATCATTCTTTCCTTTGATTAAAAAAAATCATTCTTTATTATGGGCATAAATGCAATCTGGAGCTAGTTACAAAAATGCAAATTTTATTTTCAGCAATGCAATTCTATTAAAAAGTTGGCTTTATTGAACTAAATACTTAGGTTGACAGGAGGCACTGTGCAGCCCTGATGGAGGCAGGACAACAGTGGCTTTAAGCTACCTTTGTACTCTGCTCTGGCTCCAGCCAGGGGCAGCACTGATTTATGGCAGCCTCCCAAAGGCTGCTCCACAATTTGGACCAGCCAAGAATCTTTGTAGCACTTTGTGTTATGGCTCTGCCCCCTACTGAGGCTTGCAAAAGGGCTGCTGTAGGGCCACTTAATGGCCCTATGTGGTGTCTGCATGAAGGCATTCGCCTCAGGCCCTTTGGGGCACAGTTCCAATGACTAGCCACTGCTGCAGTGGTGTATATGGGCTTGGATAGGGGACAAAATGAGTCCCTGGGCATTTGTTCCCTGGACAAAAAAATTTTGCTTGTAAGGAAAAGTGCAGCTTTCCTTAAAATTACTGTTTTATCATGTGGTCATTCCAAGCACACTTCAAATTCTAGTTTCCTGTCACCAGGCATTTTGTATCATGTTGCTTCTGATCATGAGAAGTGTGGAGCATCCACATCTCCTATAGGAGGTAGAGCTGAGGGCGTTCCACCTCTGGAGGGCACACAGCCCCCAGCAGGTTCAGCCCCAAAGAGAAGAATGGTCATGAGACCATACTGCCACATGGACGAGCTCTAGGAAATGAGCAGGAAATATTTATCCTACACAAATATGACTGTAGTGAGGTCATAACAAGAATGCGCCAGGCCAAGTCACTTCTGACATCAGAGGGTTTATTTTCAGAATGAGTCAAAGAATATACACAGGCACATAAATCTCATTATGTGTTATGGGATTTGTGCACAGACCTCTTACACGCTGTCTGAAAAAATATACCCTAAGGGGCTAATTCACAAAGGAAATGGAAGGAAAGGAAATTTATGTAGTTTCTGTAAGCAGTAAGACTTGCCATACAGTGCAGTTCTGGCTGATTACAGTATGCCTCAGGTGGGCTCTAAGGCATAAGGCTGAAAGCCAAGTGATTCCAACCACCCAAAACCAGAGAATTCCACAGAAATGCATTGTCTGTCATGTCTTATTGTCACCCGGAAAATAAACAATCAAAAATGTATGACCGTATTTCTCTATTTACAAGGGATTATTGGAATGACTATTTCTGGCAGCCAATCTGTTTGCATCCAGAGTTCGGAAAGCCTGTAATGTTAAACAAGGGTAATGCCGGAAACATGTTTGGCTTATTTGCCCCTTGACACCTATGTGTAATCCCTCATTGAAGCTGTAATGAATGTTCCCTTTGGGATTGTATAATTTTAACAGTAACCTCTGCATACTGTTAGTATAGTGCACTCTTCCTGCTTGTGCTAAGCATGCCACAAGCAGCCAGAAGAAAGTAGGTAAATTACTGTATGTTATTTTTCCTCTTAGTCTTTGTAAACTGGAAGTGGAGTTTAGTCCATGTGGGCTTTTTATCATGACGAGCGGAAACAATGTGCTGTTATACAGTGCTAGTGTAAATCAGTAACTCCATAGGAATCGCTGGTGTGAAAATGGGGTCAGAGGCAAATTGGGGGATGAGGGGGGGGGGCGAGAGAGAAACCAGCTCTGACCCAGACCTGCCTAACCTCAAGCTATTGAGAAATTTGCCCTCAGGAGAGTTTGCAAAAGCTAAGGCTTGTCATATGCTCACGGTCACCAGTGCTGCCACTACTAAAATGACAGCAGCCAAAACCATGCAAGTATCATCAAATAGGATAGAAGAGAATAGCAAGATGGTCCTGTCCAGAGATGCTGCAAAAGAAGAAAATACTTGAATTCTTGAACATCTCTGTTGTCAGAACTCACTTCAAAGTAAAAGACAGATTAAATTTTTTTTTAAAGTTGGGGGAAAGGGAGAATTAATGTTTTTTCTTTCAAATTGGAGAGAGAAACCAGGTGTTCTAGAAAAGAAGCATCCAGGGGAGGCAGGCAGAAGGAGTGTCTCAAGGTTTTCAATTTCCTAGTACAGGCAGATATGGGTTAACTGTGGAGATCAGCTGTCCCTGTATTTCAATGTGCCTAAACCTAGTGGATCACAGATTACTTGATTTGCAGATAAGTGGTGCAACAGACTTTGACAAGATTTATGGCCAATGTATACGACGCAGCTCCAGTTTCACATTTTACCACAAAAAACAGATACTACTTCTGACTCAAACATGCAACGTTCTCTTATTCACAGGGGGGGAAACATCAAAAACAACTTCAACCTACGTGTTTTCATGTACTGTCTCTTCAATTTTATCTGTTAAAGCTGTGGGTTAGGTTGATGGCTTGTTCTTTTGCCTTTTTTTTTTTTTTTTTTTGGTGAGAGGCCGACAGATTCCACACTCACAACATGTGGGTCATGGTGCAAAGAAGGAGCCAAATACCCTCTTTTTCAAGATGCTGAAATTGCTGTTGCATAGAATAGCTAAGCATTGGTTCATACTGCATGAACCAGAATCCTGAATTCTATCAAGTGAGCGAGGGACTCGAAATGAAGCATGCTGGAGAGAAAGCGGTAGACTCTTCAGTCGGCGTGTAAAAAAAAAAGAAGACCTTTGGGACAGTGCTGCTCAGTTGACTGGAGAATATCAAGGCCCATGCGTCACCTCCCACGAGTTCTACAGGTGGTAAGAGGAACATTTTAATCACACATCTAAGACAACATCAGAAAACTCTGTCCTAAATTCAACAGGAGTATTTCACAAACACGTGGTTCTGAGCACTCTCACTGTTAACACTCTTCTTGTGGCTTCCTTCCTCCTTGGAGTCATGCATAACAAACAAATGTTCAACTTACATAGACAAATATAGCTTCTTTCCATTGACACATTTCACAACAAATAGCCATGGCACATGCAATCATGTTTTGGAGCAAGCCCCCTTCTTCTCCAGGGAACTAGTCATTACAGAATGCTTTTTATATGTTCTCTGGATTTACATTTGGAAATGGAATTGTTGGTTTAAAGCAACCTGTGACAGCATGCAGAGCCCTCCTGGTCACTGGCAGGCTAGGGATTAATCCCAGCCTGACTTTCCCCTCCTCTTTCACTAATGAGGCAGGGATGGAGACTGCAGGCCAATCAGATTCCTCAGGAGGAAGCTCTATAAAGGATTAGCTGTTTGGGAGACAGAAGAGAAGGATGTTTGGGGGATGAGGGGGCTACACCTAACTACTAAGGGGAATGTGGATTTGGGGGTTTGGGATGGGTAAGATCAGTTTGCTTTGCTTCTTTTGTTGTAATAAACACTATACTCTGAAGACCAGAAAGCACAAAGAACATGGCTACCCCAACTACACACTTTTAATACCACTTGCACATGTTAGCAAGGGTTTTCAACAAAAACACTGGTCCTGCCTTCATAAAGGGCAAAGGGGCAAAGTAATTCTTTGTTTGATTTCCTCTGATTTCTCCACACAATTGTATAATCATACAGCTACAGTATCCAAACTGAACAGAAAACAGTTCTCACTCCTGCAAACAGGGCTTACATTCTTATAGAGTATTTCCCAGAGCCTCCCCCCATGTCCACCGTCCCCCAACATGCTATAAAACCTCCAGGGGGTTTGAAAATTTTTCCCGGAGCTCCATTCCGGACAGCTCCAGCTGAATTTAAGCCCTGCTTGCAAGCCAGATTTGTAATAATACTAGGATAGGCCTCATTCACAGTCATATTAGTTCTAGGGAGCACAGGGAAAGGAAATTTTCCTGCTATCACCACATCTATTGGAGAAAAAGACAATGGAATGGATGACAGCAAAGTAATTCTTGAACTCTTACTCTGAGTAGCAATTATGCACATAGTCTGATTGACTTCACTAATATTACCATGCAAGTATGTGCTGTGCATTCTAAGAATCTGGTCCACTTGCTTCAAGAAATTTTATTGGTAGAGATGTGTGAAATTATCTAACATTTCTGCAAAATTTTGCATAAAAGCATTTTCAGTGTTGTTCCCTCTCATCTGGCTCCCCTAAATGTGTGTCTGTGTGGGTGTGAGAGAGAAATGACAGTTTCTCCTTTAAACATACAACATCGTGTGTTTTGATGCAAAAACTGATCATCACTCTGAAATGGTCCTGTCTTCCAGTGAAGATATGTAAAAGTGTCACAAGTTTCTAAATGAGAACCAAACACTGAAGTTTATTAATTTTACTGTGAGTATTTTACTCATTTTTTGTGTTGGAGCCCAGATTTTACTAACTGGGCTCCAACACAGCAAAGGAGTAAAATACTCATGATAAAAATCAGAAACTTAAGAGCAAGTTCTCTGCATTTGTGTCACTTCAGTAATATCAATAGGATGGCCTATGAAACTTCAACAGAAAAAATATAATTCTTTCTTTATGTACTCACGCAGCATGATCAGAGGGAAGGATTAAATGTGTAAGTCACTCTGCCTGACTTTTACTTCACATAACTCTGTTATCACATAGACACCACAGTGATGGGTGCAACATAAATACTTACAAAGATAGTTTGAACTCTGGCTATGGGAAACCATTTGCTTTGGCATTCGCTTTGGCCATAGGAGTTTTGTTTGATTTACTTGCAGCTGGCAACAAGAGAGCATGGGTGAGCCAATTCCCAAAAGAGACTACCTGTAGTCGGGCCTACCCTTGCACACTGCATGTTGAGAGGAGGCTCAAGCACTATTCAAGGAGCTCAGGAAAAGAATGTCTGTTTCCTCATTCCCCCCTTCTCCCTCTGTCCCCCCCGCTATTATTCTGACAGAGCTGGGAAGATTTAGCAGAGCATGAGCCTAAGTTTATTCACTGCCCTTTCAGCGTTTGGACCTCAGTGAATGTACACAATCTGGAGCAGTCTTTGCTCAAGGCACACAAAGTAAAGGAAGAGAGTGACATTTCAGTCTTTCATTGCGGAGTCATTCAGGTCATTCACTGAAATTATAGACACGGGCTCCTGCAATGTTAACGGCCAACTTTAGATTATTAACAGTGCTTTGGATAGCAATGCATTTATGGTGACTGTGCACAGGATTTCTCCAAATTATAAGGTGTCCTAAAATAACCAGTCAAACCATATGGTTTGCCTATAGAGGCAATAAGCAATGTAATTAATTCAGTTTTCTAATTTATGCTTTCCCAGCAGTACTCTATATACCCTCTCATGCACTGGATTCTGACCTTTGCATCAGGCCAGGAAAGAGGATTAGAGGGAAGGGTGCCCTAACAATGTCTCATTCAGCAGACGACAAACATTTTGTTTTATCCCACTATTTACAGTCTGAATGATAATAAAATATTCTTTTCCAGAGCAAAGTGTGTCCAAGAACCTTGTTCTACTGTCACTTGTTGTATCCTTTTAGATCTAGGCGAAAGAAGGCCACAGATTTTCTTTCATCTACCATTCCACTAAACAGCCAGCTTTCCCTCACTAGGTTATATACTGTCAATAGTAGGAAGCCCACCAAACTTCATGAACTCTTTCTAAGTATTTTAAGAAATGAGAAGTATTTTGACAGATCTTCCTAGGCTTTGGCAACCCATTTTCAATATAACTGTCTTTTTTGTGACATGCCTGTTAGAATATATATTTTAAAAATTAACGATCATCTGCAGTGGGGGAAACAAAAGCAAAATTGAGGAGTTAAATAGAAAGGAGGACATTTAGATTCCACTAAGAAAAGGCAGAACCAATTTCATGTAATGTAGACCAGTGGTTCTCAATCCGGTCCGCCGCTTGTTCAGGGAAAGCCCCTGGCAGGCCGGGCCGGTTTGTTTACCTGCTGCTTCTGCAGGTTCCGCCGATCGTGGCTCCCACTGACTGCGGTTCGCCGCTCCAGGCCAACAGGGGCTGCAGGAAGCGGCGCGGGCCGAGGGATGTGCTGGCCGCAGCTTCCTGCAGCCCCCATTGGCGAGTGGGAGCCGCAATTGGCCGAACCTGCGGATGCGGCAGGTAAACAAACCGGCCCGGCCCGCCAGGGGCTTTCCCTGAACAAGCGGCGGACCGGCTTTGAGAACCACTGATGTAGATTCCATATTCACGAACTATGATCAGGAGGTACCATACTAGTAAAAGGCCCTAAGAAGGGAAAACTTCTCGTGGTGAGATTGAATGACCTAACACAGTACATACATACAGGAAACAGGCTTCAGAAATGGATGCCCTATTCCCATGTCTTCAGAGGCAATATGAAACAGTTTAACACTATGTTAATCAGACTTTCCCAGCGTTCTTTATTTATTCTTTATTACAGCCATCCTTTTCATACAGCTGCTGCTGAAATTCTGCCTACACATAACTCTAAGGACAAATTTTGGCCCTTACTGTGGAATACTTACTTTCATAATGTAGGGAAAATAACCAAACAAGATAAGGGGAAAACTAGAAGTGCTGGGAATTCATTGCTTCATTATAAAGGCCGTTCTTTAGCTGTAGTTCTGACCTGCTTCTAGAATATAGCACTAAAGAATAAAAAAAAAAAAAAAAAAAAAAAGGGGGGGGGGTAAATCAAAGGTTCCAGAGACAATGAGAGAAACTTAGATTGAAAATGAGAAACAGTGCCATGTAAGTGGTCGCCAAGTCTGCTCCTTGCTGTAGATTTGAGCTATAACACTGCTCTACAGCCAAAATGCTTCTGAAATAAATGTAGTCAAACTTTACTAATTCTGGGTCACTGAGAACGAAAATGATGCTTAAAATTGTTGATTGGCTCTAGTTTTCAAGATATGCTATTGGGTCAGTATATACGACCCTTGACTTGGGAATGGCGGAGGATAAGTGAGTTATAAAGGGAAGGGATCTCAATTTAAACCAGAAATGACTAAAATACATCTTTGACTGGATCTATGAATAAATCTATGACTGGGTTTGGACAGTACTTGCTTTTTAGGCAAAACAATGAATGATGCAATTTGAAGCTGGTATTGCGGCATACATGATATGAATTGCATCATGTTATTCCTAGAAGTCATGGATGATGCAATCATAACGAAGCTTACATCACTCTGCTGAACAAATTGCCCTATATCAGCTCTAGAAATCATACAGTGTCGTGCTCTCTTATTTGTCAGTGTTTGATTTTGCAAAGGGACACATTTCTGTTTAGCCAAAGTGAGCAGAGATGCCTCGTACTTGTGTGAACTTCTGCTATGTTTGTGGTGAAGTGACTTTTGCATCACAAAAGCGCAGTATAACCGTTATGCTTAAGAAAGCCTATCACCGTTATTTTGGCTGCAAAATTGGAGATCAGGACAAGAGGTGGGCCCCACACATATGCTGCAACACTTGTGCAACAAATCTTCGCCAGTGGTTGAACAGGAAAAGGAAATCTATGCCTTTTGCAGTGCCAATGATTTGGAGAGAGCCAACAGATCATACCAGCAATTGTTACTTCTGCATGGTGCCTCCAGTTGGGAAAGGTGTATCAAAGAAGAAAAAGTGGACTGTGCATTATCCAAACATTCCATCAGCTATACACCCAGTACCCCACGGAGAAGGACTGCCGGTTCCTGATGCACCAGAATCATTCTCACTTGAGTCAGATGAGGAAGAGGAAGAGGATGAAACTTCTGGTCCTGAACCATCAATGTCACAGGACCCACATTTTCTCCCATCCTCCTCCTCTGAACCACACCTCATAACACAAGGTGAACTGAATGACCTTGTCAGGGATTTGGAACTACCCAAGAGTAAGGCAGAGCTGTTGGGCTCCAGACTACAGCAGTGGAATCTCCTGGCAGGTGATGTTAGGGTTTCCATGTTCCGTGACCGTCAAAAGGATCTTGTCCCATTCTTCTTCATGGAAGGTGATCTTGTAGCCTGCAACAACATCGATGGTGTGATGGCAGCCCTCAACATCGTTCACGATCCAGATGAGTGGAGACTGTTCATTGATTCATCGAAGACGAGTCTTAAAGCTGTTTTACTGCATAATGGCAATGTTTTGCCATCAATTCCAGTTGGTCATGCAGTCCATATGAAGGAAACCTATGAGAACATGAAACAACTTTTGAGGTCCATAAACTATGACCAACATCAGTGGCAGCTTTGTGGCGATTTGAAGGTTGTTGTTCTCTTGCTTGGTCTGCAGACTGGATACACAAAGTACTGCTGTTTTCTCTGCGAATGGGATAGTCGTGCAAGAGATTCCCACTACATCAAGAAAGATTGGCCACTCCGACAGTCATTGGAGCCTGGGAGGAAAAGTGTTCAGCATCCACCACTTGTTGAATCAAGGAAGATTTTGTTACCACCCTTACACATCAAGCTGGGTCTGATGAAGAACTTTGTCAAGGCCATTGACAAAACACAAGCAGCTTTCAAGTACCTCCGTGGAAAATTTCCAAGGTTAAGTGAAGCTAAGATAAAGGAAGGTGTCTTTGTTGGTCCTCAGATTCGTGAACTTCTTTGAGATGATGCATTTGACCATGCACTGTGTGGCAAGGAAAAGACGGCATGGAAAGCCTTCCAGTTAGTGGCAATAAATTTTCTCGGAAACAACAAGGCAGACAACTACAGGTTGTTGGTGGAAAACCTCCTCAAGGCATACAAAAGCCTTGGTTGCAACATGTCACTAAAGATACATTTTTTGCACTCTCATCTAGATTTTTTTCCACCCAACTGCGGAGCAGTGAGCATTGTTGCAATCAGGGCAAATAGAGCCCATCAATGCTTGCAGACTATTGCTGGACAGTGACAAGCGGTGCTCCATTTAATGAATACAAGAGACAAGCCAAGAAGCGCTGAGTAGACACTGAATAGGACTAAACTATGTACATAATAGTTTTTTGCCTTTTGTTTCATAATAAATTTTATTTATATAACCCTTTTGCTGATTTTTAAAGTGTTACATAAACAGGACAGGTGAAATATTGTCATGTAAAGCAACCATAAACACATGAAAAGACCTAGGTGTACAATTTGTGATTAAAACTACTATCTAAACAATATACATAGACCTAAAATGTAAAAACTTAAATATCTTAGAAACAGTAGCCAATCAGTTGTTTTAATTGTCATATTTGAATTCAGCACATCAAAATACATAATAAATAGCACATTTTATCTGTGAAACAGACGACTTCGCAAAAATTGTAGACCAGTGTAATTGCATAAGTATAGGCAGATTTAGGGACCCATTACATTACAGAGACCTGCCAACAGCTAGAAAGAACCTCTTTCTTCACATTCTTCTAGAGCAGGGAAGTTTCCACAAAATATGCTTTTGTGGAGAAGCACAGTATCCTCAAATTAAATGAGAAAGCATTGCCTGAATGGCTAGTACAAGTTACATCTATTGTCATTCTCTGAATTTCACAATCTAGGATTAGTATAACTGCAGGTGCCATTCTCTGGCTTCCGGGATTACAGATTACTCAGATCTACATCCAGACACTCAGTGAACTCCAGATATACTGTTTATTCATCTTTTCAATGATATGTACTCAGAGGGCTATTTCTCTAATTGATGGCTTTATCATCCCAGTCAAGATGAATACGAATGGCTCCTGCAATGTTATCTAGCACTAACTATCATATGTTCTCATTGTTTTACCATTCTTTCACCCTGTCAATAGCATCCAAGGTATCCTATCTAAATCTGAGACATGGCAAAGAGAGGGTGCATTATTTGTTGACTCAACACATTGCATTAATAAACGCTTATGGGAAACCAGCACACATACCCCCCAACATCTTTAAGCATTCAATTAAAATTGGACAAGAGAGTACACTGATACAAATAAACATTCATCTAAATGAGGACTTTGCACTGAATTCTAAAAGTATTTTAATTCAGGTGTTTGCTACCAGGCAGTCAATTGCAATCAGGACACTGATGTGACTGTGAGAATGAACTGTATATAAAAGGGAGGAAGGCAGATTGTTTTATGGTGGAGTCATGGCAGAAAGTTGACAGGAGATGCTTCTCCCAATATAGCTAAGCAGAGAAGAAGAACCTATTATATGGATGAGTGGGGCCAGCAATGGCATCTTGTCATTCTAACTTGTGTAAGTAAGCAAGCTTAATTGCTCCTTGTCTTTTCAAGATGACTTTCCACCACCAATCTCATTATCACACACATATGTTTATTGCACATGCTCAAGTCCCTTCATGCAGACCTGAATGTAATGAAGGGAAAGATAATATT
The DNA here is from genome assembly GCF_002925995.2 of Terrapene triunguis. NCBI lineage: Eukaryota > Metazoa > Chordata > Testudines > Emydidae > Terrapene > Terrapene triunguis. The sequence goes on from NW_020664409.1 coordinate 16,647,309, forward strand.
ATGTTATTCAGCAGCATTGTTTGTTCTCTTCTTACCAGATGGATATGACCTGCCTTCCTCTTCTGCTATCAAAAGGGTGACCAGAGGCAATGGAACATATACCAAGGAAGGGAAGGAATAAAACCAGAGTGGCAGCAAACTGTCAACATGATACTGTGTGAAGAGGAAAATGTAAACATGATTTCTATTTACTGAGATTAATATGTAAAGTTGCACGTTAACGTGTTTGTCATGGAATGCATTAATATGTATATTTTCCATTATGTAGATCTTCTGTTATATTATTTATTAGAAAGGGATATAATCACATTGATGGGAAAATAGTGTCACTTAAAAATTAGGTAATGTCCAGTCAACATAATATAATTGCTGCACTGTCGTTTCTGATTTAGATATGGTGATATCAATGTAATTGCCACTGGGGAGAAATTATAATGGCTGCTAATGATAAACAAAATGACAAGAAAGGGGAGCATGTTTTATATATGATTCAAAAGCAAAATCCTGCTGCCAATTTGCTTAACAACATGGCACCATTCACTTACAAAGAGGAAATATGCACGTTTCATGTGGCGATGTAAAGGTGAAGGCTGTATTGTGACATCACAGCTGAAAGCTTAGTTACTGAGTCTAAAAGATCTTGCTGTGCCATTTTCATAGGAGGGGGGGAGAATAGAGAACCCTTGTCTATCCTGAAGATAAAATCTCAGATGGAAAAAAGCAGGAAGAGAAAGGAGGAGGAAGCATTTGTGCAAAACAGGTCTCCTGCACTCTTCTGGAACCGCCTTGGAAAAGGAGGGATGTGCTAAAACTAGAAACCCAAATCCAAACATCCCCATCTTTGGCCAAGTTTGCATATAAATCCAAACTCTACAGCATGAGAGCTTCTCTCTATGGAAAGGAAACACCATTCACAAGATGCTTTGTTAGGAAATGCTTACAAGCTGAATGTATTTTAATTGTTCTACACAGACTTTGAATTGTATATAGTGCATTGTATTTAACTCTATTCACATATATTCTACTGTGCTATTCTAAGTCATTGCACACTGTACAATAGTGTGGTAGAGTTTAAGCAGCATTTTGCAAGCCTCTCAATTCTCACTTCTTAATGCATGAATCTTCTGACACACATGATTTGGGTTCTCTCAGTCATAAGTAAGACAGATATTCAATGTATAAATACCATAATATTGTTTCAATAGGTAGGTGACTTAAAGAGTTTCAACTTAAGGGTGAAGAACTGAGAAGGTACAGCCCTCTTGGTACCTGTGTTGCACACAGTATATATTTTGAGTTACACCAAAAAAAAGTGTTAAATGAACACTAAGGTTGCAAAGTCAAGCACTTATGACCTGATTTTTCAGAGTTTTTAGCACTTTATATGTTCAGACTGATTTTATTTGCAGCTGTGAGTGTTCAGCACTTCTGCAAACTCCAACTTCTTTGTCCCAGTCTTCCCCCCCACACTTCAGCTCCTTATTACACATCTCTCCTCCTCCCCTCACCCTAATGATTCTCAAACCCATTCTCCTCACCCAGCCAGTCCCAGTCTCTCCTCAGCTCCTCATGCAATCTCAGTCCCCCATTTCCCCCCTTGACTCCCAGTCTCCTTGCACAGCCAATCCCAGTCTACCCTCTCTTTGGCTCCCACTCTCCCTCTCCTAACTCCCACACCCAATTTCCTTCTCTCCCCTGCCACCTTCTGTCCCAGTCCCCTTCCCCAGCCTCCTACCCCTGCTACCTCTTGCAGATCCAACCCTTGTTCCCTCTTTATTCAAATCACACAGCTTCCTCCTCTGTATTTCCTGGGCCCGTCAGGGCTGTCAATGAGAGCATAGGAGAGACAGTCTCTTTCCTCTCAGTTCAGGTGCCCAGATTTGGCATGACTTGTAGCACCCAGAGCTGCAACTGGAGATAAAGTCCTGTTCAGCCCTCTGAAATCCCAGGCTGGAGCATGGGATCTTCAGGGAATTTAACTGCTAAAATCTGTCTCTGCTGAGCATATATAAACCACAATTTATTTGGGAACCATTCTGCACCAATTACAAGATAAGACACAGACGGCTGCAAAGTCAGAATTAGAATCTTGCTTCTGAAGTATAGTCCTCTCTCACTTGAGCCAATTGAAAAGCTCTATTACTGTGGTGAAGCCAAAACAATCACAATGCTCTCTCCTGATGCTGCAAGCTGCTCCACATGGGAGAATCCCAGGGGGTAACAGGACTCTGTGAATGCATGGAAGGCCCACCTACACAGAATAGCTTGCAGGATCAGGGCCTAAACTCCAACCAGTCACCACAGCGCAAACTGCCCATTCATACTATAACCATTGTAATAATATAAAACAATTATTTCAAAATCAGGGATAGGTTCTTAACTCAACAACAGTTGAATTCATTTTCCTCAAACTTTGTAGAAAAAAAAATATTGTCCTTTGCTTGCAGAGTAAGCCTAGCAATTTTCAGGACAAATCAATTTTGTTAACCTGTTTTCTGACGCTTCAAACATTTACGCATGTGCTTAACTTTATGTATGTGCATAAGTGTTTGCATTAGCAGGGCCCAAAGTTGTAGGAGGCTAGAACAGGGTTTATAATGGTGCCCAGCTGCAAATTTAGCATTCTTTTTCTGGTAAAAAGAGGGCAAAGGAGGAAAAATGGATAGAGCATCATGCTTTGTAAAATGTGACAGAGTAACATGTATAAGACCAGAGTAAAACATCTTAACCCAGCTACAGATGCTTTTGGGAATGGTAAGGAGCATATGCATTTGTTTACCCAAGGATTAGCCAAATAGAAGATTGTGGGGATCCACCCACCCTGGCTTAATTAGTTTGACTCCTTTGCATGGTGACCATTTGCTTATGAGTTGTTATGGATATATCTGAAGAAAAAGTTTTCATAACATTCATGGGGCTCCTTGTAATGCAGGAGTATTTTTGTGCTGAAATGTTGTTCCTTTGCTTGTGAAGGACAACATCAAAATCTGCACCATTCCGTGACTGCAGATTTAATCTGGGTCTGATTTAGGCAGACACTGGTACCCAGTTGGCTCAATCACCCTCTTTCTGAAAGAACTGTGATCAAAGGAGCAAATTTTCTGCTCATTTTGGTTTCCCCCCATGGCTAGAAGTGGGATGGCCCATAGATTGTAAACAATTCAGGGCATAGATTGTCTTCTTCTATGTTTACATCAGACCAAACACAGAGGTAACACTGAAATAACAGCCATGAGAATGTATACCTTTGCTATCAGTGGTAAATGGGGGGTGGGGGAGGAAAGACAGTACTAAACTTCTCCTTTATTTTTAAGAGCCAGTTGGTACCATTTTGCCTTGTGAGAATGCACCCGCTCTGCCATGGTAAGCGAAAGGAAAAGCATAAGAAGAGAACTTACCAGCTGAATGGGAGGGAACAGCTGCCAAAGGACTACTTCAGGGCTGCAACTGCAGCTCTCTGCCAAATTTAAAGGGGCAGCCATTTGCAAAACAAGCTGGGAAAGCTTCCTCTTAAAGAGTAGGGAGTTGCGATAGCATCCAGAGAGCTGTAAAGAAAGGCATTTGGACAAAAGAGGATAAATTCCCAAGTTTTGGAGGTATCTAGCTGCAAACTATCGTCCAGGTTGGAGCCTGGTGATTTTAACAGCTATATGTTTTTCATATTATCCTCTCTAATAAAAAGAAATTACATGCATCACTACATCACTCCGACAAAGATTATCCATAAGAATACTTTGCACTCATATTATGGCTTTCATCCTAAAATCTCAAATGACTTTAGATATGTTAATTAGTTCTCACAACCCTCCTGTGAGGTAAGGAAGGGATATACAAGTATCACTTCAGGCATCACTGAAAGGTAATGGCTTAGGTAGAAAGCAGCCATTGTTTAGCAGCATACTGCAACAATTCACAATAGTCTAGACCAGGATGTAAAGCATACTCCACCTTCTCTAAGTGAATCTATAGAGGGAATTCCTGTAGGCAGAATGCAATTACCAGAGTTGGAATTTCACCAGCGTTAACATCTTACTCTTATGAAAAGTGCCATCCCAAGTAACCACAAGCACTCAGAACCACGGGTTTTACACCTCATTAGACAAACAGCAAGCAGGACAATATCTTCTTAACATTCTGCTGCAGGGATTTTGACTCAGGATGGACTTTATGGGAAAGTACCTCCTACTGAATTACCAACACCTCATTCTACAGGTGTTCCTTGTCAGACTTTCATTGAACTAGTGATGCCGACCAACCCAGTCCTGCCTGTGAAGCCTGATTGCAGGCTCTATGCTATTTTGCCAAACAAAAATTGTACAAGGACTTACCATTCTTTTTCAGACATACATATTGATGCCCTAACCATAGTGTTTGAAAGGTTTAATCCTCCCTCCTTTGTCTCTCTCCCCCTAAGCAACTTCAAATGAAAGTACTAAATAAATTATAAATTAATGGAGATATCCCATCTCCTAGAACTGGAAGGGACCTTGAAAGGTCATCAAGTCCAGCCCCCTGCCTTCACTAGCAGGACCAAGTATTGATTTTGCCCCAGATCCCTAAGTGGCCCCCTCAAGGATTGAACTCACAACCCTGGGTTTAGCAGGCCAATGCTCAAACCACTGAGCTATCCCTCCCCCCGTACCCCATACTGTCCCTGCTATTCCCCTATTCCCACTATTCTGAGCTAAAGTTTTTGGCTGATTGCTGAGAAGGGCTACTGAATCAAGGTGACTTGAACCAAAGGGCTTGCAGCAGGCAGTAAACAGAACTAACCCCACTAATTTTTCATGTGAATGCCATATGTCTCGTACTCTCTCTGAGCCAATCCTCCCCTGTTCAGAATTGTTACTGCTATTCTGAAACATAGTAATCGTAGGTGCCTGTGAACATGGGGAACTCTTTTGTTTACAGAGGTGAAATCAGGCAGAAAATAGTCTTTGGGGCTCATGATGAAACACTTAAACGTGGGAAAATGATTCTCACACACACACTCATTTTAATACAGGCCTGTCTCATCTTACACAGGGGTTCCGTTCCGCGGTTAGCACGTAAAGCGAAAACCGCGTATAGTCAAAATTACATTGAGTTGAATGGCGGGCGGAATCGCCTGCACTACAAGTACAATATTAAAATTGTTATTTTTCTCTTTTTGTTTTTGTTTTTGCCGACCGTGTAAAGCTGAAATCGCGCATGTTAAATGCGCGTAAGATGCGACAGACTTGTACGGATGACGAATGGACAGGGTGTAATTAATGGGACAACTGGTATCATTTTACTGTATGTTACATTCATAGTGTAGGTAGCTTTGTAAATTCCAGAATGTAGCCCACTTCCCAAGCACAAAGATTTTGTGCCTCAAGGAACTGGTTGTGTGTATAGCAGCTTGTGGGGGTCAGTGGCCCACCCTATTGCATATGCTGTCAAAAGGGACTGATAATTGGGATGTGAGGGAGGTGTTGTGTCATACTGATTAAGGCCCTGAGTCAGCAAATCACTTAGCGTGTGCTGAATAGCAACAGGATTGCTCACATGCTTAAAGTTAAGCATACGGTTAAGTGCTTTGGTGAATCAAGCCTAAACTAAGAACAGCAGCACTGGATAACTTGTTCATTGTGAATAAAAGCAAAAAAATTACAGATCACTGTGACCTAGATACCACCAGGGGTTAGCAAAAATGATTGGTCAGATGTGACAGGGCCATAGCCACTGCATCAAGCAAGGGTGGGGGGAGCTGGCAATGGAGAGACAGTGGAGTAGGAGGAAGAGAAGGCAACAGCATGTCCTGAATATATATCGAAGCATATGTACGCAGCAGCAGAAACTCAGGTTTCATCATTTGCATATACACAAATCACTAGCCATCTTTTGACCAGCCTTTCTGAAGCAACCTTATGGCACCACAACTCCCATGCTCTTAGCTCACTTTGGGCTCTATTTCCATAAATCACAGGACACAGGGATAATAACATGTCAGCACCCTAGCACTGTGCGTAATGTAAAACAGCAACTGCCCAAGCACTTTCCTCACACCATGTGCCCCTTTTGTGGGCCGGGGGAGCCCCACCAGCAAAATGCAGCAGTGTGCCTGCAGTTTTTGACCTGATTGCAAAAGCTAACTAAACTAATTTATCACAGTAGGCTAATCAGAATGACAAGGTTGCGTAGGTGACATTCTCCAAAATCTCCAATTTGTTTTTTTTAATCCCCACAGCAATTTATTTTCAGAATAGCAAAGTTTTGCCCAAGAATGTTCCAGAATGTAGTCAAGGTTAACCGTACTGTGAGCTTATTCAATATTTATGATTCTTTTTTATTTGTACTAGGACTTTTTGGGGACTCCAAATGGTCCATTAATCAAACAGAGTGACAAAATAGGCCATTTGACAATTTGTACAGGGGCTGATTTTTTTTATTTATTTTTTTGTTCAAGAATAAAGGACCAACTTAACTTCATCAACAGTTCCTGATTAATTGTTACAAAGTGTCATCCATAAATTTTCCTTCGATCTAATAATCCTTTCACAAGACTTAACAATATCCCCAGTGATTTGGGTTTTACTGAGGGCTGAGTTCCTGGAGAAGCAGTGACACAAATAGCTCAAGTGAACTGAGACACCTCCGTGGACAGTCTTCACAGAGTTGACAGTTCTGAAATACAATTATCAGTGTGATCTGCTTAAGAATTCATCATCAGCTCCTGCCTTCTGAAGACTTAAAAAAATACTGAGACATACAAAGAAAAAGAGGTGATAAGAAGGCATCATTTTCCTCCAGCCTCATAACTGTAAATTGAAGAAAATTATTTTCTTTGCCTGCAGCTCATTGGCATATAGGCAGCATTATATTATAATTTCATAAGCATAAATCCTTTGAATAAATTTCAGAAGAATAACTGAATTAGAAATGCAAGTAAAGTATCTAAAAAACTTAACTGTACTAGGCAGGAAGAACTGTATGCAAGTAAAACTGGCAGAGGGGAAATTTACTGTCTGCCTGCTCATCCTCTGTCTGGGAAGGGAAGGCTCCCCCACTGCTCCAGCTAAGCTAAATTTTAAGGAGAAAAAAAAAAGTTAGTTTAAAGCATCATTTCCATGCACAGCAGGAAAATACAAAATGTGTCCCACCCTGCCACCTTCTTTTACAGAATTTCAGTTGTATTTCATCCTTAATGAATCCTGGAGATACAATAGGTTTGGGGTTTGTTATAATTATTGCTATTTGTTTATTTATTAGTAGTATGTTAAGCATACTATGGGAGATCAAAAAGGTTCCTTCCAACAGTTCCCTAGCAACAAATCAGTCACTTATTCACATATAAGTTGCCAAACATTCTCTCCTTAAGTAAATCCTGGGTTACTCTCTTCCTAGTCTGTTCCCTTTCCGCTGGGAATGGTCTCGTATGAAGGGTGAGGCTATTGTCTGGGACAAAGGTAACAGCCAGTGACCCGCATATATGTCTGTTGACTTAAAAATACCCAAAAAACATCTTTCTAAGAGCCACAAGGAGGAAGCATAGCATTGTGATGGGACTGGCACCGGACACTGGAACAGTTCCAAGTTCTATTACAGACTTCCTGTCTAATCTTGGTCACTTAGCAAAATCTGTCATGGACTAACCCAGCTGAGCTAACTTGAATCTAGCTAGTGCAGGTATCAACAGCAGTGAAGACACAGCAGTGCAGGCTTCAGAGAAGGCTAGTGAGCAGAGTATGTACCCAGGGTCCATGATGGGTTTGTAACTACCCATACAGTGCTGTCTTCACAGCTGTTACTCATGCTAGCTGGATTCAAGCTAGCGTGGGAAGGCTAGGCCAGCTTTTGCTGTGTAGACATACCCTTAGTCTTGCTGTCTCAGTTACCTGCCAGTAAAATGGGACAATACCGCTAATCTTCTCTCTTGTCCAGTTAGCTATTTGAGTGGGGATTGGGTATATAGACGGTGTCTGGCACAATACGGCTCTGTTCTTAGTTAGGTTAGCTGGGTGCTACTGTAATAAAAAAAAATAATTCTATTGAACCTAGTGGCAAAAGTCCCGATGATTTCAGCTGGAGAAGGTGCAATAAGGACCCATGTAAGCACTGGGGAAAACATTCAAAATTGGCTGCCTAAACTGTATGAGAAAATCACACATTTGTGAATGTAAATGTGCACTTATTGGGACAATTACTTCTCTGGTAGTTACTCACCAGGAAAAAGCACAGTCCAGGAGGTAAAACACTGAGAGTCAGGTGCCATGGAAAAGTCACGAAATAGCTCCATGCCTCAGTTTCCCCCTATGTAAAAGGTTGGTGATGTGGCTTGCTCACCTTTGTTAAGTGATTTTTGCAGGGAGCAAAGTACAGAGTGACATGCTCTAGCCCAGCTGTTAGAGCATGTTTCTCCATTGTAACATCTGCATAGTCCATGGTCAAAATTTGACTGAAACATGAACATGTTATTAACATACAGCAAGTCAAGTTATACTCATAATTAATAATAATGACACATATAATATGTGTACCATCAAACTGCCATATAAGCAATAGTTAATTAAGCTACACCCTGTTGCTTTGAACTTACTGATGTTTGAACACAAACAGCTCTTAGGTGTGTTGCATAAGATGGAGTACTTAACATGTGTCAGCCTGAAGGGTCAGTTGAGTGAAATCAGGAGATAGCTCCATATTATTATTTATTGTGTCAACAGTGGGTTTCGTGCTGTACAAACAAAGAAGACGCAAGGTCTATAGCCAAGGCGCTTACAGCCTGAATCAGACAGAGTCAATACACTGGACACATACGTGACACAGGGCCTGATTCTCCATGCTTTGCACACCGTATGGTCAGTTACAAAGTGGGTGTAAAACCATTGACTCCAGTAGGCTTTGGTACTGAATGCAGTAAAGATTCCTACAGCTCAGCTTCCTTCACTGTGTATGTGAATAGCATTTTCCACCATGCAGCTGAGTCAGCCGCACTCATGCATAGCACAGCCTGCCTTTGCTTCCAATATGGCTAAAAAGGGCAAAAGCAACCTTACCAACTGTACTGCACATGCCCAACGTGGGATTTGCAAAGGCTCACAACTCAGTCAATCCAAAGCCAATTTTCCATGTAACTTACTGGAAAGTGTGTGTTACATGTTCCAGGCTGTGCCCAATCCACAGAGGACATGGGTCTGTTATAACGGTCATCAACAGAGGCTGGCTCTTAAATGCAAGTTGTAATGCTCTGGAGTCACCCCAGCCAACCCCGGGGTCAGTCAAGATGGTGGTCGTCACATTTCGTTCCAATGGACTTCTCGAGGAGGGCTATTTCTCAAGTGAACTTCAAATTTGAACCCTCAGATACATCAGTACTAGACTTGTTCAAAAAACAGTCCCAAGAATTTGCTAAGAGGAAAGTGTATGTTTTCACTCTTCTCCCACTCAAAAACAACGGAAGAATTTGGTCTTAAATTATTAAGCAAAAACTTAACATTCAGGCAGAGGCCAGGCCTGGAATATTTTATTCTGATAGATGAACATTTTGGAAAGCTGTGAGCAAGTCAAAGCAGAGGATTAGTATGGAAATGCAGAATCAGTTGCTGATGTTGCCAGTATGGGCTTGCTGTAAGACTCGCTGAAGTCAATACAATTCTTTCCATTACCATCAGTGGAATTTGGATGATGCCCTCGGATACTAATACTTAGTGGGCTATCACTGAAAGAGACTTGAATAGGTTTAACTACCCAATTTCTATATGTTGTACTCAATGCCCTGGAGTTAGAATTCACTGACCTGTTACCATCTCACCAGTTAATTAGGCCCAGCTCATTCCTTCCCATGAAAAAATTTGTAAGAGAGTGGTCTGAGGGAGGAATTCTCTGAAGGGCTCCCTCATGACAAGCTCCCCAACATGTCCCACTGGAGCAAAGGGGATGTTTCCTGCTCTGGAAAAGGCTGTGGGGCCTACTCCGAAATCTGGTGGATCGCCAGGGAGTCCCAGAGTTCCAGCTCTGGCTCCCAGAGTGGCTCCATGGTACCAGCAACTACACATGGTTCTAACTGCTCTCAGGGCCCCAGGATGTATATTGCTTTACCTTCTATTTGCCAGAGAGGAGATGATTTGTTGCTGCACCTCTCCCAACAATTCTTCCTGTATCCTCCTGCAACTCTTGTACTAGGCTGTGCTAGCGTAATACACTGATCAGCATGTGTTACAAGTCCCTCTTCTGTGCCTGATCCACAGAGAGTGTGTCTAGTACAGCTCCCAGCTACAGAGTCTAATTCTCTAGTTCAAGCTGCAGAGACTCTGCCTTTAGCTCTGGAAATCCTTGGGTTCAATCTCCAGTGTCAGCCAAGATGGCAGCCCTCACATAAGTACAAACTTGGACAGCTCAGAGAGGCCTCAGCAGGATCCAGGGTGTAGTGGGATGATGCTACAGATGTGCCTGACACCCCCACCCCCCGGCATCTGGAAGGGGGGATATCCATGCGCAGAGAGTACCTTCTGTGTGAGGATCTAGGGGGCACAACCTTAGTTAATGTTTGAAAAGCTCTTTTTAAGAGTGTCACAGATCTGGTTTCGCACCCCTTTGCTGACCACCTCCCAGATTGCTGTGAGTGGGGGGGGATCCACCCCTCTGTGTCTGAATCCCTAGGTGTTTTAACCTACAGAACCTGAACAAAGTCCAGCCACTGCCCCCATCCTGGCGGGCGGGCGGGAACTGGGGACCTCTGGAGCTTAGTGCATGAGCCTCTACAGCATGAGCTAAAAGCCAACTGGCTGTTAGCTAAGGCTGTAGAGCAGACTCATTTAACTCTCTCTTTAAGTGGTCTCGGTGCCACTAGATGGGACAGAACACCACACCCAGGAGGTGTGTGGGTATACTCTCAGAGTGAACACCCTGTGTCTAACACTCCCTTCTGAGAGCAGGAGCCTGCCTAGTCCCTCTAGACCCTTCAGACTCCTCTGAACTTAAATATACCCTCTCCCAGAGCTCCACCCCAAAGGAGTTTCTGGTTTACAGTTTAATTCTCTCTGCAGGTGCACAGTACTTGTGAAGCATTTAACACACCAACACACTTTGCTCAGAATCTAACACATTATTGCTCCTTTACTTAAATGTATAAACATGGGACCATACAGATCCTTTAGAAAATAAACTTCATAACTGCAGTGCTCTGTCTCAGTTTCTTCCCTGGGGCATTTTTTGGAACGGGGTCAGAGTCCCTTGGGTGGTCCAGTGTCCTGCTTCAGTGCATGGCTTGTGGACTGGAATCTAAGGCCTTCTTCCCCCTAGGCCAGCTTACTTCCTTTGCCCTTAACCAGCCTGACGTCTTCCTTCTCTCTGCCTTCCTGTGCTCTCTATTAACGCCTCCTTCCAATACCTGGTTTTCTTAGTTCTGTCTTTTGGATAACTTTCCACTGCTCTCCTCATTCCCCCTCCCTTCAGATAGTTGAGATGAAAATGCTTTTCCAAAGATGCCTACTACTGTGACCAAACTTCCATTGTTAAAAGTTAAGTTCCTTCTTTTTGTCCTCAGCCTGAGGAAGACATGCTTTTCATGCTGGTAAAAGACACAGAGAAAAGCCTTCAGGACACAGCAGTTTTGACAGTAACACTTTGTCATAACTTCATATCAACCAGAATGCAGAAGTTGTGCAGACAAATTCCCAAACCATCACAAAGGGTTGTTTTTATTAGTTAAGAAAAAAATAAAAAGTCATGTCATTTCAAACCCATGTTAGGCAGCCTGCTCTCTGCCCTTGAACAAAGAATGAAGCACTTGGCATGAGGTGGTCTCATTACTGTCATCCCCAGTGGGCCCTGCATTTGTGGTGGCCCCATTGGCCACCTGTGTTTTCTTCTGCATGGCACACCCGCTCCCTCGCAGGTTCAATGTGTAACAAGAGGGGGCAGGTGCAAGGTGTAACGAGAGGGGCGTGTAGCTGTAAGCCTGGGGTGTTTGCAAGGCTGTGGGTTGGCTAGTTTGTGTATTTATTTATTTATTGGGGGTGGGGGGAGGAATGTCACTTTTTTCATCAATTTAATTAGATACAATTTGTCTCAGTTTTTCTGCGTGGCATTTGTTTACTTTCTCATCAGGACCGACACAGGCCAATTAGTGTACCATAATTGTTTAACCTAGTCAGTGTGCTGTACTGGATAGAGCGCAATGCTTGCTGAGACAAAGGGAGGCAGGGAGGAAGGAGCAGTAATAGGCCTTGGTATGGTGCAAGGTTCTTCAGAAATCACTGACATGATACTGTACTTTGGAAGCGTAAGTTCCTTTGACATCCCAGCAGTCCTGATTCCTTGTTCTCTGTCACCACTATCATGGTAGGATCAATTTCCAAAGCTAATTCTTCAATTCCATCATGCCCAAAGCACTGAGCTGCATTAATTCCTTCCCGGGATGCCCCCTGAAAGCGAAATCCACTGCAACCATAGAAACTAGAGGACTTAAGTGATGTGTCATGTACATGTGCAGCCCCTGTTTTTGAAACCTTTGCCAAGAACACAACGTGAGAGAGCCTGTGAGAAGGTTTATTTCATTCTTCCTTCCCATATATCTTTATACATGGACAGAATCAACTGTGAATGACTAAAGAATACTTATTTCTTTTTCTGATGTTATGCAGAGCTTCTCGAAGAATGACGGTGTTTGTATTGTAAGCAAAGCTGTGGAGAAATCCAAAAAAGGGTAGCAACACTGGTACACTAGGCAGCCAACTGCTGAGAATTGGTTTCTCAGAAGAAGGGAGTAAGTGGAGGAGAAGGCAGCAATTGAGTTCTGAATGACAAGATGTTTAGTGTTGCTTCAACTCTGCTGATCAGTTTAAATTCTGAGGAACTACATCTAGCATATAGTTTTGGCATTCCTTGGAAGCAGTTTTGCATGATCCTGGAAAAGCTGTCAACTTTTTTTTTATGGGGAGAGAGAAGGCCATACTGAGATCAGTTCACTCAGGTATCCATTGTAAAAGAAGGCTGACACTGTTTGCTATAGTTATAACAGCTACAGTAGCGACAGGATGCATTTTAAATGAAAGGAGAGAACAAGGAAAGAAATACCTTTCCTTTCTTTATTTTTCCTCTCCTTCTTTCTTTCGTCTTTTAAATCAGTCTGATGTTGTGATTAACTTGCATTCTGCAGCACAGTTGATATGACAGTCAACCAAATTAATCCCATTATGCAAAATCCAGTTCACAAGTGGCTTTGCCTTTTTTTTGAAAATTATGTCAATTTCCTCATAAATTGGAGAGACCATGTCAGTTTTCTGTACTGCACATAGACACTACACACTGCTGTATGTCTATATTCCTTTAATGCAGAAAGATACACATTTTAGCTCAGTGGCACAAATGAAGATTCATAACTTTAATGCTGATGTTTCTGTTTACATGGGGCTTATATGAGAATTGCCATTAGTTTTGGCATTCATTTTCATGCTTGTACTTTGCATCATATCAACTGTAGGAAAACAAGATTAGGAGCTTTAAAAAATAATCAACCCAGCCATCTAAAATAAAAATCCTTAATTATTTTAATACTGGAAACATGATTTTCTCTTGCATGCTTTTTTCCTGTTTAAAGGAATTCACAGGCTCTGATAACTAGCCTCCTATGGACTCCCTGGTATGTGCCTAGTGTCAAGTACTTGTAGCGTAGAAATCTCCACAACTGCTATTCTCTTGGCTGAGTGTGGCCATGCTGTAGGTGGCCAAATCTGTTTGGCATTGACCAGGCTCTGTGAATTCCCTGCATCCAACCAACTTGTCAAATTAAAACCTTTCCTGCTCTGAGCTGAAGAACAGCCGTGACGCTGAAGGTTCTTGCACTCTAGCCCTTTGTCACCAGCACAGTGAGTCTCCAACATCTGCTCACTGGACTCAGCTTTTGCACCTTGTTCATTTATAATGCAGCAAAGCCCCTGCATCCTCAGCACAGAAGCTAAATGTTGCTTTAAACAAAGTGTCTCAGATTTTTTTTAAAAAATGGAGTTGAGGCTCCAGGGGCTAAATTACTTACTGAATTCAGTGTACATAGATATATTTACATGGTTATTCTTTTTCACATGCTATTTTTTATCCTGGTAATGCTTTCTCATACAGTGAAATGTTGACTTTTTTCCACATGCTTTAGATTTATTAGACATGTGTCAAGTTGTCAACCTCCTGCCGTTTGCATTTGTGTCCACCTTGCAAACAGCCGGGAAATTTTTTTTCCCCCCTCTCTCTCTTCCGTGAATGTTCACTTCTTGGCAGTTCTGAAACAAATTTTGAACAGTTGCTGTTCCTATTGATAGTGCTAGTTTGATGTTCAAAAAAGAAGGAGGTTTCATTTCCCCCCAAGTTTCTGACACATTCTGTCATATCATATCACATCCCATCCTGATGCATCAAAAACAACAACAAAAAAGGGAGGGCATGAACTACACTGTTCACACACAGATCATGAGCCACTGATGAACACCCACCCATCTGTTCACCATTTCACTCCCTTTGTTCTATCTTTATTATATGTATTCTTCAATAAAAGGAATTCCTACTACTTCAGCGACATTGCAGCTCACTCTTCTTAATCTGTTTGAACTATCTGCAAGGATCTCTGTGCCTTCCCCCTTTCACCGCCACCCACGAGTGGAGCTCAGTGACACCTGAAAAAAAGAACGCAGAGAATGAAGCCTTGAAGCACAGAATGTCTTCAAGCCTCTAGGGGGAAGGAGGAAAGCTCCCATTAGCAGTGAAGATACAAAGGAAATAATTCCAAATTGGGAATCTTGATAGCAGAGGTGGGCTCAAGTTGCAAAATGTGAATAAAATGCTCAGTGTTATGTATTCATGGTTATTATTATTTGTACTATAGTACTCTTCAGTGGTGCTGGAACTAGGGGAGCTGGGGGTCCTGCCACACACCCCTGCTTTGATGTAGTAATAACAAACACCAAATACATGGTTTCCATCATCAGCACCCCCACTATAAAAATTGTTCCAGAACCTCTGGTAGTGTTCATATCCCCCAGTAAAGATCAAGGGTCTGTCGTTCAGAGGTATACATGTTCCCCAGCCTGAAGATTAGGTGCAAGTTATTTCTAGCACTCTAAAATGTTTAGGGATTTTTAGATTTGGAGTTTTGGTCTGGCCTGTTATAAAAACCAGATTCAAAATTTAGTTCAGAATGTCCTCCACCTAAAGTTCAGAGGTGCTTGGATCTGGTTATCTAGCTTGAGAGTATCTCTAATTACTAGTAGTTCAGTACTTTCCTTCTCTCCTAACCTTGCTCCCTTCCACTCATCGCAGCACTGCATTCACTGTGCATCCTTCGCAAACATTCAAGTGTCTTAAAAGATAGGTGGCCTGAGACGCTTGGCTACCTCCAGCACTATCTACTGACCTTTGGCCTTTCTCAAGCTCCACATTTTCCAGAAATACTCCTTCCAGAAATGGCATTTCAACATCGGAGAGACAACTATTAGAAACAAAGACCCCAATCCTCAGGTGCAGCCATCACTTTTCACAGGACAGATGATGGGCAAAGGTAACTGTACATCACTCTTACTGTCCCCCAGTCCTCAAGGCTGCCAGGAATCAATCCCAACCTATTGTGCATCTGGCTTTGACAGTCTGTCTGGGGGTAGAAAGAGCAGCACCCATTTGCTTAGTTACTATTAACATTCATCTACAGCATGGGTTCTCAAACTGGGGGTCGGGACCCCTCGGTAAGTCGCAAGATTATTACATGGGGGGTCGTGAGCTGTCAGCCTCCCTCCCAAACCGCGCTTTGCATCCAGCATTTTTAATCGTGTTAAATATATAAAAAAGGTGTTTTTAATTTATAATGGGGGGTGTCGCACTCAGAGGCTTGCTCTGTGAAAGGGGTCACCAGTACAAAAGTTTAAGAACCACAGTTCTACAGTAATATTTCAAGGGGTGATAAATCGATGATGCAAAGTACCTTTAAAATGCATCAGAATACATGGCCTTTGATGCTGCAAGCTAAAAATTTCTGCTACAGTGATGGGTGCAGTTTCCTATCCCCAGAGGCACAGTCCTTGCCTTCTCAAGGGCAAAAGCCTGAAAATGACACTGTTGTGCTGACAGAAGGATTCATGCAGCATCTCTGTATTCACTGCATTTGAATTCACTCCTGCTGTATGTTCAGCCAGTGTGGAATATTACAAACATCTTCACATGTACATTACACCCCAACTCATTGGCTGCTATGCTCTGCAGACTAAACATTAGATCTGCCAGCAATTGTGTTATCATGCCAGCCAAGATGCAAACCTGAACCATATGGGCGGAAGAGGGACCCAGTACTTCCACGCTGCTGTCTCCCTTCTTATCCCTCTGGTTCTCCTATGTTGAAAGGGACCAGCTATTGCCGCATGATATCAGGGCGCGAGGTAAGAAAGGGGCTATTTGAGAAAATTATTCTTTTTTTTTTTTTTTTTTAAGTCTCAGTGCAAAATGTTTACCCACTGTTTGCTCATCAAACATAAGGTTTCACAAAAAGTTGTCATAAAACAAATAGAAAACATTTAAAAATCTGTGCTGCAGATTTAGCCAAAATGGCAAGGAGCAGCAGAAACTCACTCTGTCTCAGTGACTGAGGATATATTCTCTGAGAGGGAAACGTGAAATCATCTATTAGGGAGGTGAAAAATATATTTGTATTAAACATTAGCTTGTACCAATTAAAATATGTTGAGAGCCTTGTTTACAAATTGGGCCTCCACTTCTGCGGGCACAGTTTTGCACCCTGAAGTGAAATTCAATCCTGTGCAGAAGGGCAAGAAGAGACCCACCCATGTACCGCTTAAGCACTCAGTCAGTTAGGGAATAAGTGGAATTTAAGTGGTGCATAGGCCTGGTTTGGGCACAATGAGTTGTGACTGCAAATCATTCATGTTGTTAAGAAACACAGGAACTGCCAGACCAGCTCCATCTAGTCTAGGCAGGCCATTCGTCTTGTTTTAAGCCCAACAGTCCTGTTTTTGTGTTGTTTGTCCCCTGTCCAGTACTGAGACACAACCAGACATGGTTTGGGCTAGTATCATGAACTGAGGATGCCATTTTGCAGAATACATTGCCCCATCCCCACTGGAATAACCTCACATGGACACAAGCAAGGGCCCATGTCCTGCATTCTGGGGATGCATCAGTGGCTGTCTTTAACAGTGGCTAATAGTAGATGCTTCAGAGGGAAATGCAAGAAACTCTGCAACAGATAATTACGTAACAACCTGCCCACAGGGTAAGTTTTGCTGGTAATTCAACATGGGCACAGAAATGGGCACATACGATTTTAAAATTTAGGCTCTAAGAGCCTGATCGAACCCTCATTGACATCAATGGGAATCTTTACATTGACTTCACTTGGCTCGGCCTTTGGCTCAGGCTCCATTGACTTTGGATCAGGTTCTTAATGATGAGTTCCTCTGCAGTAATATACTTGGAGGACAGTCCTCCTTTTTAACAAACACAAATATTAGTGCCAGTCAGATAATACAGACGTGTGCAGACACATATAGACACACTCTTCCTCTGAGTGCAGTGCTTAAATTACTTGCAGCGGTTTTTGAAAAACAAGAGAGACATATCTCAAGACTCGGGAGATAGGCCTGAAACCAGGAAAAATTGATATTTTTTCATATTCGCTGCCAGATATTGCACAGCGACACCGCTATATGCAGATAGAGGACAATGTGCATCTTATCATGCCGATGATAGATTCGACACTGGCTTTAAAGGAATAAATCATTAATTTAAATCATGGATTTTCTGTTTACTACACACGTTTTTTTCAAAAAAGATTTTACTCCCATCTCAACGGAAAGACAAAAGCTTTTTAATATATGGCCCAAACTGAGATGCAACTGAGAAAAACCCTGCCTGGGGATTAGCAGTTTTTATGCTACTGTATTTGGTTGAGCTGTTTGAGAGTCTTTTTAACTGCTAGTAGTTTTGTCAATGGGACGTTATGGACAAACCCAATAGACTTTAGGACAGAGAACAAAAAAAACAGCCCTCTTTCCTTTAAATCTAATGGAATGTTTTGAAGGTCTGTTGAGCAGGAAATAGGATTCTAGCTGGTGCCAGCCATAGAGGTTCTGTAAACTAATGCTGTGCAGCACCTGCAGCGTCTTAATCCTGACTCAGGAGACACCCCCCCCCCCCAAATGGCTTCTTATCATGGACACAGAATTCAGTCTCCTTGCTTTACATGTTGTAGTCTCCCTTTCCTCCACACCTCTTCCTCAAGGCGTTCCTAGACCTGTCCATTTCACCAACACTTCAGTTGCAGCCTTAAGAATTACCATAATAAATGATAAATAAATAAATAAATAATAGGATTAATGTAACACTATTTTAAAATAATAAAATTATAATATTAATAATAGGACTAATGTAACACTATTTATAACAAAGACAGACAGGATTTTGATAGAGATGGGCTGAAGAGCCAGTATTTGGCTCTGGATCAAGTTTAGCTGAGGGCTGAATTAAAGTTGGGAGTCTCATCTGGTAGTGCTGAAATGGTCACTTGTTCTGCAATGATTTACAGTGCATCCAAAGCTACTGGAAAACAGGCCCTTTTGGATCTATATACGACTCAGAACCAGAACCATGGGTTCAGGCTCTGAGTAGGGATCTGATTCAAAATGCTCCTCCCAACCACAAAATTCAGAGGCACTCAAATTTGAGGTTCTGGGTTTGTCCCAGAATGTTTAACATTTTTTTAAACTAAGCTCATTTTACACACTACTACAGAACATGCTCCTTTGATTGCCAAGATTTGACTGAAAGAATCAGACTGCTAAGGTGTCAGAATACTATACAGCCCTGTGGAAGCCAGGTGTGTAGCTCAGAGGTTCACAAAATGTGGTCTGTGGACCACCACAGTTTTTGAGAGTGAAGCAGTTTGGAATTGGGGTGTTTGGATGCAAGGTTGACTTACGAGACACTCTTTCAGCTGATAAGTGGAGCATAGAATGAATAAATTGGAGAACCACTAATCTAGGAAGACAATTTTTGAGCACTTAACTGACATACAGGATCATAGAAGTGAGAGATGGAAAAGACCCACTAGATCTATGTCTATACCCTGACTTAGATATGACGTACAGGTGTCATATCAACCACTAATTAGGTGGATTAGGTGCTCAGGAAGTCCTCTGTCATCCATGCAAAATTCTTGGAAGTCAATTAGCAGTCAGCCTCCTGCTCATCAATTTTCAAGTCTATCACAACTTTAAGATGTTGCTTACATTTTAAAAGTGTTGTCTAAAGCCATAGTAAAACTGAACCATGGCAAAAGACTAAGTAGGATATGAGAATTTTTTAAAACAAAAAATATAAATTGGAGGTTTTTTCCCAGATAGATGCTAGCTACTATCCCAGCTCTCTGTAGCTTCTAAACTAATTTTCAAGATTAACACAAAAGGGTGAGATGAAGGGACTGATTAACAGAACTGTCTGAATTATTAACAACAAATCTTTTATTCAACAAATTTCATCTTTTGCTGTTCGCAAATGGTCCAGCACACCAAAAGATTACAATTTTCTCAAATGTATTTGTTATTCCAAATTATTCACTGAAAAATGTCGTCAAATAATTCTTGATTTGTAGCTTGCTTGCATGTAAGTTATTGAAAGTATTTGATACTTAGAATTGAAGCTGTTTTGACTGGACAGCTAGACCATGTGGTATATTTCTGCTTCCTTGTTGGATAAACATAACTCCCAGAACTCTGGTGTGAATACATGCAATTAGGTGTTTCCAATTTGCTTTCCTCACATATGCTTAAAAAGCTTAAAATGTTATATGCTTAAAATTCACTGTTTCAGCAAATATTCCCAATAGTAAACACATTTGCTACAATGTTGGAGGAAAGTGAGTACAAAAGGGGTGTGAATGCAGTCAAAGTAAATTAGTTTAACATTTGATTAATATTTAATTCATTTTAATTAATACTCACTTTTTTTTTCAGTATTCACCCCGCTCTACTAATGAAGGCCCTTGTCATGTTAGCAATGGCTCGTGAAGACTTCCAAAAATTCTGCTGTGATGTCACTGACATGAATCAATGAAGGCACTTAGTTATCCTGCCAACAGAACCACACAGAGCAACCCTTGGCCTCCCCATTGAAGTCAGGGCCTAAGCAAATTCCTTCATTCCCTTGAAGCTCTCTTCCAGAGGCTCCCATGAAACTTGTTAGGCACATCCATCCATCCACTCAGATTGGCTGACTCTGAGAAGACTGCATGGTACCCCACATTGCAGAGAAAAAGGCAGAACATTACTGCTGGGTAGAGAACTTAGCTAGAATGCAATGGTTACCAAATTCCATAGACCATTTACACATCAGGGGAGATGAATTTATATGGAGTTCACATGAATTTCATTTGACGTTCCTCTTCTGTGGGTAGATTCAAAAGGAACTGCTCCCTGGCTTGAAACAAGAGACACAGTAAATACATCTCTCAAAGTTTTCATTCTTAATGTATCCGTAGCTTTCAGTTCATTATACTGTTATTAGTCAGTCTTCATAAAAGTGTTATGCATCTTCATTAAAAATGGAAGTTCACACCATTTTATGTTCCCATAAAAATGGGTGGTGGTAGCTTTGATTAATTTCTTCCCATACAGTGAACTTTACAGCAAATTGGACAGTGTAATTCAGTTCCTATTTCTGTGGATTTTTGTTGTTGTTGGTAGAAAATCGATATAATTCATATGTAATCATATTGCCTTTGCAAGAGATATTTAAGAAATAATATCCTGAGGTAATGATTGCATGGCTTAATTATTAATACCGTACTTTCAGGCATGACACTATGCATCCCTTTTATCAAGCTTGACTTCTATCAAAAAATATTTTTCCTGTCTAAACCTTGTTACATGCCGTAGAAGTGTATCTAAATTTTATACGTGCATGTAGCTGTGTGTGAGTGGAACAGCAGCACCTGTTACTACCACTTTGCTTTACAGATATGTCATCATTTTCAGGATAAGTCCTGATTTTGAAGGAGTTTCCTAGCAAAGCTATAAAAACAACAACGGTTACATTTTTGCACATGGTAAGGGGCTGCAGGAATCGGCACCGGCTGAGGGATGTGCTGGCCGCCGCTTCCCGCAGCCCCCATTGGCCTGGAGCAGCGAACCGCGGCCACTAGGAGCTGCGATCGGCCAAACATGGTGACGCAGCAGGTAAACAAACCGGCCTGGCTTGCCAAGGGGCTTACCCTGGCAGGCCGCGTGCCAAAGGTTGCCGATCCCTGAGTTAAATGTTGTCAAGTCAGCTCCGCCTGAAGAAATATATCATAGAATACTTAAGGAACTGGCTGAAGAGATCTCTAAGCCATTAACAATTATCTTTAAGAATTCATGGAGGATGGAGATATCCCAGAACTAGAAAAGGGCAAATATAGTACCTATCTATAAAAAGGGGAATAAGGACAATCCAAGGAATTATAGACTAGCCAGATGAACTTCGGTACCCAAAAAGATAATGGAGCAAATAATCAAACAAGCAATTTGTAAGCATCTAGAAGATAATAAGGTAATAAGTAACCATCAATATGGATTTGTCAAGAACAAATTATGTCAAACCAACTTAATACTGACTGCTTAGGAAGGAGTACTGCAAAAAAGGATCTGGTGATTCTAGTGGATCACAGACAATGTCAACAATGTAATACTGTTGCAAAAAAAGTGAACATTATTCTGGGGTGTATTACCAGAAGTGTTGTAAGCAAGAGACAAGTAGTAAGTCTTCTACTCTACCTGGCACTGACTAGGCCTAGCTGGAGTATTGTGTCCAGTTCTGGGCACCACACTTTGGGAAAGCTGTGGACAAATTGAAGAAAGTCCAGAGGACGGTATCAAAAATGGTGAAAGGTCTAGAAGACATGACCTAAGAAGAAAGATTGAAAAAAAACTAGGTTTGTTTAATCTGTAGAAGAGAACACAGAGGGGGGATATGATAATAATCTTCAAGTATGTAAAAGGTTGTTATAAAGAGGACAGTGATAAATTGTTCTCCTTATCCACCGAGGACAGGACAGGAAGCAATGAGCTTAAATTGCAGCAAGGGCAATTTAGGTTAGACATTAGGAAAAACTTCCTAACTGTAAGGGTAGTTAAGCACTAGAACAAATTACCTAGGGAGGTTGTGGAATCTCCATCATTGGAGGTTTTTCAGAACAGGTCAGACCTGTTTTTCAGAACCTGTCAGGGATGGTCTAGATACTACTTAGTACTACCTCAGTGCAGGGGACTGGACCAGATGACCAATCAAGATAACGTCCAGTTCTACATTATTATGATCATCACTTTGGGCCACTATAACTTAAACCAGTCTGCAAAGTCCATTAACTTATTCTGAGGGCACTGGCATGGTACACCGCATCTGGGGAGACAAAGGTGACCTTTGCATACATCCCCACTTGAGCTGTACTGTGTGATCCTCAGTTGCATCTGAGGCTGAGAACAACTGTATCTGCTTTTCTGCCGTTGGGAGTGAGGGAAGACTCTTTGCCTAATCAAGGACATTATTTTCCCAGTAAAATATATTATTATTTTTCTGCTCCTTTTCATTTAACCCTCTCTTTTCTATTGAAAACCTCTTTCCTGCCCCTCCTTCCCCCATTTTTCTTTTCTTTTCTTTTTTTTTTCATGGCAAAGCAGACTTGACTGGATAGTCTAGAGCAGCGTTTCTCAAATGCAGCCACCGTGGCCACATGCAGCCACCAGGGGCTTTTCTTGCAGCCACAGCCTCCTGGGCTGTGATTGAGGGGGCAAAGTAACGGCCCCTCCCCTCCCTGTTGCTCCTGGATGCACCACCTTGGTGTTAGTTGCTGGGGCCACCAGCAGGGGCTGGGCCCTGCTCCCTCTGGAGACACCTTGGGCACAATGCTGTAGGAGCAGGCAGCCCGTGATTTCCCCACCTTCCCGGGGCGGTGGGGCTCAGGCTTTGGGCTTCAGCCCTGGGGTGGCAGGGCAACAGACTCTGGCTGTGGGGCTTCAGGCTGCATCCCCAGACTCCGGCTGCATGGCAGCAGATCCCAGGCTCCAGCCACATGGCTTCAGGCTCTATCCCCAGGCCCCGTCCCCTGGCCATAGGGCTTCAGGCTCTGGTGGTGGGGCTTCAGGCTCCAGCCCCCTGCTGCTTCCCTGGCCCCCACCCACCCACCCATCCCCATCATCCCTGGCCCCTGCTGCCTCCCCCAACTCCCTATCCAGGGATTAATTTGCCCCTAGGCTTGCCAGGGCTGTGTAAGTCTGCTGTGAAAAGTGATACTTGTATGTTTGTTAATATCACTTTTCACAACAGACTTACTAGCTAGCAATAAATAAATTACAACGACATGGATGTATGTATGTGCATATTTATTTGTTTTTCCTAAAGCTAATTAAGTATTTTAATAAAAAGTATGAGAGCAGCCACCACTCTGAGGCCACCAAAAATTTTGTCCTGAGAACCCCTGGTCTAGAGTGGCCACCAGCTGTAATTCCTAAATACATAGCAGTTTATATTGTTTCATTCTGCGCTGTGTCTTTAAGGTAGTGTAACTTTTCTCCTTAATACTACCCCATTTCCTTGATATTTTTACTGATTAATGTCATGTAACTTTTGTTACCTTAAATTCCTCTTTATCCCCTTCTTTATCCAAGCCCTTACAATACCCATAAAAGATGATCAATTGTTTCTTTTACCGTACAGCGCACACATAGTCCACCTTTGTGTTTATTTATTCAAAAGTTATTTTGTTTATACCACAATGGTCATTTAGTACTCTAAACAAAATCACTTCATTTTTCCCATTTCCCTGAAAGATGTCACTATCCTCAACTTTAGGGCACAATTCAAAAAAGTCTTCTTCATTTTTTTCCCTGTTGATCCAAATTTCTTGCCATTCCTCTTTTAAAATTTTCTGCATTAGGCTTTTGAATTCCTGTTTACTCAAGGGTATTTCTGTGTGAATCCTTCCATTTTTTACAGTGCTTTTAGCTGCTTTGTCCGCCATTTTATTCCCTGTTATCTCACTATATTCTGGGATCCAGGCTAATGCTACATGTATCCCCATCTGTACTAACTCTGTTATTAGAAATATAATTTCATTGACTCAATCACTTCTACACACGGAGAAACCCTTTTTTATTGCCATAAGGCCTGATATTGACCCCCCCCCATTTTACTCTGCTTGTAGTCATTTTATATGACTCTCCCACTGAAATCAGGGGAACTTCAAGACAAAACAGGCACATTTGGGAACACAGGAGATCCACATTAGCCAGGTTTTATGATCCTCCTAGATTAATATAAGATTTTATTACTGGGCCAAATCTTAGTCCTTCCTCTGACTAAGCCTCCATTAAAAGACTATGGGATATACCTGATATTTATCAGCAGTGAAGCAGTTGCGACTCTCTTGTGATAATCTGATAAGTGTCCGAAGTTGTCTCGGGCTCAGGGCCGCCCAGAGGGGGGGGCAAGTGGGGCAATTTGCCACAGGCCCCGAGCCCCACAGGGACCCGCACGAGAGTTTTCAGGGGCCCCCATGAGAGTTTTCAGTGGGTCTTCGGCGGCAGGTCCTTCAGTGCCACCAAACACACCCGGAGCGAGTGAAGGACCCGCTGCCGAAGACCTGGAGCTTCTTCCGCTCCGGGTCTTCGGCGGCGGGTCCTTCACTCGCTCCGGGACCCGCCACCAAAGTGCCCCGAAGACCCAGAGCGGAAGGACCCCCGCCGCCGAAGACCCCAGGCCCCCTGAATCCTCTGGGCGGCCCTGCTCAGGCTGGCTGACCCTTTAATTTAAACTGGGCTCAACCTCGCCTGTGACCTCGTAACCTCAGTGATAATTAGTGACAGCAACTGAGTGTATCAGGGAGATTTAATTATAATGACTGACTCCAGCTGTGGGGGACTCAGTAAGGACTATATTAACAGAGCTAAACACTCAGAAGGGAGGACAGTCAGGGTCAGGAGCAGCAGGGGAGTACTGCTGGAGACAGCCTGGAGCAGCTAGAGAGCTGGTTGAGTCAGGGTTTAGGTCCTTAGAGAAGCAGTCAGATAAAGCTTCACAGGAGCATTCTTTGGCCTGGTCTACGTCTAAAACTTAGGTTGACCTATCTACCTCACTCAGGGCTGTGAAAAATCCACACCCCTGAGATACATAATTAAATCAGCCTAAACCCTGGTGTAAACTATGCGGATTAGCATTTGTATTACTTTCTTCATGTATGTTGAGTGTCTTTTATTCACTGTGGCCCTTAATCAGCAGGATACGTAAACATGCAAATAGGCCTCTTGAAATCAGTGGGGATACATCTACACAGCAAACCTCCTCCTCCACCACCACCACCACCGTAGCAAGTCTCAGAGCCCAAGTCAGCTGACACAGGCTCTCGCTAAAGTAAGGGCTAAAAATAGGAGGTGTAGACATTCTAGCGTGGACTGGAGCCCAGGTTCTGAGACCTCCCACCTTGCTGGGTTTCAGAGCCTGGACTCCAGCCCAAATGGGAACATCCACACTGCCATTTTTAGCCCCCTAGCATGCCAAGCTCGAGTCAGTTGACCTGGGCTGTGAGACCCACTTTTTGCTGTGTAGATGTGGGACTATTCACGTCCCTAAAGTTATGCATGTGGTGAAGTACGTCATTGAATCCGGCCTTCAGTTGCCTTTTAATCCAGGTATAAAGCTTTTAGTTGCAGTTCTCAACACTGCAGTTTATTAATGCATGTGTGACATGCTCTCCTGATATAATGAAAGAGTATATTATTCTCTCTCTAGAAAGATCTTATTTTGCAATAAAGCAACATCATACAAAGTATAGACCATGCTGACCATTTTAACACATGGATGTGGCATCTAAACTGAATGATGCACGTGTTTCCAGTTGGGAACCCCAAACTGTAAATCTGAGTCTAAACACTGTCACATTGGAGTCTGCACTGGTGTAATTCCACTGATTTTTAACCAACATAAAACTAGTGTAACACAGTAGAGAATCAGTCCCTGAATTTGGCTTTTAATAATAAGCAAAGAAATCCCAAAAGAAATATTAACTCCATGATATACCTAGTTAATACAGTCCAGGAGGAAGAAAAAACTCAGAGCCCATTTTTGAGGGTAATATCCCACCATGCCACAACTATGTAGTACTTTAGTAAATGAGTGGCTCAATATGAGAAAAGGCAAATAAATATGATGCATTTTGAGAAAGAGGAGCTCCAGAGGCAGATTAACTGGGAAAAGATGGTTGGACATAAGAAGTCACCTTTCACTTGTGAACCATGGGCTGCTTCCATTTGCTAGAAGAAGAATGAACATCTGTGAGAGCTTCTTTGTTAGAAGTGCTGTTTCAGAAGCCATTTTGAGAGTCCAGCTGTAAATTGGCTATAAACACTTGCCAAATGCAAAGGGAGTGGTTTCCACTTTGGGCTCTGTGTTTATTGTTTCTGCACTGGCAACAGAATTAAATTCATAGCAGCAGCAAAACAAAGACAGTTCTGAGTTATACTGTAATTCACTGCAGGAGATTTATGAATATTATTTTCCTGTAAAATTCAGCATTTTTCGCTTTACTACTTGTAACCTGTAAGTGGCATAAAACTGTGTACCTAGCAGGATTTCCTATCACAATGAGTAACAAACATCGGAGCTAGAACTGCATTACATTCACATGTGGTTATACAGTATGCATAAATTGTGCCTTTATGTTTAACTTGTCTAATCAGCTCACCATATCAAAACTTAATAAGTAGCTGCTTCTCATTTAAAGGTCTAGTAAAACTGCAATTACTATGGCTGTAAGATGCCATGTTTCGAAAAGTGCATTAAATAGTTTTATAGATATGGTTAGAAGTACTTGTGTAGTTGTTTTTATGAAAGTGAATGACTTCATTAATAATGGGAGTCAGAGACAGAAATATAAGTTGGGAGCTGGGAGAAGTTCTGCCTTTGAATTCCTTTCTTACAGATTATCTTTAAAGTGTTAGTGACTTCGGTCTCCTCTCAAGAATCCAGGCATAGCTGTGGCTAGTGTAATGCACCGTGTGGTTCTGTTTTGTAAGATTCTGTGTTGTAAAACAGCATTAATGCTATGGATAGACCCAAAGGGCCTCATCATAATTTCAAACCGATTTTCCATTAATGGAACTACGTTGACTTCGGTGGAGTTACTCCAGATGTATACCAGCGTACAGGTAATTCAAACCAGAACCAGGATCTGGAGCCTCTTTTACAAAGTGAGACTGTATGAAAAAAAAGTCTTCATGAGCCTCATGAACTAATAAGCTATGCATCAAACTATGATAACTGAGAACAAGGGGCCTGATTTACAGATATGCTAATTTGAGGACACTCAGAAGCTTGCACAGGGTCCCAGTACAGTACATCATATGATTGATCTCTCAGACACCATGGGAATCTTTCCATTACCTGCAATGGGTTTTGGAGCCAGCTCCCAGTGGGCACATCTTCCATTTCTTTCTATGTGATTTTGGAAAGTGGCTTCATGTCCTACTTAGCATTCCCATTCCCATTCCACCTTCTATTCTAGGACAACTTACGGAGGTCTTATTGCAAGCATTTAGACCAAAGAAGAAACCCCCCTCTCTTTCAATATGGGCTAGAAGGAAACTATCATTTAATCCAGTGGTAACTTAAATTAGACTTCTCACTATCAGCACAGATATTGTTGGCAAAATCTGTACATTTTTTAAAATGTATTTTTTGAAAAAGGAAATCTCAGATTTACTGTAAATGCAGACCAGGGAGGAAATAGCAGATGGGCAATGTTTAAGTTACAAACCTAAGGGAAGCTTTTTCATAGAAAACTCTTAAACTGCAGCTCTTAAAATAAAGAAAGATTTTCTGTTTTCCACAGTGACTTACTATACCTTTTATTTAGACAGTTGGTAAAAACACCACATCACATATTTCACTTTTTTTTTTTTTTTTTTTTGCAGTCAGCTGCAGTTTAAAACTATGTTGTTTTTCCTTTTAAAGGGAGGCAAGAATCTACAGTAAGGCATTTTGCCTTTCATTATTTATTGGAACTCCAAACGTGTTTTGGAATGTTTAATATTCCCATTCAGACCCACAGCACAGCACCCTCTGGTGCACATATTAAGGAGAAGGATTAGAACTATTATGGGGCCTTTGTTCATTTTCTGGTAGACATTTCGCAGAGATAAATTTTAACACTCATTCAGAAATACAACAAAAACATAATGATTAGAAATAGATCATCTTACCCTTCAAGCAATGTTTATTCAAGTTCTTCTTGCAGGATTTCTAGTTAACTTATTTGCAGAGTAGGAAGACTTCCTTTCCACATAACTGATTGGTAATGATTATGTGTCTGCAGTAAGACAGCTAGCTGCATAGCAAGAGCCAGTATGCTCCCATAGGGCCCAATGCTGTGAGGTACTCCCACTAATGCCAGTGGCAGCTGAGGACACTCAACCCTTTGCAGGCAGTGCTCAGGACCCTGCAGGATGGGGCTCCTGTACAGTGTTACGTAGGTTGGCCTGTAAATTGTTGAAAAAGCTCAGAGATTAAGTTGCTCGCATTGTGTGTGTGTGTAAGGGTGACCCTGCTTAATGGCCCATACGTTTTGCTACTTAAGACTTGAGCTAACTTATGGTTTTGGTCTTGTAGAAGATATCCCATTATCCACTTTGTGTACCTTTTCTGAAGGGTTCATATAGTTGCACTTCCTGCTTTTTAACATTTCGAGTCAAATTCTATCCTCAGATACTTGCACACAATAAACAAGAGCTGTACATTAATATGTGAGGGGAAAAATTCTGGCCCGTAGTCATTTGCTAGAGTAGCCTACCCTGCATGGATAGGTAACTTTGATTAGCATTGATAGGAGTGGCACAAGATCAATGAGGGGAGAATAGACTCTTAGGGCAGAAAAATAATCATAAATACAAAATGATATTTATACACCAACATTCTACCAGAGCTAGACTTGTCCTCACCTGATAGTAGAGAGATATTAAAAAATCTCACCCATGGCAAAAATAAACAAACAAATAATCAAGTTTGCGAAAGAAAATATTTTTTGCCTTCATCTCAATTTTCTTGGAAGCTAAAGGCAGTTGTCATAGTGAGAGAGTCATTTGGATATGAAAATAGCAAACGTCCATAAAGGACAAATTTAGGAAAACTGATGATTTTCCCCAAAGGTTGGGGATCTCTGTCTTCATGGTGAAAAGCCATGTTCACTGGCAGAAACAATCAAATATGAAATGTGCCCGGTTTTATTAGGAACTTGAATATTTGTAGGGCTAACATCTGCAGGGACCTTTCAATTTACTGGACGCAAAGCAAGAGCAGGGAGGAATTGGACCAGTCCAGTGGTGGGACCCTTGATAGGTTTCCAAACCTACTGGGCCCCAGTTGTGTTGTTTTCACCAAACTTTCATGTGGGGGCTCTTCAAAGAAAGAAATCTGGTTGCATTCCTAGAAGTAGCACTTCTAAGAGCCAGTGCTTTTGGAATTATTGTTTGTTACATCTCCAGTTGTTCTGCATTTTCCAACATGCTTCTACCTCATTTCCAGATTGTTCCTACATTAAGCTCTGATAGTAATTGGAGGTCACATTAACAAGTAGCAAAATATGCAGGCAAAATGTAGACAATTTACAGGTGTCGAAAACCTCCCTGTGTTTGGAGGCATCTGGATCCACTGATTGTGCAAATTATCAATATTATTTTTCAATAATTTTAAGGAAGATATTCACAAAGTAGCTGGAAGATACATATTTTGCTTTCTTGGACTACTCAATTTAAGTAGGACAGCATAGTCTAGCCCTGAGTGAGAAAATGTCTAATTTTTACATAATGTAAGAGTAAATCAGCAGCATTTCATAATGCTAAACTAATAGCACATTAAGCTTACATCTAGCAGGCTAGATTTTGCTCTCACACTGGTTTTACACCAATCTAATCCCAACGACTTCAGTGGAGTTGCTTCAGATTTAGCACAGTGAAAACATAATTAGGCACAAGAAATGGGAATTAATCTGCAAATAGGGTTGGTCCAGCTGACCATGCTGTTTCCTTCATAGTATCTAAATGCTGAATTCTCAGAAACAGCACTCTGCAATGTGGAAGTGGGTTGGTTAGTGTTGCTAAGGAAATTCCAGGTTTATTCCAATTTCTTCAGAATATTTAATCTTCTCTTCAGCATGGTGGGAGGTTTTGGGATGGTTCTTTGGACAATGGTTTTGGGATTTTTTTAATCACTGCTTTTCCCTCTAAGGCACCCCAGGAACTGATATTCTGTTTCCCTAAGGGCAAAATTTTCCATTCCACACTGCAGATCTCTTCTCTGCACTATGGATTTCTACTGCATGTTCTGCAGTCCTTCTGTGTGCACAACTCCCACTGTCATCAGTGAAATCCTGCACACAAGTGAGTGTAGCACATCCAATAGAGCTCAACAGTAAAGATAAGCAATGCACTGTACAGGTGAAAACTCAGCTGCTATACTTTCTAGCAGAAACCAACTCACTCCAGATACCACTGTGATGGGTGAGGTATAAGCACTTAAACATAACAAAACAAAGTAGGCAGAAGAGGTTTTTGCCTATATATAACTTGAACTCTATGAACTGATGCAATTTGTCTGCCCTCACAGGTATTTAGAAGAACCTAAGTAATTTCTTAATTATTTCTATACTTTTGTAAATAGAAAGATATCATGACTGTAACTCCTTTTATCCCAAAGTGCTTTACAAACAATATTCTGGGAACACATTACTAGCCACTGTAAAAAGCCATATATAAGGCGAAGTATGGCAACTGTATAACTGCAAAGCAAATTAGCACAACACTTTAGGACAGTCAGGGAAAAATCCATTTTCCAGTTGAAACTGGGATCTTTGCTAGGCAACTGGTAAGAAAAGTATTTCATTCTCCTTCGTTATGCAGCACTCAATTCCACATTTATAAAATACACACACATACCCACACCCTTGTGGTTCTGGGATGTGGATTATTGTGTCTTGAGGACCAAGGCAAGACCTCTGGATTTGTGCTTACTTTGGATTTCAGGTTTACCATAGTCTGCATAGGAATGATCTGACTGCAGACATGCCTCCTTCTCCTCCCTATCACAGATTCACAACTACCCTCTTTCCCAGTGCCAATTTCCCACTAGCCTTTTCACCAACACGGTAAAAGGCTGGTATTTTTTCCCCTGGTTGCACAGAGTTTTCATATGAGCCCAGACTGGCAATAGCGCAGGCCATTTATCAGCTGGGACAGGAATCTTTCAGTCTCCCAAGAACCTTGAGTCAGTCTGCCCCTCATGGCACTGGTGACTTATTAGTATTTTATTCAGTCAGTTCCCTGACCCTAGGACCTCACTGTTGAGATCACAAAAGCTGGACAGATCTTAGTTAGTTGTTTCCAGACTCAACGTGTGTGTAACTCTAAGGGCTTCACACCACAGAGAAATTTGCCTCCGAATATTTTCTTAACTTTCCCACCCAGGGCTAGTCTGGCAATATAGTGGCAGCATGGCATGCTACTACATGGGGGATCTGCTTCCCTTGCTCCCAGGCTAGGAGGATTATTTCACTTCACTCCCAAGCAATTCCCACCAACTGATCCACAAGAGGTAATGTCAGCCTCTGGAGACAGCTGAGTTCTCCAGACCTTAGTGGCCAGAAGGATAAATCAACCCATTGTGGGTACTGTGAGGAGTAGAATTAAAAAGGGAGATAGATAATGGGAGTGAGGGGGAAACAACTCTGTAGTACCCTTCCAAAGGAAGGAGAACATTTACAACTATGCTGGTATAGCGGTCACCACTTTGCAGCCACGTTCTTCCTCTAACCAACTTTATTTCCTATTTTGGTTTGTGCACTTAAAAGATTTATCAGTTTCCCTCAGGGTTTGGTTACACACAGAGGTGCACTGGTTTAATTTAAGGTGTGAACCAATTCAGTTAAACCAGTGCAAAAGTCTTTATGGATACTTTTATTTCAGTTTGAATCTGTCTCATTTCAGATTAGCTTAAATCAATTAGGAACAGGTTTAAATTAAACCAAAATAAGTCACTCTTAAACCAAAATAAGATTGTCCCACATGGGGGTTTCGGCTAAACTAGTGCAAACCTCAATGTTGACAAGGCCTCGGAGTTTCCTTTCTGTACTTGATGCTGTCCAAGAGCCCATCTTCTCTTCCTCCCTCACACTCCAACTTTACTGAATTTGGGCTGCTTTCAGAAAAAGCAGATTCTCTCCGTAGTCTTACCATCTCCTGGGAGTAGCTGTAATTAAAAGAATAAAGAAGGCTCTTTCTTCATACTTCTACCAACATCTCTCTGCTAAATCAAACATTTGGTAACTTACACAGCAGAGCAAACCCTCCCTCTTTTAATAAACACTGTTTAATACTGAATTAGAATCATAGAATATCAGGGTTGGAAGGGACCTCAGGAGGTCATCTAGTCCAACCCCCTGCTCAAAGCAGGACCAATTCCCAACTAAATCATTGTAAACTGTGGGCACAATTTCAAAACCTGTGCACTCCAAATGTGTCGATAAAAATGCACGTGCCTGCTGCATCCATATTAGTGCATGAAAAATCAGGAAAATGAACATCCCTGTGTGCAATTGTGTGCCAGGGCACCCAATAGTGCATATGCAGGCATACAGTCCAAGATTTTCAAAAGTGACTAGTGATCTAAGGGCTTTAGTTTTTGAGTGCCCAACTTAAGAAACCTTAAATAGGCCTGATTTTCAGCTGGTGGGTGCTCATTGCTTTGTGAAAATCAGGCACCTTTAGGGGTTTCAAGTCACATACCTAAAATTAGTAGTCACCTTTGAAAATCTTGGCAGTATATTTTTTGCGGGCTCATCTGTTGCAGTCAGGTTTGATCATTCGGCTCTATGTGATTCAAAGTAACATCTGCCATGAGAGGATATGGTCTTTTCTAGTCCATCCTGAATAACTCAGATCTGGTATTTATAGGATGTTTTCCACTTTCCTTTCATTTCTTTTCTTTCCTTTCCTTTTCACTGCACATTCAGTGCAACCTTCTCTCAGTAACTCCTGCCAAAAGTTCAGAGTTCACCATCAGCCAGTGTGCAATTTGTACATTGTAACAATCTGGAATCATCTTCAACAAATCTCCATTAGAGGCCAGTAGTCTATAAGCAGGTTCCAATACCTACAGTGCATTTGTAAACTATCCTCTCTTAAATCCTCAGCCCTGGCTGCTTCAGCACGTGTCTTTGTCCTACCAGGAACAAAAGAAGTGGGGTGGGAGTAAGGGGAAAGAAGGGAGAAGATCCTGTTGCCGACAGCTGTCGGTTGCCATTATAAATGATGACAGATTAAGTATATGGAGAATTTTCTCTCTTAACAAACAGAGTGCTTTGCCTCAGTTGTGCCAAGAGCTATTCATTTTACATTGCTGTGGCATAAACTCTCAAGATCTTAATATGTTGTGTCAGAAAAATGAGCCTTATTTTATATTTCTAGCACAGAACAAATGGTGGTGGTGAGACAAAGGCGGGGGGGTGAGGGGTGAGGAGCGAGATACTATTATCAGAAGCTCTGTTGGAAAAAATGGGCCTTTTTCCCCATACAAAAGTGGCAGAGTGCTCTGTAGTGAGTAAAGAGCCTTTGTCACTCACTGGAAACCTGTCACCTTACACTGTGATACTGCAGGGGCCTGCATGACAGGTCAGGCCTAATGAGAAGAATGACAATGTGGATGCTGCAGGGAGGAAGGCACAGAGAAGTAGCCTTTGTTTCCTTTAGGGAAATCCTTTCATGGTAAGAGTTTCCGTACTTTCATGCAGTTGTTACACAGAACTGATATTTGAGAGATTAGAGCCGGGAATGCCAGCAGACTACAAGCAGCTGCTCCTGCATGCAGATGGGGAAGGTGTGAGGCTGGGAGAACTTGGACCGTAGACAACAGGCTCCAAATACAAATGGAAAGTGCAACTTTCTGGAAAGCAAAGACCGTGAATATTTAGCCTATGTTACATTTCACAAGACATTTCCCTGACAGTAACCATGAACTTTATTGCACAGCGTATGAGTACGCAGAGCTAGGCATCATGGGCAAAATGCCCATTTGGGTCTCCTATAGTTTACCTTTAGCTTACATAAGTTTTCAGGATAACACTTCGCTACACCCCTACCATCTGCTACATGCCCAACATGGAGCAGCATAGCCCCTCTGAGGCTGCCACTCCAGCCTACAGTCCACAGTCCACCAGGCCACTCCGTACAGGGTGTTAAGGTGACTGACTCAACCCTTTGCAGATCTGCTTTGGCATAAAGATTCCCTCTCTCCAGAATGCACAGGGTGCAGCAGTCCTCATTGCATAGCCTATGTGCCTATAGCCTTCCCCAGCTACCCTACACCAGAGAGGGCAAACAGGGTATAAGTAGCATGGAGGGCCTTGTATGGGAACTCCACGAAGATGTGAATTGCACCCTGTGACAATATTCAAGTCACTTCCATCCCTACTAAATTGGTCAATCACAGGGCTCTACATTTGGTCAGCCAAATTGAGGCCAGGATAACTGCACTCTGTAACCTCCTGGTGTTTCTAGTTTTTCAGATAACACTTTGGATCTTTCTACACTCACAGAAAGAAACATGGAAGCTTTCCACAAAAATGTGTATAATGCCAGCTGCTTAGCCAACAAGAAGTTATGGATTTTGAATCTACACACATTTTTTTCAGTGACATAGCTGTAGAAGGAAAAGCGGTTTACTCGCTCTGTTTTTTATTATATGTAATCTCAGCAGGCAATCAAAAGGTATTCACCCACCACAGGGAATACAATAAAATATTTGTACTCTTATCAGACTCAAGCATTATACTTATACTGGTGGGCCCTGGGGTTACCCGTCCCAGAGCAGCGCTTGGATTTGGCATTCAAACTCAATGTACAAATATAGACTTTGGCCCCCTCTATCCTTCCTGGTCTCTTAAAAAGTTTTTGCCCGTAGTATCAGGCTCTTGGATGACAAACATTGCTCTGAGGTTAGGTGCTGGCCCATATAGGGGGCTTTGTTACAGCAATAAATTTACTCTTTATTTTCATACAGTGCAGCTTTGTGGGGCTTGCAGTAACATGTCTGAAGGGGGCCCTTGTGCAACATGCTTTGATATTTATTTTCCTGGGGAAAATAAAGTTTATTAGGTCTTTAATAAACTTTAAAGGTGTGCTTTCCATCTTTTAATTTGAATGTAGCATGTGAGGAAAGTTGGTTTGCCAGCACTGTTATGCCAAGTTATTGCTTTTTGTTTCGTTAGAGGCTGTGATTCTCCCATTCAAGGCCTCATTATGTGAAATTTAGGGAACTGGGTCGAGGACAAGTTTTGGACTTCACTTTCAAAAGAGGAGGAAAGACACAGGGAGAAGTGACTTGGCAATACAGAACTGTGATTACTACTTGGGGGATCTAGGCCCTGATTCAGGAAAATACTCAAGTATGTACTTAACTTTAAGCACTTGCCTCAGTCCGTGGACTTTAAGTTAACCATGTGCTGAAATGCTTTCATGATTCAAGGCCACAATGAAGTGGTCTAGGCACTTGGTGTTCAATCCTTTGAGACCTTAAGTGACCTCAATGGCCATTGACTTCAGGGCAAGTTAAGGGCACTCATTATTTCACAGATGGGCCCAGCATCTTGCAGGTCAAGCTTCTGCCAAAGGCTCAACTTGTAACTCCAGCAATCAAGTGCCCCTATGTGTTGGCTCTGAATGCTCAACTGAAAAATGAGTTTGTTCCTTCAAAGTCAATGGCAGGTTACACACTAAAACTAGCTAATTAGCTGGGTTTGATAGTAGTGCAAATTCATTTAAGATATTTACTAAAGAGGAATCCAAACCAAAGGCCCAGATCTGAACATTCCTGAGTTTAGACAAGGTTCAGATCCAGCATCAGCCCAGGTCCTCAAAGGTATTTAGATATCTAATGCCCACGGAAATCTTCAGGACTGGTGCCTATTTCTACAACAGTAGGAACCAGGCTCAGTATCCAAACACCTCTTGATTTTGGAAAAGTTCAGATTCAGCTCTAAATTTTGTTGCTCAAGCCCATTTCTACTTATTGCTAAAATTGGCTGCTTGGACCAAACTTTTTCCCTGCAAAACGAAATCCATCATTACAGATGCAAAGGACCCATGGATTTGAAGATCAGCACTTTCTGCAGGAAGGTACAATATCATTGCATTATAACCTGACATAGAGGTTACAGTCACCCTTCAGACAATAAATTCATGGCACATATTTCAAAGACTGTCAGGTCTGGCTAACAGAATGGGGTCCCATATGTGAACTAAAGTCTTTTTCTCTCCTAGAAGTTTTCAACAGTGCTTGTGAAAGAAAGGGGAGGGAGGAAGGCAAATGAAAAACTTTTTTAAATAAATATGCACTCAGTAGGTAAATTAAACAGATGAATGCCAACACAGACAGATGAAAGTCATATTTTATGATAAGCATCATAAAGTAGCTTCTCATTGGTAAGAGAAGCACAAAAGAAGACACAAGAAGCCAATGGAAGAAGTGGTTGTTAATACTCTGTCTAGACATGATAGTTAATACTGTGTCTTTCTTTTTCTCCCCACTGATTAAATAATTTATATCAGAATACTTCTGTAATTTGAGTCTGTCAGATTGGAGTTCTTTTATATATTTTTTTTCTTTCTAATTAGCTAGGTACAAAAACAAGCAGAACAGTAAAATACTATATACAAGGAGAGGTGACATTTTATTGGGCTCCTTCCTTTGTCCTAATTCCCAATGGGCTTGTGGCTGGGCTGGGCCCTACTGAAAGCATGACCAATCCCCTTTCAGTGTTTAAAGAGTTCAATGGAAAGATCAAAGAGAAAACAGGAAAATATTCCTTTCAAATCTGGTGTAGTTTGAATCACCATAACCAAAATACTACAAAGAGTAGTAGAAAAGTAATAAGGTGGCATTGGAGCAGATATGTGACCTAGTACTAATGGCAAGAGTTCAGATATAAATACACCTCTACCCCGATATAACGCGACCCAATATAACATGAATTCGAATATAACGCGGTAAAGCAGTGCTCCGGGGGGGCGGGACTGCACACTCCGGCGGATCAAAGCAAGTTCAATATAACGCGGTTTCACCTATAACGCGGTAAGATTTTTTGGCTCCCGAGGACAGCGTTATATCGGGATAGAGGTGTAAATATGTCTGGCTGTTCTATATCTTATCAGATGAGAGTGCTGGCTTGCAAGCAGTTTAGGTGAAACAAAGTGGCATCTGCAGTACTTGCAAAACAGTGCACTTATTTGGGAAGATGTACCATAAACAAATCAACTGATTCAGACCTCTTTGAAAATTCCAGCCTAAGTGAGTTGGGAGCCCAACTCCTATTTCATTTCAATTGGATTTAGTCTTCTAGTCTCCTTTGGAAAAGTCCAGTCTAATTTGTTATAGCTCAAGGGACAAAACTGTTAGCAGATTTATAATTAGAAGAGATCTCACATGAATGAAAACAAATCAAACCCTTAGTTGATTCAAACTCTTAGACGCATTAAGGGCCCAGTCATGCAAGGTGCTAAACTAATCTTGCCTCCCACCTCAGAGGGCTGAGCCCTCAGTGAAAATCCTAACAATAACACAGAGAGCCCTGCACTATAAATTTCTGATCCAGGATTTTGAATCTCCCAAAGTCAAGGGGCATCTGGATCTGAAGGCTGGGTGATAAGGACTAGCTGCAAAGCTTGGACTGAGGTTCAGAATCCAGCCCCTACACGCCAAAATTCAAGGATGCTGAGAATCGGTGGATTTGGCTCAAGACCATCTCAAATCAATACTCTAAAAATTAATCATTCCCTCCATGGTCTCTCTTTCAGTGCATTCAGAGAGCAGTGTGGTTTGACAGTTAAAGCAAAATGAGATTGTGTCACAACACTGGGGAGCCATGAGCAATGGTTGTCTAGTAATTTGGAAACAATTTCAGACAAAGATATTAAACCAGCCCCTAATAAATTACCCACCAACTATACTATAATTCTATTGTTTTATGGAGAGGTTTTGACGATAACATACAAACCATGGGAGTAAAGCTCAATGGTTTGTACATGTCACCAGAACCCCAAGAGAAAAATACAGCTTTATAATATGTACAATTTGGGTGTAGTTTATTATTTATAATACTTGGGTACCAACAAAAAAGCAGATACCAAATGCAAAGTTTTTAATTCCTTAGTAAGTTGACATCACTTACTGTCTTTCTCAATGTATTTTTATTTGTTTGATCTTCTATAAATTTTTCTCTTTGTTCTTCAGATAGAATAGCAAATCTAGTTAGTGCTGAAGGCATTTTGCTGCAATACAGTAACTGAACCACCTTTAAAAATTTAGAATTTTAAGTGTGACACCATGTCCTGTAACAAAATATTTGTATCCTTACAGAACATATTATTACCCTGTAACATACAAATCTGTAAAGCCTGTAATTTATAGGACTGTATCAGCTACTTGTGTATTTTATTTAGAGAGCAACGTACAAACAGTTCACAGGAGACAAGAAACC
This sequence comes from Terrapene triunguis, assembly GCF_002925995.2. NCBI lineage: Eukaryota > Metazoa > Chordata > Testudines > Emydidae > Terrapene > Terrapene triunguis. The sequence continues at coordinate 16,685,866 of NW_020664409.1, forward strand.
AGAGTACTGTTCTTGGCTCTAACTCAGTAGGTGACCTTGAGCTGGCAAAATTTTGAAATGTCCAGTCATTTCCAGAACCTCAGTTTTTGGGAGCTTAACATGAAATACTTAGTTTAGGTGCCTAAATATGGATTTAGGTCCCTAACTTTAGGCAGCCAGTTTTGTAAATATTAACACTAGTTCTTTCTTCCCCTTCCCCCCACCCCCCTACAATCCTCATCTGTTTTTGAAAGTAAACTATCGGTTAGTCATGTCTTTCCATAGTACTTCCTGGCTGGACTGGATTTTAACTTTCTCTTGCCTCTGAAGAGGCGTGCACCACAGATAACTCTTTGGGTTTAATTTCATTAACAGGAAAGATAAAAGCCTGATTCTTGGAGGTGCTACGCACCCTCAACCAGGAGACTTGAGGGCCTCCGCATCTCACAAGAGTCCTAGACCCTGCACTTCCCCAAATGCTGCCACCACCATAGCTAAAGCCGCAGCAAGGTGTCCCCAAACAGCTGACAGTTGATTATAAAAATCAGTACTTTGTTAAGGGATCAGTACTTTCTTCCAAATCTAAACGACACTTACTTTTTATTATTTATTATTAACTATATTTTATTATAGTTGTTACACGATTCTTATTATAGTTCAACACTGACGTCAGCAATAAACAATAATAGGATTGTGAACTATTGCTCTTTCTAATAAAATTATGTTTCTTCTCTGCATTATAAATCTAATAGCTATTACATCAGCACCCATAAATATATATCATTGCTTACCTTTTTAATATATACAGGGCATTACATGCCCCAACAGAAAATAATCAGATTTATTTTAGCCACAGATATTATTAGATCATGAATGGCTAATAAACAAAACAAAAAGTTATAATGAATGACTAATCTTTATATCATTTTCTGCCTTTGATGAGGAGGTGGCTTTTACCTGTGTCCCCTTCCCCCTCTATAGCAGCAGCTGCTAACCTGTTCTGGACATTTCTCTACAAATTCTTGTACATTGTACACTTTTAGCTCCTGATGGCTGGGGGAATTTCTCAGGTAGCACAGAACCTGTGTAATTCCCAATGCTGGTTCAGTTCTAGTGCCATTTGGAACATCTTCTCCTGCCTCCCCAAAACCTGTGAAAACATACCCGCACCTATATTGCTAGCTCAGGTCCTTCCTTCCATGCTCCCCGGCTCTTAAATTTTTTCCTACTCCCTCCCATGGCCTGGCCCTGCTCTCACATGTTTGAGAACCTCCATCCCCCTTCTCCACATTCCATGTGCTTCCTGCTCCTATGTCCTCCTCCCACAATCTTTATAACAGATGACGTATTCCAGAGTTTTGATATATCATATTGGCCTGTCATGCTGCCAAAAGTCATATAATAATATGTAAATATAACTATTTCATACATTTATTTGCACATATAGGGCCAGGTATTTTGCTGCCATATGTGAATGCCCAGCATGCCTATGGCTCTCAATGAGAGTTCCAGGCATTGAGTATGCGGCCTTCATTTTCAGTAAGTTTTCTAGTGCAAACTAGCTACTGAAACGAAAGCAAAGCAATCCTTTCAAAGAAGGAGCTCTCTAAAGAATTAAACATGACCTCATGGTCTGAGCAAGGAATTGGAACCAAGAAATCCAGAGCCAGAACCTGGCCCCTGTTTTGCGCCTTTGCACCTAGTGAGCAGCAAAACTAGAATGTAAAGGCAAGTGAAGACTCATCTGGCATGGGGACTTTTCAGCTGGCACAGAGCTAGAATAGTCAGCTCTACTCCACTATTCCGAGAACCACTCCTTGACTCCCTCATAAGAGTGGGGTGTTATGGAGTGATTCCAGCTGGAGCATAGCCAGAACATGGCTCCAGCAACCCTCTAGGGCAGTGCTTCTCAATGACTGGTCTGTGGACCGACGGGTCCGGCACCGGCACCCTGACAGAGTTTATGAAGGCAGCAAGCCAATCCCTGGTATTAAAAAGCGTGAGAAACACTGCTTTAGGGGAGCTGTTATAAACCAGCAGAATTTAGAGCAGCTGTGAGGCTACTCAAGTTACATCTGGGGCCAAAGTGGCCCTGCAGCAGGCCCAGGGATTGGTGGGATGCCATGGAGGCCTAAGGCAGAGTAGAGTGCTGGTGCTGCAAAGGAGCTAGCCCGCAGAGCCTTCCAGTTTAAAGAGCGGATTTTTTAAAGTTGATTTTAAAATTGATTTAAAACTTCTGAATTTTAATTCTGGCTCTGACACTGATTCTGCTGTGCGGCCTGGGGGAAAGCCATTTACTCTCTCTGCCTCGGTTTCCCTCACCCAGCAAATCCAGCTCATACTTACATACCCCGCACTGTAATATTTACAAAGCACTCTGAAGGTGAACAGTGCTGGAATAGAAATATCAACACCACGTGACTGTTCTAATGACTGAAGAGGGTCCCTCTGTATTGCCATTAGTGAGACTGGGGTCCGTCCTGGCCTTTCACTCCCCAAGCCTGCACGGGCTGGAAGCAGCATGCCGAGTTGAGGAAAAAGAGCACCTTCCTAAGCTCTGCCAAGCGCACTCTGGCTGCCTTGATAGACTTCCGTGGGAGTCCCATTTAGTCTTGCACAGCTGCCTGAGCCACACTCAAGGAGGGAGGGGAAAAAATGGGATGTTTATATATTATGTGTGCATGTGTGTGTGTTGATCACAGCAGTGCAAGTAAGGTGGTACGGTCTGGTACACTGCACCAGCAAGATATTTATAGCTGGTGCAGCGTACGGAAAGACACAGGAGGAGCAGAACGTGTGGCCATCAGGCGGCCCTACGCCCCCAGCCCTTCCACACAGGGTCTTCTCCGTCTGTACAGCAGCTCTGCCAGAGGACAGGGCTGGGGGTGGGGCTGGGGCAGTACAGCTGTGCCACTGCAGTTCCAAAGTCTCCGGGGCAGTGGGAGGAAGACAGAGCCCTCCCCCCGCCCCCCCAGATAACGGGGGTGGATCATGGGGAGAGGACAGGGAGAGCGTGGGGGCCCCAAACAGGGGACGGGGAGGAGTCATGTGGAGGGTTACATGAAGAGGTCACGTGCCCCCCGTTAGCTGCTCCCCCCCCATAACAGTAAGAAATATATTCCACTTGCAGCACTCGTTGTTCACAAATACTAAGCCCACTGGCCAGCCTGAGCAGCCAGTGCTGTATCTTTCCCCTCCCCCTCAGGCTCCACACAGCCTAACAACTGGAGTGGCATCCATGGTGCCTTAAGCAACTCCCCAGGATGGCATAAGTGAGAAAGGACAGCAGCATCCCTGTAGCAGCTGATCCTAGAGCCCTCCCACCCCCATGCATAGCTGTGCTTGAGGCTTCATGGAATTCAGGGGAGCGCATGCCTCCTCCAGACCCTCCCCTTCTGCTGTAGCATTCCCACAGCTTCAGAGGGGGAGGCGAGATTTGCCCCTTACTTCCTACATAGCTGATTTCATCACAACCCTTTCTAGACTAAATGTGTCCAGTAGCACCCTGGGGCAGTCCCAGACATGAATAGTGTTATGATCTATGGATGCATGTGTGAGTCTGTATAAATAAGCCAGATTCTTTCCCGTCTCTCTCAGCACTGACTAATGGCTTGAATGAAACCTTTAAATGTTCGATTTCAAAGCAGAGGGATTTTCCCCCCCGCAACCCTCCTATCTGAAAGGAAAAAATTTGATCACGGGAAATGTTGATTTTAATGGAAAAATTGCATTGAGCCTACTTCCACAGACTAGAAAATCCACAGAGTGAGACTTCAGGCTTGGCACCTGCTCCAGAACCTTCTTGATGAAGCAAAGGTTGTCTTCATTAAGAGCATTAATATTCATGCAGCATGGTAATTTTGACACAGAAAAGGTCTCTGTAACCTTTTCTTGTGTGAGAATTTTTTACTTCTCAAGGAAATTACAGTCCAGCAATGACTTAATTAATGCTGGGTTTCTTCAGCGGATTTTGAAGAGCTGTCAGTTTGGGCTTGCGGTAGCTGTCAAACAGGGAGAAGTCTCTGGCTAGGTAGATTGAAGAGAAGGAAGGGAGACAACCAAGCCCCCAACATAGATCCATGCAGCTGGGGGGCAGGGAGGAAATGAATATCTCCCACATTGGTTTTAATTTAGCAATCTGCTTTCCCCAATACTGGGTCATTTATTATTGGTATGTAGGACAGAGCTTGAATTAATACTGCATTTTTCACTCCGCTTATTTATTCTTTTTATTATTCTTATTTATAATTCCATTTTGCTCTCATTTATTTCAGAGGTTAACAATGCCCGTATCTTTATGCAAGGGTCAGTGGAAGAAGCCCAATTTAAATGGCACGTAGTCTCCATTGCAAACAGTGGGAATAAGGAGAGAAGCATTACTTGGTCCTAAATATATACAGCATATAAAAGCTCCAAATAAAGGAGATATGGAACCAAGTAGGAGGAGCAGCAAATCACATTTTCTATCACAGTTTACATTCTTTTCCAGTAATGCCATTTGTGTTTGCATCCAGTACATTAGTGCATACAGTACATCATGCACAAACAGTGGGTGTGATCTTTGAAAAGCAAAAGCTCCTGAACTAATAAAATGATTTTGTGTGTGTGTGTGTACTGTATTGGGAGATCCCTTTAGAATTTGTGCCGTGTAATCTCTCTTCTCTTTTGCATTTTCATCTTCAGACAACTGTGAACTGATCCCAGGTCACAGGAATACTTTATGTGCTGTACTTTTCTGACTCATTCCTGCTTTGTTTGGCCTGTTCTTCTGCAGGGGTGTGCAGCAAAGAGGAATTGCAGCACAGCCTTTCATATTCTTACAGGACTTCTGGGGAAGAAGAACTCTGCAGTCAGAAGTTTAGGGCAAACCATCCTAAAAACTAGAAAATCCAAAAACTGGATTGAAGGAGGAGTTGGAGTTTATTCCTTAGTGAAATATCTTTAAATTCATTTGCTTGGCTTTGGTAGAAGTATCTTATTTATGACTCACTCACTCTCTCTGACATGAATACATGCAGTTTTAGGTTCCAAGATGCATTGAAACACCTACTTATGATCCTACAAAATCTGAATTTCTAAAGACAAGACAGACAGAGACAGACAGAGAGACAGACACACACACACACACGTCAAAATGTACAAGAGATTTCAGATTATTCCATAATCTAAATGAAGTAGCAGCATTATAACACTGTCTTGTTTAAAGGTGAACCCGAAAGCTAAAACGAACATTTAAATTACGTCCTTGAGGTATGAATATTTTAAGAAAGGAGAACACATATGACATTCATTTCAGCCAGTCACAGCCCTTTATTCTTTTTTCTTTCATTGTCAGAGGTGCAAACCCTATGACTTCCAGCAAAGTAGATTGTTCGCTGATATAAATGCTGTTGCATTTAGTGGCAACATGTAAATTTAAAGGGGACTGCAAAGCTAAAGACAGAAGTGTGTATAGAATACCCCAACTAACCAAACTGTGAGAACATTCAGCTCAGAAATATAACCTCCTCCCCGCCCCCATTCCTTCTCTCTTCTGGCACTAGCTAGTTTGCTAAACATCTTTCAGAATGTATCATTCTATGACATTACAGGTACAAGGGGTTCCATTACTTTTCTGATACCCATGAAATCACAGAAAGATGCATTGTGGATGTGATGGCAAGCAAGGAAGTGCTAGAGAATTTTAAGTGTTTAACAGCCATTTGGAAGGTTAGTTAATGTGTAGAGCAGAGAGGCAGTGTGCTCCAGACAACTGGGAATCTGGAGACCTGATTCTATTCCTAGCTCAGCCAGTAGCCTGCTGTTACCTTGGGCAAGTCACTTCACCTTTCTGTGCTTCAGTCTCCCCCTCTATGGGGATACTTATTTCCTTTGTAAAGCACTTTGAGATCTATGATGACAAAGCACTATCTCAGAGCTAGCTATTGTTATTTCTGTGCTGAACACCCCCACTGCTAGCTTATCTGGGACAAGCAGCACTTTTTGGGCTTTCACTCTATTTTCTTTTTGGCTTTGCCATTCACCTTTAATTTACAGAAAGTTCACATTGTATCAGCAACAACACTGCATTTTTATTGAGGACCTACCTAATGATATGGGAGTTCAAATGGAGAGGAGTTTGTGCATATGATAACCAGGAGCATGAGGAGAAAGTATTAAGGACTAAAAATGTCTGAAATGAAAGTCATATGTACTCTCCTTTCACAGAAGGCAGGAAATGTTCCTGATTCAAGGTATATCATTGAGAGCAAACCCTTATCCTCATCCACACTAGAAGAACAGTTTTACCAAGATCCTAATATACAATGACTTGTTAGGATCATTTCCTGGAGTGCTATTGCATTAGTAGTGACACTAAAGCACACTTTACAACCCTCTCTTTAGTTTGTATTTGCCATACTGATGAAAAGAGTTGAGAAAATGTCCCTGATCAAAAGGATATAAACTCCATTTTCTTGTACCAAATCTGCAGTAAAATAAAATGAGTTCTAATAATCCCCCAAATATTTATCCAAACAGAATAGCATTATTGCCACAAAGAAGGTTTCCCGCTCCGTGGACAAATAATAGGAGTTGTATTTTTATGTAATTACATAACAAAATAAATATTTTACATTTCTTATGCATAATAAAGTGAGTAATCAGACAACACAGCATAATGGAGGAGCACAAATCAATGATGCAAATTATTCATGGAAGACGGACAGAGCAGTATGAGATGTACAAAAAGTCAGTTAGAATCCAAGAAATAAGTACTGTACGTAAAAGATATGAATACCATTTACTCTTCCTTTTTCAAGCTGAATGGGAGTTGAAAGAATGCAGGAAAGTCACTCCTGAATTGAAATGTGCCAGTTAGTTTTAATGACATACAGACTTTCATGACAAGCTTGATGTATTTTAAATAATGCCAGAATTACCTTACATGGAGTAAATTGATTTTTGAGGATCTTTCTCAGATACTGATGCGTTATTGCTTTGCGAGGAGATTTTGCAGGCACTCAAGGGAAATCTCTTTCTAGATGTGCCCACTGCGCTCTATATATCAGCACTAGGTCTGGCCCCAAACCTACTGCATCAAGCCTGATACAGTTTTCAAACTGTTCTTAATGTTCTTATCAGACCAAAAAAATTCATGAAATCCTGTATTCTCTGCCCCATAAGCTGCATCCTGGCTTTGGATCAACCCATGGTGATGTGTCATTATCCCAACACCACCACAGTGCAAAGCCCCAATTGTCAACATTGCAAAAATACAGATAAAACCAGCCACAGGACAAAGGATCACCATCCAGGATCAGTTTGGATGCTTACCTGAGCTTCTTGAAGCCACCTACCCTGCTAAGGGGTGCCCTCTACTCCTACCACCCACAACAGACCCTGGCACTCTCTACCGCTAGCTGTCTTCTTAGAGATGGCAGACGACTAGTAACCTGATACCTCCCACCCCAGTGTGTTGTTCAAAGGGGGGAGTCAGTAGAATTGCTCCACTCCAGTGTCTCTATAGGTAAAGGCTGAAGCTGGAAATTAGGCCTGCTTCCTTTTCTGGCACCCTTCTCTCTCCTTGCTTCCCTCAGAAAGATTCCTAGCACCTCCCCTGCTACTTCTGATGTCTCTCCAAGAACATCTAACACCCCATGAGGCTTCCTCTTTGCTTTTCCCCTCTATGGTGTCCCTCTCACATACCCCTCCTTCTTCTCCACCTCCTCCATCTCCTTACCCCATCCACATGAGTGTCACTGGTTGATGGCCAGATGAAGCAGGGACCCTCTGTCCGTCTCTTTCCCGCTTTCCGTCCCTGCTGCCCTCAGAGAACAGTCTGTAGAGCAGGGATGAGATGGGGAGAACACTGGCTGCCCAACAGAACAACAAATAAAGCATAGAGACTGGAAAACAACAGTGCATCCCAAGTGGTTTTTTCTTTCAACTTCCAGCTGCCTGGGACAAATCAGTTCCCATGCGAGCAAGGGCTAGGACATGAGGCTATGGATCGCTGGCAAGAATGAAAGTAACGGCACATGTCACAAGATGACATCATTCCAGTGAAACAGGAGCACATTTTTGGTTTACTTGGCTATCTCTCATCAAGACTGCATCTCCTCTCATTTCCATACCCTTTCCCTGGCACCAAAACCAAGAAAGTGAAGGCATCTCCCATCTCCAGTGGTCAGGGAGTCCTATGCTTCCCCCATGACCCTCCACACACCTGCCATAGGCCACTAGCCAGTCCTGATGAAATGTCCTCTCGAATTTAATAGTCAATGATCCCTTTTCTATAGGCTTTTTTAAACCATTCTATAGAGGTTAACTGAGGATTCTGTCCTTGAGTAACTCTCCAATGAATGCATGCACACACACACCCATCCCGCAACCTTTCAAGTAACTTCTCCCTCATGGGGTCTAGTTTATTAAGAAGCCATGAGAGAAACAGTTCCCTTGGTCCTCACAGTCACAAGCTGTTCCTGCCATTGCTAGACTCTCCCCATGACCAGCACAGTTGTCTTTGCTGTCCTCAACAAGATTTCCTGCTGGTCTTATTCCACTGAGCCCCTCCTGGGCCTGCTCCCTCTGTTCAGGGAGTCCCACCTTTCTCACTGCTGTTCTTCTGCTGTGGAGACACACACACAGGTCTTTCCCACTCCCTAGTGTCTTCCTCACTGTGAGCAATTTCTATGAAACTCCATTGGGTTCATCCCTATTGAATTCTATGGGATTTTCCATTAGGGTGCACCAGAGCGTGGAGCAACTCTGGTCTCCATATCAGAATCTGTCTGCTCCTTCCTTTTTCTAGCTGTAAGAACAGCATAGCAGAGGCTATCGGGAGTTCAGGCCAAGAGGACAAAGGATTACGAGCAGAGAGTCTTACTCAGGAACAAATTCCAGCCTGGCCTCATATTCCAGCAGGCAGAGCACCTCACTTCCCAAGTCACAGTGCCTCCCCATTGCCATATGCTAAGGACTCTTAATAACATTGCAGCCATAAAACATTTTTTTTCCCAGCTAGAAGTATGGATTTTGCTATATTTTGCTGAGCAGCACATTTCACATAAATAATGGAATTTCTACGGCTTATGGGCTCCCACTTTTATGTCAAGGTTTATACTGAACTCTCATCTCCCAAAGAACAGAACCTTGGAAAAAGATATTCCAGGAGACCTCGCTTTACTTGCCCCTTACCCCCAAAGATCCCCCACTGGCAGAAGGTTAATTTCAGTCATGTTTTGTCTTATTTATACCATGTTTTCTAATCATTAATTTTCTCCACACAGCTTTAACATGTACCTGTTTTTTTTCCCATTTCTCTTTTTGCAGTGAGCGCTGATTTTTTTTTTCAGTTGCTGGTTCTGATGCTAGGGTGAGACATCCAACCTTTAAAATAAATCATTCATTTTTTTTAAAGGTTGAACGTGTCATGATAAGTTTGATGCCCCTAATATTAAAAACCCACTGTTTATTTTGAAGTAGTTGGATGCCTGGTAACTCAAAAAAGAACTCACTTTGGCTGTGATCCTGCATGAGAATCAACACAAGCCAACGGGACTCAATGGTTGAAGCCTAAAGCGAGGTGTGGGTTCTCATTCTGTGAAATTCATCTCTAAACCTATTGTAGGTGTGGTGTCAGGGAACTCAGCTTCCTTATAACAGCAGTTAATGCAAAACCCACCTTCAAACAACATTGAGGTTGCCCAGTTAAACACTGAGAAGTCTAGAAATGTCAAAATTAGGGTGGAACATGTAACTGTAAGGCTCTTGCCTCATGCATATGCATTATGATACAGTCTTTAATTAATTCTGCAGTGGCCTCTGCAGAAAGCCCTCCCTCCTAACCACTCCCAGCTATTCCATTGTCTTATTTATCCCCTGTGCTACATGCCTCCTCTCACTCTCTGTCTCCCAAGTGTCTGGCCAGCCACATCTTGGCTGAACATCTTCTTAGATTTGCAGGTGATAATTCTGGAGCCTTTCTGTGGACTAACCAGTTCAAGATGAAAAAAAAGGGAGGTATTTGCCCTCCCACTATGGTTTCTTTACCAATCTTATGAGGCCCCTTTGCAAGACCGAGCATAGGAAGTTGGTTGCAGCAGACCAGGAATGTGGATGCTACTACAGCAATTGTGGCTGGTGCTGTCACTCATAGGCAGCTCAGCTTGGGTTGCCATAATATGCCTAAATCGCAATAGGAATTTGGGCCCTTGAAGCAGCCCAGAATCAGGAGGGTATGATGGTGGTTGAAAGCCACCTTAACCGTTCCTCTTCCTGGGCTGCAAGTTTTGTGCCTCACCACTTAAGAGGCTCAGCAAAACAATCTCACACAAGAGAGCGATGCATACACACTTAGCTCTGCTGGGTGAGATACACACCACTCCCTAGGCATGCACTTTACCAGATTAACGATTCTATTGTGTATGGATGGTACCTTAAGTGGTCTCCATGCGCTGCTCCTCACTGTGGTCTAGCCTCACGTCGAATTGCAACTTTCAAAGCTCTGTCATTTTAGTTGTTATTTTAGCTGCTCAAAATTAAGGTGGCAATAAAAAAATATTTTAAAATTCCCTTTGCTCATTTTTTTTAAGTCACCTTAAAGAAAAGGCCAACCGTGGAAAATGTAAGCCCAAAAGAAGAATGTTTCAGAAAGTTCTGACTACTTAAAAATAGGGCTTTATTATGTAAACCTTTTGCAATTTTAACTGTAGCAGTAACTGCCATTCATCTCTGGGACACCCATTTGAATGACCATCTGATGACAACTTGGTCTCCTTTGTGCTATGAAAAAACCATGGAAATTTCTGTTTAACCTAGAAGAAGGAGTCCATATCACAAGACATTAACATCTTGGTTGGAAGTCTAAGCACAGACACTGACAACTATCCCCTCACTCAGAGAGCACAGCTATGAGTGGTTAATCAGGACACCTAATCAAGTGAAGATAAATTCCAGTATCTCTAGTACATTTTTACATATTCTATTTATGCAACATATGGCAGTTGATTTTGCATCTGCTCATTGCTGCAAATGCCCGTTTCTGCTGGTACCGCCCAGTGCTGCTCAGTTGGCCTTGTGAGCAACGCAGAGGTGAAAGCAGAAGAAAATGTATTAGGGAAGGAGAAAGGAGACAGGAGGACAAAAGAAGATAAAGGGAGAGGAAGCATCTTAAACTGAATTGCACTTTATTAGAAGATAGGGTTTGCCACAACAGAGCAGGAGATTGGGGCATCAGATTTGGTAGCCTGGTTTTAACAATGGGCAATATCTGATATTTTGGAAAAGGGGGAAAGTTTATATTTACTTAGTGCTATCATTATGCTCAAATCTGAAGAAACATGGCGAAGACAGAGTCCCTGACTCAAGTAGCTTTCAATCTAAATCACACACAGGTAATACAATTCAAACATGTACAGCGGTTGCCATTAAAGGCCAACATTTACCCAAGGATGCTATGCAGTGGTGTTCGAAATAGCACATGCTGAGATACCACTCTACTGAATATAGGGAAATAATGGAGCATCTTTAATATCACTGAGTTCTAAATGTGGGTACCTGCTGTCATTTTAATGGGGACCACTGTAATACAGTAGGTGAGGGCCAACTCGAAACAGTGCTTTTGAAAAAAAATGCAGTGATTGTCACTGGAAGGCTTCATAATAGAAAGGTTGACAGGTGCACAAAGAAAGAGAAGGAGAGCCAACCAAATGGGGCTGCCTGGGAAAAGATGCAAAGACAAAAATGGGAGAAGGAGGATAGAGGAGTATTTACAGCTCAGCCTGAGAGGAGCTCAAGCAGTAGGAGGAAGTAGGTGATGAGAGAAGAAATGTAGGGAGGGCTGGAGTTATGTAAGGCCTTGCCAAAGTGGAACATTCCAGCTATATGCAGGAAGTGAGAAGAATGTTTATTATTATTGTAGTTCCCAATAAGGATCCACACCTTGCTGTGCAAATGCATATCAGATATAAGAACATAAGATATGACACTTTACAATCATATAGAAGAAAATGGTGGCCAAGATTTAATAAATGACTTTTGGATGCCTCAATTATTGGGTGCCCAACCTGAGACACCTTGAAGTGACCTGATTGTTCCACTTCTTGAAAATCTCACCCCTTGAAGATATCTCTAGTTGGGCACCCAAAAATCATTAGTCATTTTTGAAAATCTTGGCCATCATTTCTACATTATTAGTGCATGTATTTTCAGTAACTAAACATCTGAAGTTATCTTGATAAAGTCATTTTATAAGTACATGTCCAAATATGTAACTACATACATATCACAATCTATATCTCTGCAGAGTGCAAACTATTGGAAGTGCAGCACATGCCATTCTATCGTGGTTGCAATACCATGGTAGCTCTTAGTCCAGTGGTTCTTAACCTTTACTGCAGCCTGCACCCCTTTGGTTCTCAAAATATGTTCTCGCACCCCTTATCAAAAAACATCGAAGTAGGTCAGTTCTTTAAACCTAGATATATATTTTTTGTTTGTATATTACAGTAATAGTTAAAAATGTATAATGTTAATAAATACATAGGTTTGATGAAGCAAAGAACACCTCTACCTCGATATAACGCTGTCCTCGGGAGCCAAAAAATCTTACTGTGTTATAGGTGAAACCGCGTTATATCGAACTTGCTTTGATCCACCGGAGTGCACAGCCCCGCCCCGCCCCACCCCGGAGCACTGCTTTACCGCGTTATATCCGAATTCGTGTTATATCGGGTCGCATTATATCGGGGTAGAGGTGTAGTTGTACTTACGTGCCTGTGCTTAATTTGTGTTTTCGATGATTTACCTTCTAAAAAAATCTGGCATGTCTCGCACCCCCAGAAAGGGCATCTTGCATCCCCAGGGGGTTTGTGCGTGCATCCCAGGTTAAGAACCACTGTCTTAGTCTAAGTACAGGAAGATGCTGCAGGTACTGTAAGTACCCAGGCCAGTGAAGGGTAAGTTTTTTTAATAGTGCCTCAATGCTTTTACATAACTTTTGTTTTTTTAATTCTGTTGAAATTTCCTTCATGGCATTATTATTAAAAGCATAATGAATCCTCAAGAAACTTCCAGGAAGATATTCTACATCACCCTGACAAAACAGATACAACTTCATTCCAACACTCAGAGCTCAGAAAGTCCATCTGACTCATGTGCATGCACATGCACATACCAACATAATCTATCCACTTCTCTCTTTCTTTCTACACTTTTCTCTTTATCAGAGTTCCACCTGGAAGACACAATATCGCAGAAGTGATGACACGTGCGAGCTGCTAGCTTGGCCAGGCTTGTGAAGTGTGACAAGCTGAAGTTTGTTAACATTTAACTTTGCTTAACCCTTGAACTTGGGCTACTTCCTGCTGCCCCAAGAGGACTGAAAAAAGATCCTATGCTGCATCTCTAATTTGGGGGGCAGTACAAGTTGTTCAGATTCCCATCTGCACATATGGAAGAGCTTCAAAGTGTCAGCTCCAATACTCAATTGATATGTCAACAAAGATGTAATGAAATTCACTTTTATTGCTCCTTCAATCCATTTGATTTAGAGAGATTGTAGCAAATAACTCAGGTATTTGGGGCATTATTTGGTTAAAAATGTGCAGAAGTAATTTTCCCCCTTGTGCTATTAAGCATGTGGTTTTCTTTATTCTGAGATCTTACTTTGCCTGTGCATATGTGTACCCATATATCTATCCATGTGTATAAGGAAACCATACACAATAGCAAATAGCCTTACTTACTGATAAAGCTGGGTTTAAAATTTACAGGGTACAACCTTTTTTTTTGTTGAAAGAATAATTTTAAAACAGTTCCATATAGTTAATGTAGTGTTTGGCCTTCCATTAAAAAGATACCATTAAACTAGTCACAGAAACACTAGCAAGTGAGTAAATGTTTAAACCACAAATCTCCCTGAACTCCTATGGGAAGTGGGGAGGGGGGCTATACCAATTCCAAAATGGCAAGATCATATATCAGAGGTGAATAATAATGTGGAAAAATATGTTTTGATGAATAACACAAACTGGGGAGGGGGGAGAGAGGATGTTGGGGGATGGGAAAGCCTAAAGCCACGGAGAGATGGAGATTTCTTAAAGTTTAAAGGTGACCCTCTTTACTAGAGTAGAATATTTTTAAATAACATTAAGAAAGAAAGAAAGAAAGAAAGAAAGAACAGGAGTGAAGCAGGGGGAAAAATCCTGAATTTAGCTATGCAAATTAGCCCTCAATGAAACTGCATGCACAAAGCGAGACTGTATATTCCATGCACCAGACAGTTAAAAATTTGAACATAAGGTAGCATTTCCTTTATCATATCCCATAAAAATAGCAATTTGCTAAAGCCCTTGTAGCACAGTATGGAAGGTGGCGTATTTTACTGATAATGTAGAGATGACAGATAGTCCTATACTAGGAGGTTTCAATGGTGTCTTGCTGTATAGCATAATAAATTGTGAGGAGCAGAAACAGAGGACAGTGCAGGCGCTGCTCCACCTCCAGTAGCCAAATAATTCAGCCCCGGCTCAGTAATTATGCTGTGTGAAAATATGGGATTAATTAGACTGGTACACTAACACACTGTAGTCTCATTAAAGGCTGAACAGCATTTTCATAGATACTGCCACTTGAACAGGGCTGCTGCTAATGTGAAAAGACAAAGTCTCCTCTTTTCACACTCCTTGCTTATTATCTTACTTAAGGCCACTTAAGCAAACTTCCACAGGCAGCCTGGCAGAAAGCTCTTTGTTGGATTTATTTAATTGTTTCACCTGGATTGGGGAGTGGGTAAAAAGGGGGAAAAGGCCAGGGAGAGGGGAACACTAACATTTGAAATAAAAACAGATTCTCCCATTAAAACCAACCACATTCGTTTTTAAACTGGGAAAGATGGAAGAGGGAGAGATACAAGTTGTCCCCCATTGTAACCCTCACGTGTCTGATTTCAATTTAATGGTTTAGACACTTGAAGGGATTTTTTTCCCCTCCCCATCAGATCGTCTGGGTGAATGTGAATCCAGCATTAGTACCACAGTCAAATTAAGGTGTACTGGATAAGACCTGTATCTTTTGAACAGAGAGGTGATTAGCAAAGCCAAACGACATAATTTATGCTAAACAGTTACCATTTCAAATTCTTTTATCAGCTGCAAAAAACCTCCTCCTGGTTACTTGGAGCTACTGAAAAGGTCTGAGTCACCCAGTGAGTACAAATGTTACTACACTTACAATTATATCCCTGTGGCTCATTACAAACAGCTCCAGAATATCTGACATAGGACAATGGTGCTCCAAAGACAATAAAATCATCATCATCTGAATAAAGCACCTGGCATAAAATTGATACAGCAAGAAAAGGGAGGTTATAACTCAACTTCAGTTAAACAAGTAAATCTTTTTGTAAGCTCCTCTCACTTCCCCTCCTCACCTACACACTCCCTTTCCCCATACGAGCAGGTGTGTGACAAACTATCCCCGTCGTACCTTTGCTGACATTCCTACAGGTATCACGTTGGGCTTCGGGAGACCCAGCCCTGCCTGCCTGTGGCTCATGGATCAAAATGACACTTGGTCAGTACCAGAACTCTGGAGTTTAACATAGTTGCATTGCTCTTCTATCTAAATATGAACAATAAGGCCCAACAAATTCCACACTGACAGCTTAATCACTGCTTTGCAGCTACATATTTCTTTGGTGCGTGGACTCTTTTTTACATTTGGTTCTGGGTGTTAATGTGGGCTCAGAGGACTCGCAAGAGAGCTCAGGAATTGACTTGCATATAATGTAGCTCTCTGTCTTCTAATAGGGAACTGATTTGGTGCTTATCTGGTTTCATTCTAGATAAAATGTAGGGATACTTTTTGTTATCCACTGCAGTGGGAGAAAGACTGCCACAGGGGTATTAATATAGAAAGCTTGTCCTTTAAAATTAACAGGCCTCTATAGAGACCTGCTTCACCCAACTCTCATGAGAGCTATTAGAGCACAGGCCTCTCCACAAATATAGGAAGGCACATGGGAGAGAAAGAGAGTGGAGAAGAACAGAATATTCTGATAAGAAAATAACGGCAGTATCTGTGCAGAAATACTGTAGGCTTGAAAATGCCTTTGAAATAAGCAACAGTAATATTCACATCAGAAAAATAGCTGACATTCAATAGACTGAAACCTGCTTTGTGTCTTAACAAAAGTGGGCAACACAGAGCAGAGAGAGGGAGAACTGAACTGAAGGCTGACATGAAACAAGTCAGTTTGCAGAAAGCTCTAAGGTTAGCATCATTAGCAAAGGGAAAAAATGATTAGCAGTAACAGCAAGAAGTTAAAAAAGAGATTTAAAAGGAGAAAGAAGGAGAGAGAAGGAACGGGGGAGAGAGGGAAGGCTTTATTTCTACCTAAGAAAAATAAGAGAGATTCCTAGAAGACATATTTGAATTCTCTGTGCTGCCTTTACACACAGAAGTTTTATGAATATTTATCTTTCTAGTGGTATTGGGAAGTGTAAATTCTTTGGCACTAGCGTTCAAATCTGAGAGCAATTTCTCCTAGCTGTGCTTTTCATATACACTGCTTTTGTGAAGTCTAAGGACAAGTGTTTCAATATATAACACACCTCCTGCATACGAGTGCTTTTTAACTAACCTGTTTCAATTCAGCGCTTGTCTACATACAGTTTTCGGATTGCTTTAACTGTATCCATTTAGAAATTTTCATTCAGACTCAGGCTCCCAAGTTTCCAAGTCACTGTTGAAAACAGGACCTGGGCTCCTATGTCAATTAGGTGCTTTTTGAAAATTTTACCCCAAATAGGGTGATCATATTTCCCAAAGGGAAAATGGGACACCGCGTGGGGCTAGCGGGAGGGCTCCCCCCACTGCCTCCCAGCACGGGGCTGGCCCAAGTCTGGCAAGACCTGGCACAAATTAAGCACTGGTCAGAGCATTTAAAAGCACTTCTGTGGAGTTATCCTGGGGGATATAAAAAAGCTGTTCCTGGGAAAGTACTCTGGGTGCTAGGCTGCTTTTTAAATGTACCCTTTGGATTACAGCTGTATTAACATTGTAACATCTCTATACTCCATCTCTACTGGATTAATATGAAACAGTATAATGGCCTTGAAGTATCATGTCAAATATTCAGTTATTAATGTCTCCACTCTGCAGATTGACATGATATGGTGCTACATAAGGGCTCTGAAAGAGGTGCTATGCTGTATAATACTGAGTCAAGGATTGTATATCAGTAATGCTTTCAGACACCTCCATTTCAAACCAGGCAGCTTCTGTAGCGTTTCGAAGATGCTGATGGTGAAGATTACAATGGTGGTGCCTAGAACCCAATCTGGAAGTACAATAATCTCATATTGAACAAAAATATGTGTAATTTATTTGTGCATACTATATAAAGCACATATTTTACATATTGGACTTAGAAGAGCTCTCTGTAATGACTCATAGATATTGATTAATATGAAAGCTGCTCCTTGCACATATGACATTCTGCACACACATGTAACGGACTTCAAAACATGCCATTCTCTCTATGTAAATGAAACAGGTAAATATATTCCTCCTTTGCATTGCTGAGGTGAGTGTGTTCTGCTATTTTAAATGTTAGTTCTCTATAAAACAGTGAATTTGATTTTCATGAATGTGAAAGGTGAATAACATTGGTATTAGCCAAGCACAGCAAATAGGAGGGTGCTCAGCACCCACGGACCGTGGCCACACCCGTGCTTCATCCCAAGGTCCCGCCCCTACTTGGCCTCTTCCCCCGAGGTCCCCACCGCTCGCTCCTCTCAGCCCCCTCCCCCCATCACTCGCCCTTAAGGCAGGAGGGGGCAGAAAGGAGTGAGCGGCAGGTGGGAGGCACTTGGGAGAGGGGGCAGACAGGAGCAAGCATTGGGTGGGCGGGCGGAGGGAGCCTCAGGGGAAGGGCAGAGAAGAGCAGGCAGGAGGCACTCTGGGAGGGGGCGGACCTGGGATGGGAAGAGGCAGAGTAGGGATGGGGCCTCAGGGAAAAAGGCCGAGTGGGGGCAGGGCTTCGGGGCGCAGCGGGGGTGGAGCACCCATCAGCAAAAACAAAAGTCAGCTCCTGTGAATCACCCCCAAGAGCAGAGTAGGTTTATGAGCTACATAAAGAGGGACTGTGATGTGACCACAAAACTCATCTCCACCTGTGATCTAACATAGCATTTGATTCGACTGTAATCCTTTTGACAGCAGCAGATCCCAGCAACAAGGGCTGGCGTCAGTCTGTTTAAGGGTCCTTTTATAAAATAAAAGAAAACATAGCTTGAGACCCCTCCCAGAGCCACACTCCTACTTCTGGCTCTAGCAAATTAATGTACAACCTCCCTGGCCACCTTTCTTGGTGGTTCATCCCCACTCACAAGCACTGAGGATACGTCTACACTGCAGTGTAAGCCCAGAATGAGCAGAACTTGAGTTCGCAAAACCTGGATTTGTTAACTTAGGGCTTTAGTGTCTACACTCATTTGCAACTCCAGGTTAGGAATTGTTAAACCCTGGGTCCCACCCAGAACCAGATTTACGCCTTACATGCCCCTAGGCACAGCATCTTCAGCGCCTCCCGCCCCTGCTCACCGACTCCTCCCCACTGCCCAGTGGCCCCCCTAGAGCCTCACCATCACAACTGCTCAGTGCCCCACATAGACCTCCCTCAATGCCCAGCACCCTCCACAACCCCCCCACTACCCCCACCCCCTCACTGCCCAAAGGCCCCCCCAGATCCCCCCCAGAGACCCACCCATGCCCTGCCCCCTGGCCGCACTCACTGGCCCCTCTGGGAGGCGGCTGAGCCGACAGTGCAGCCAGGGCCAGTCAGGGATCGCTCTGGCCCGTCGGGAGCGGCACAATCAGCCAGGCTAGAGCAGGAGTGGGGCCTGCCCAGGCCGGGCTCCCTCAGGACCCACTTGCCCAGCAGGAGGCACTCGGCAGGAGTGTTGGACTGCTGAGCTCTTCGCCTGCCACAAGGTCTGCTTCACCTTCTCTGCTGGCAGGAGTGCTCCAGCAGGGCTGCGTGGTGCCATCCCCTCTGAGCTGGCCCCGTCCTCTGCCAGGACCGGAGTGGCAAACTGAATTTTTTTTTGCACACAGCTGGGCCGCCCGCAGCTATCTGCTATTGGTCACATGTGGCCCGTGAGTTGAGAACCACTGAATTAACTTTTTAACTTTTAACCCACTTTTAACTTTTAGGCACCCCTAGAACGCCTGTGCCCCTAGGCATGTGCCTACTGTGCCTAATTGGAAATCCGGCCCTGGTCCCAATCCGCGGCTCTAGCATCTTCACTGTATCATGTGGGCAGCACCAGTCCAACCACCCACATCCTAGACTTCCTAGCACTCTCCTGAAATATGGCCGTTCTAGCATTTCATTCATGGTGCAGCATGTGAAAACCTGACTGTTTACTGTTCAGAGGACAAAGAAAGTCAGCTCGGGGGATTGTAAAAACTTTTTGGTGGACTCCCAGAACATGAGTCCCATGGGGCTGTGTCTAGACTGAAAAGCAATAGGACTTGAACCCTGGGTCCCAACTTGACTGAGGCTCAGACCCTCCACACCTGTGTGATCCTGGGACCCCGGTCCAAGCCCTGGGTTAGCATGATTTGTGTGTAGATGGAAGGAGGATTAGGCTTGAGCCTGAGTTCTAACCCTGGTCTTACATTGCAGTGTAGACATACCCTCAGAGTCCTTGGAGATATGAAACCACAAGTATCTTTGATTTGTGGAAAAGGGAAAAACAAACAAAAGAAACATAACAATCACTTGTATATTAACGTACAATAAAGTGAGAAAAGTGTATCAGGAGTGTTGCCAATCCAACAGCTCTGATGTATTAATTGTCCAACTTGTTGAAGTCCAAGACTTGTTTAGGTCCAGGACAACTGTCCAGCTTGTTGAGGTCCAGCAATCCCGATCCTAAACTCCCACTCACAGGTCCAATTAGACTCAGTGGTAGTCAGGGGTTGATTTTCCTCTTCCCGTCTGATACAGTTCAATGAAGTCCACACTAGCAGGCCCAGCTCCGATGTACAGCTGTCTTGTGCAGTTTTGTGACACCAACTCTGCTAGTGCTGGTCCAGTGACACCTCACTGTGAAGTAAGCTCAGCACAACCGGTTCAATCCCACAGAATCAGTCCACACAGATTCAGAATCTCCAAATGGGGAATCCAGAGCAAAACAAGACCCTTAGACAACACCCTGTTCCCTGGGATAGTCTAGTCTAGTCTCTGAACCAGAACCCTACACCCTCTCTTGATGAACCTGCATCTGTTCCCAAACCAGAGTCCACTGCCTATAAAGTCAGGGTGTCCCACTTACTCCAAGACTCACCTTACATAATTCCCATACCTTTTCATGAGTACAGTCACAGCAACAATCCATTTTAATTTGTACCATCAGGTGCGTGAATTAAGACAGCCATCACTGCATATTATTACCGCTATCACCGAAAATGGAAGCAACATGGAATGTGTCTACAGACAAAAATCAAAGTCTATAATGCTGTAGTCCTCATGACATTGCTCTATGGGTGCCAAAAACAGACCTGGTATCAATGGGCACATTAAAAGTCCTGACAGTTTCAATTTGCAACACCTATGACAATTGCTGGACATCAAATTGGGATCTGCACCCCACTGAGATAGCCTGGCCATGTAATTCATATGCCTGAGACCCAGCTATCAAAACAAGTGTTATATTCCAAATTAAGGTCCAGCAAGTATAAGTGTGGCGGGCAGATGAAACACTTCAAAGACACTCAAACAAAATCTGCGCAAAATGAACATTTCTGACTTGACCTTTGAACAACTGGCCATTGATCATATTGCAGGGCACCACAAGGGTGGGTGTCTAAGATTTTGAGAAGAATTGCGTTGAGCAGCTGGAAGCACAGTGCCAGGCACAGATCAAGAGGCAGCTCAATCAACACAACTAGGCAAATGGCTCTGTGACCAGCACAGTAAATGTTCTTCCCAAATTGGTTTATGGACTCATGCAAAGATCCATTAGCACAAATTATGACTGTCAACATTGTCCTCAAAATCGAGGTGACTAGCATCACATAGCATCCAATCAGATCATACACAAATTTCAACTAAAGCAACAAAACATTATATGTAGAACTTTACGTTTCATGTATGAAAGCCTGGCCAAAACTGGCTTATCCTCTTCTCCCCTATAGAGGGAGCAGAGAGCTCCATCCCTCTAAATCAGGGGTCAGCAACCTCTGGCATGCGGCTTGCCAGGGTAAGCACCCTGGCGGGCCGGGCCAGTTTATTTACCTGCTGACGAGGCAGATTCGGCCGATCACAGCCCCCACTGGCCGCGGTTCACCGTCCCAGGCCAATAGGGGCTGCGGGAAGCGGCGCGGGCGAGGGATGTGCTGGCCGCGGCTTCCCGCCGCCCCTATTGGCCTGGGACGGCGAACCGCGGCCAGTGGGGGCCGCGATCGGCCGAACCTGCCGCGTCAGCAGGTAAATAAACTGGCCCGGCCCGCCAGGGTGCTTACTCTGGTGAGCTGCGTGCCAGAGGTTGCCGACCCCTGCTCTAAATCTTCTAGCTCTGGAGATTACACAAGTATATAGTTATGAAAGAATAGTGCACTAAGCCCTGATGCTGCAAAACACTTGGCTCCAATGGCACTATTCATACGCTTAAATGCAATATTGATAAACCAGCAAAAGAAAATGAGTATAGATTACGTGAGCCGTCAACTCCATCCTTCTCTGACTCCATGGGGTCTATCTGAATAGAGAAATCAAATTAAAAATGCCAGAATGCCCTCTCTTCAAGAGTCCAAAGGGAGGATATATCCATCTGGATATGTTCAGATGGTATGTACAGGGAGATAACGCATTGTTATGTAACCTCCAACATTTGAGAGGGAGAAACTTCAAACGGGCATAAGCAAAAGCACACAAGTTGAAGATGGGAGGGGTGCGTTAGAGTCCCACAAACCTTCTAGTCGACACATTTTTAAACTTGGAAAATAGAAAATAACAGTAGGGAATCCAATACCATAGCCTGTTTCAAACCCGAAAAAACAGGTGCCACCAAAATAGGATCAATTGGACCCAGAATATAACAACAACTAATTCATACAGCACTTTTCATTGGTAGATCTCAAAACACTTTACAAAGAACAGTATCATTATCTTTATTTTACCGATGGAGAAACTGAGGCACAGAGCGGTGAAGTGACTTATTCAAGGTCTCACAGCAGGGCAGGAATAAAACCCAGGTCCTCTCCTGAGTCCCAGTCCAGTGCTGTATCCATTCGGCAAAACTGCCTCCCATAACGAATGACATAAACTAAAGGAACATTGTCAGTTGAAAAATGACACAGGCCTGATTTTCCAAGGTGCTGAGCACCCTCCGCTCCCCTTAACTTCTGCTGGAGTGGTCAGTGCTTATGGAATTGGGACCATATTGGTTTAAAGATAAACGGTGATATCCTGGCTCCATTGAAGTCAATAGTTTGGGCAACAACCTCAAAGCAGCCAGAATTCCACCCCAAATTCCTTACCCATGCTACTAATGCCACCTTTGATTATTAAAAAGGAAAGAATGGCAGAGTATCATTTTCTTTCTCACTTAGGCTGTCTGTTTACTTTTTGCACTTCACTTGAGGCCCAATTCTGCCATCTGGAGGGGAAAAATGGGCGTTTGGCTTGGACAATAAAAATAGATCGGTTATTTCCAATTTTCTTCTTGTAGTTACTAATCAACATCTCTTTCAGGTTTTCCTACATTAGCATGATGATGTTTGAGACATAAACAAGGTAAAGGAATGTTTGTTTAAAATAGATACCCAATGGCATTTTTTATAATTATGGAATTGTTGCTATTTCTCTCACATTATCTAAAATCATGTTTTTCTAAAAAACTAAATCTGAGGGCCAAATTTGACCTGGCACTGTCCCTTTAAGTTCCTGAGAGAGTATTAACTCTGAATTGCTCCTTAAGCAGTCATGGCATGATCTTACAAGACTGAATCACAGAAGTAATCCTCACATGAGTAAGCCCACTGATATCAATGGGGTTTCACCAGTGTAGCTTAGAGCAGAATATGCCCCCATGTGGCTTAGTAGTGCAGCTATAATTACAGATGGGAGTTATTGAAGTACCTGATTCACCTGGCTGTCCACTACTATCTACAATAGCCATACTATGCATGGCTCCGTCAGGAACTAGTGGCTTGTATAATTTTATATTACTCCTTCTAGACACACTGAGCCAAATTAATCCCTGCCATAAGTGATCTGAGTGTATTTACACAACAGATGAATTTGGCCCACTGACTCAAAAAGGCATTGCTCCTGGACATGATGGCACAAGGTTGATCAGTCAACATTTACTCACATTTGGCAAGTGCCTCTTTAGGGAGCAGAAGTTCCTGGAGCAATGCCAATCAAGATGGCCGTGCACATCAGGGCAGAGATAAATCAGGTTAACAAAATATTCACCTTAGTGAGAGGCTTTATGAAACCACTGCATGGAGAAAAAAAGCCACCATTCTCAGTGTCTGTTCAGAAACGATAATACTGTATTTTGTGTATGCAAAGCAATAAATAATAAACAATTGTCTAGTCTGCCCGGAGTTATGCGGAGCTAAATGCGTGTGTGTGTGTGTGGGGGGGTGTCTCTTTCTACCCCTCACCCCAAATTATAAATATTTCTTTATAAGGTTTTGCTATCATCTTCCTCTTTAAAGCCATTTAAAACAATAGTAGGAAAGCTGGAGACTGGCTCTAACTGGAAGCTAATGCAGTTTACATGTAGCAGGCATCTAATATGATGTTATTTATTCCCATAGATCTGTTTATTTTGTTTTCAATTTACCAAACCCTGTGATACATTCCCAAAGGTGCCTTGTTGTACAATACATTGCACACTGTAAGATATTCAGTCTAATTCACTCTTTGTTTTGTTTCAGTTCAGTTGCATGAGGGCACAAATATGTCTGTGTTATATCTTCGCCTGTGACTGATGTTGCAGACTATTGCCATAGGGTTTTGTGAAATGGGATCTTAGTTAATCTAGGGCATTGTCTTTGTAGTGCTAAATTCCTATTTGCAAACATAATGTTCTGGCATTGATGCAACAGGGGAACCTCAGTGATTTAAAAAAAAATAGACCGTATGTATGTGTTTTTAATAAACTTCAATTCTAAAGATTTTTTTTCTACTATAGACTTGATCTGCGAGATGTTTATAACATATTGCATCATGTCACATTGACGTCTTTAGCCAGTCAAGCCAAATATTCATAAATCCCATGTGCCCAAACATAAAATGTACAATGCTAAGTAGAAAAGTACCTGATATTTTTAAAGCATTCACAGAAATGTATTTATAGTCTTTAAGCACACACACACACACACACACACACACACACACACACACACACACAC
>NW_020664409.1:16710274-16800274 GCF_002925995.2 Terrapene triunguis
ACACACACACACACACACACACACACACACACACACACACACACACAGAGAGAGAACTGATTTTGAACAAATTGCCTCTTCATAGCTTTTCCTCAGCCAGGAAAGATGGTATCATTTAGAAATCAATGGACTTCCTTTGCACTTTGTTGAAAGCTCTCATGTTTTCATTTTTCTTTTATTTCAGAAACGTGTTGTTGCTCAGTACATTGAGAGTTCCTTGTCTGAGGAACTATTACAGGCTCAGAAATTTCAAATTGGCGGATATCACAAGCTGCAATACTCAGAGACTTTGATATAAACAGGATTTGGGGAGAGATGTGATGAGATCATGTGCAAATGAAGACATGGTTCAGATTCATTAATGAAACACTCCTTTGCCAGTGGTCATTCGGCCTGATTGATCTCAATTACTGCAGTTTTTATTTGGAGCAACTGAATAGAGTGTAAGAAAGACAAGGCGGGTGAGGTGATATCTTTTATTGGAACAACTTCAGTTGGTGAGAGAGACAAACTTTCGAGCTTACACAGAGCTCTTCTTCAGGTCTGGGAACGTATTCAGAGTGTCACAGCTAAATACAAGATGGAACAGATTGTTTAGCATAGGTAGTTAACACATATTTCAAAAGGCCATTCAAGGTGAAGGGGCTCGTTAACACCTCTCCAGTCATAGGGGGAAAGGAGAAAAAGGCTGGGGGACTGATTAAGTGGGTTATAGATTGATGTAATAAGGCATAAATCCAGTGTCTCTATTCAGTCCATGATTTTTAGTGTCTACCAAAGTTATGAATTTAAGCTCCCAGGCTCGTCTTTGAAAGTGTTGTGCAAGTTTCCTTTGAAGATGAGGACAGAGAGGTCAGATATAGAGTGATCGATTTGTGAAAAATGTTTACGCACAGGTAACATGGTGTTTTTGCCTTTTATCATTTTTCTGTGTGAGTTCATTCAAGAGCATAGTGATTGTCTGGTTTCACCCACATAGTTGTTATTGGGGCATTTAGTGCACGGGATGAAATACATACCATGTGGTGACAGGCATGTGTAGGACCCATGGATCTTGAAAGGTGTTTTGGGGGAGGGGCATTGACCATTATTGCAATGGAGCTGTCTACAGGTTTTGCGTCTCTTCTGGTGCCAGGGTCTGGTGCTGCTTTGAGTTGGTGTGTTCTGGTCCATGGGAAGCTTGCTTCTGAAGATAAGCTTGCCAGCTTGGAGAGGTTGGGGATTGTTTGAAGGCCAGAAGAGGGGGTTCGTAAAAGATTTTTTCATGATGTAGTTCCCGTCGAGTTTGGTGGTAATTGTTTGATGATACCACATATGGGTTCCAGTGTGGGGTGTTAGGTGACAATTAGGAGTGTGCAGTTAGAAGGGGTTTTATTTCTGTATTGAAGCAGGTTCTCTCAGGGTATTTGGGTGGCCAATTCCATGATGCGATCTACTTCTCTGGTGGAATGTCCTTGTTTGGTGAAGGTAGTTTTAAGTGTGTTAAGGTGTATATCCTAGATTTTCTCCTCGGAACGTATTGTATGGTATCTGAGTGCCTGGCTGTAGATAACAGATTTCTTAGTATGTTTGGGGTGGCTACTGGATCTGTGAAGGTAGATGTGGTGATCCGTGAGTTTCTTGTATATGGCTGTCTGTAGGGTTCCATTGCTAAAGCTGATCGTGGTGTCCCCATATGATGTTGATGCTGCAGAATTTCTGGAGGAAGTCGGTTGTGTCCTGGAGGAAGCCGGCCCTTTGTGTGGTGAGTGGTTTGAGGATGGTTTCTATGAGTCCCGATATTCCTTCAGTAAGAGTGCGGTGGCCAGATATGATGGGGTCTGTCTGGGTTCCCTTGTTTGTGTATCTTGGGAAGCATGTAGAAGGTCCCTGGGATGGGTTCATGGGGGATGAGTTGTAGAGTTTCTTTTGAAGTTGTTTGGGGAAGGATTTAATGATATCCTTAACTTCCTGAGTAAATTGTGTTATGGGGTCTTCTTTGAGTTCTTTATAGTAGGTGGTATTAGAGAGTTGTCAGTTGACCTCGTTATCGTTGTCTTCACAGTTAAAGACTACAATGGTGCCCCCTTTGTCTGCTGGACTAGAATGTAGTTACGCTAGGCTACAACCAGCATGAGATAAGAATCAAGTCCATTGTATTTACTGGATGTCCCTTACAAAAATCAGACTCTTGCTTATGATGGGTATGTTTCCATAACAGCATTTAAAATGGTTTAATTTTCACATCAGTGAGCTTTCAGAATGATTATCAGAAAGGCTTTCTTAAGGAAACTGCTTGGAAGAAAACCCACTCAAATCTCATGTACATCCACATGTTTTCAAATGTGCACATATTACTCTGCGGTGAAGAGAAACTAAGTTTTACTCTTAATTACCAATGAAAATTCGCTGCACAATTGGATGGCTCCCAATCATCAGTTTGTGCTGCAGCAAACTGTATCTCTCTCGCAAGTACAGCCAAAGAAGCACTTGTGAGCTGCCACTTTCCCTATAGGTTAGCTCTTACTCATGAGGCTGAATGTACCTGTTTGGGCTGCAACTGAGAAAGAGCTTTCAACAATTGGCCTCAAAAAGTGGGTTTTTTTTTGTTTTGTTTTGTTTTTTACAAAAAGTACGAACACAAAAATCAACCCACTATGGAACCAATGAGAAAATTGAACTATTGCAAATCAGGAGTGGCAGAAGCAAAAGGCAATATTCAGAATGAGATGAGTGTGATGGGATCCCGGTGGTACAACCTGGAACTGTTAGACCGCTGTGCCCCCTTAACTCTCCAGCCTGTCTCTCATGATGCTTTGCTAGTGACATGCACCAAATCTCTCCAGGGGCTGTGATCACTCAGTCAACAACATTCTGGGACACGCCCAGCTAAATTGCATGAATGCTCTCTAAGCCACTCATGAACTATACAGAGCGAGACACCAGCAAATCCCTCCCAGCCTCCAGCCTTCCACCCAGAAATATACCATCTTTCACAGCTCAAGACCTTCTCTTGAATAATGCAAGCTTATTAATTAGTTTGCCACTTTGTCAAAAGATAGTGGGCATGCACCAGCCTTTATAATCTGAGCAGATTCCCCAAGCACTTTAGACAAACTCACTGGTAAAGAAAAAACATTAAAATAAGTTTATGGACTACAGAAAGATAGATGTTAAGTGATTGTAAGTGGTTAAAGTTCAGAGATAGTTACCTAAGAAATAAAAGTAAACACACATTCTAAATCCTAAACTTTATCAGACTCAGTAAGATTTGAATCAAACAGCTTTTCTCACCCCACTGGATGTTGCAGGCAGGTTACAGTTCTTAATACGCAGGCTGAATTTCCTTCTCCTCCTGGGACCAGTCTCTCCTGTTCAAAGTCTTTGTCTTCCCAACATTCTTGTTGCCTTCAGAATAGGTCGGGAGGACAGAGGTGGTCACATGATGCCATTCTCCCTTATTTTATACTCTCAATTCATGTCCCTGGAAAAATACTGGCCCAGACATGTCCTGGTGGGCCTTGCTGAGTCACAGAGTTGAGCAATCCCCATTCTGTGGTGCTTGCGCAACTGTCTCTTTCTGAATTGTAAATCTCTTGTTTACAATTCCCCTGCTGGTCAATGGTTGGTGATGGTTGTTTAATGCCCGCCCAGGTGTGGGTCACCTACTTTGTTGCCACTGGAGAGCTAGCTGTGGGCAGCTCCCAGGCTCACAACCTATTTCAATAACAACCATATAACAAAATCTCATACACAATAACAATATACATGTCTTGACAGAACAATGAGTTTCAGCAGATTATGACCTTTCCTAAGGCATGCTTTGTATGACATATCGCAACCATATACAAATGATGAATATGGGGGTTACAGGATGCTACTTTGAGGTACAGGGCATCACAATCAGTTATTAGTAGTAGTATTGCAGTAGCGCTTAAAAGGAGAGGTTACTTACCTTGTACAGGAACTGGAATTCTTTGAGATGTTTTGTCCCCATAGATGCTCCATGTCAGGAGGTGCGTGTGCCATGCACTCTTGATTGAAGCTTTTGTCAGCCATGTCTGCAGGTCCACACATGCACCGTACACATCCCTGTGCTCTGGTATGAGGGCATTTGAGGCAGACATGATGGCGAAATGAGGACAGACAGAAGCATGGAATTAAGTGGCAGGCTGCAACTTTTATTAAACTGCTGGAATGGAGCCAAAAGAGGCTCCATATTGTCCTCGCAGGTTAAATCCTGGAAGCTGAGGAATACTGGCCAATCAGCACCCCTTCCCCCCTCCCACCAGCTGGCCAATGGGTGCCAGAGACTCCTGGGGGGAGGAGCTACCTGGTGTGCCTCTGCAGGTGTCTCCCTCCATAGACACCAACTCTGTGGGTGCTCTGGGGCTGGAGCACCCACGGGGAAAAATTTGTGGGTGCTCTGCACCCACCGGCAGCCAAGCTCCCCTCCCCCCCGCCCCACCTCCTCCTCCCCCCCACAAGTGCACCGCATCCCCGCTCCTCCATCTACCTCCCAGCACTTCCCGCCCAGCCACCACCAAATAGCTGTTTGGCAGTGTTAGCACACTCGCAGGGGGAGGGGCAGAGCGGGAACGTGGTGCACTCAGGGGAAGAGGTGGGGCCAGGGAGGGGATTTGGGGAAGGAGTTGGAATATTGGCAGGGAGGGGGCGGAGTTGGGGTGGGGACTTTGGGGAAGGGGTTGGAATGGGGATGGGGCCTCATGGAAGGGGTGGAGTGGGGGTGGGGCCGGGGGCAGAGAGGGGGTCGAGCACCCAGGGGAAAGAGGGGAAGTCGGTGCCTGTGTCTCCCTCCCTCACTGTTGTGATTGTCCCCCTTTACTGTTGGCCCCATCAAGTTCCCCCACCCATTGAGACAGGTGGGTGGCATATAGGCAGGGGCAGACCCGCAGCCACTCCAGTTCCTGCTCAGTCAGGAAGTCCAAAGAGAATGATTCTGAAGCAGAGGGGAAGGACTGAGGGTAGTGGATTACCTCAGGCAAAACATCTGAAGGAACTCCAGTTACTGCTTAAGGTAAGCGAACTTTCCTTTTGCTTCGGGTTGTGTCCCTATGGGTGCTCAACGTCAGGAGAGTCCCAAGCAGTACCTTGTAGACAGAGGAGGGTTTTGAGGAGGCGGATTTAGCATGGACTGTAGAACAGTCTCACCTCTAGCGCAGCTCTAGAAGCACACAGGTAGATGGAGGAGCGGGGATGCGGTGCACTTGTGGGGGGGGAGGAGGTGGGGCGGGGGGAGGGGAGCTTGGCTGCCGGTGGGTGCAGAGCACCCACAAATTTTTCCCCGTGGGTGCTCCAGCCCCAGAGCACCCACAGAGTTGGTGTCTATGGAGGGAGACACCTGCAGAGGCACACCAGGTAGCTCCTCCCCCCAGGAGTCTCTGGCACCCATTGGCCAGCTGGTGAGAGGGGGGAAGGGGTGCTGATTGGCCAGTATTCCTCAGCTTCCAGGATTTAACCTGCGAGGACAATATGGAGCCTCTTTTGGCTCCATTCCAGCAGTTTAATAAAAGTTGCAGCCTGCCACTTAATTCCATGCTTCTGTCTGTCCTCATTTCGCCATCATGTCTGCCTCAAATGCCCTCATAGCATAGTTCTGGGAAAACGTGTGTATCGAATACCAGGCTGCAGCCTTGCAAATGTCCAAAGATTAAATATGTTCTTCAGTAAATCCACAGAGGTAGACTGGTGGAAAGTGCAATCACCCTAGCTGGGGGTTGTGCTGCTGAGGCTTCGTAGCATGTCAGGATGCATCCCAAAAACCTATATTTACAGATTTTGGGTGGAAATTGGGTGCCCTTTCATTCTTTCCACGATGGAAGTAAAAAGTGTTGGAGAACTCCTGAAGGGCTTAGTCCTACTGAGGTAAAAGATAAGAGGTCATCTTATATCCAGTGTGTGGAGACCAGCATCCTCTCTCAAGAAATGAGGCTTGGGGCAAAACACTGGTAGATTAATGTCCTGATTAATGTGAAAATCTGATGAAACTGTAGGTAGGAAGCAAGGAGGGGGACGTAGTGTCACATTGCTGTGAGAGAACATCATGTATGGTGGGGTCAGCCATAAGGGCTTCTACTTCTCCTACCCTTTTGCCTGAGGTGATGGCTATGAGGAACAAGGTCTTAAAGGTCAAACAAAGAAGGGAACACCTGCCCATGGGTTCAAATGAAGGTTTTTCTCAAGGCATTTAGGACTAAATTGAGGTCCCATGGTGGAGCAGGTTCTTTGATGGGAGGAAAAAAGTTAAGCAGACCTTTAATGAATCTCACAGTATTTGGGTGAGCATAGACTGAAAACCCCTTGATAGGGTAATAGCAGCCAGATGAACCCTAACTGAGCTCAGTGATAAACCTATGCTTTTACATTTAGCAGATAATCGAGAATGTGCATGAGGAGACACTTGACAGGAGGTATGAATCGTTGGGTCCACCATGCTTGGAAATGCTTCCACTTCTGCAGGTCCTTTTGCCTTGGGCTGTAAAGTCCTGGAAATGAGCATCCCAGCCTAGCAGGGAGGCATTGGTGGTGATGATCTTTGTGGGGCTAGAACATGAGAATGGAAATGCCACACAGACCTTTAGAGGATCTTTCCACCAGTTGAGGGAGTCAAGGACCCTCTGAAATATTGACACCCACTTGGACAGGTTGTGCTTTTTGGGTAAGTAGGCAGACCTAAGCCAGGCTTGGAGGCATCGGCAGAGCCTGACTGGAATACAGAGGAGACAAGAGCTGGACCTGGGTAGGGTGGGAGAGTAGATTGTGACAAGGAGCTTCGGGCAGGGAGAATAGGATTGGGAGCTGGTCGGGGGGGAGGAACTGGGAGTGGGACTAGCTGAGTAAAGAGACTAGGACTGGGAGCCATTGGGCAGGGGGATTGGGAGAGACAGATTGGACAAGAAATGGGGAGACTGGGACAAGGAACTTGTGGGGCGGAGACTGATATTCTATTAGGAGCTTGGGAGGGAGACTGGGAGTGACTGGGCAAGGAGCCTGGGGTGAGGATGAAGAGCCTGGGGAAGGAGTGTAGGATTGAGTTGGAGCAGGGGTAGGGGATGACTGGGACTCAGGTGTGGAGCCTGGAAAAGGAGACTAGAAGTGGCTGGGCTAGGACCCTGGAGCTGGTGTGACAAACTGAGGGGGTGGAAACTGGGACTGGCTAAGCAAGGAGACTGGGACTGGGAAGGAAAGCAGGGGAGGGGATGATGGGAGAATGGGATGAGAAGTCAGGAGGTGGGGGCAGCAACAGGACTGGGACAGAGACAAGTTGGAGGAGATGGGGCAGGAGAGATCAAGCTTGGGGGAATGGACAGAAAAGTCTGTGTCCACTAGAGCATATTCCCCTCCAAACTCTGGAATGGAACCCAAGATTTCTGATTCTCAACATTCCTCTTCTGTCAGCAAATATCTGTGAAAGCCACAGGCCAAGTGTTCCATCCCTCCCTAGGGTTGGTCCACACAGAGGATGACAACCTATTACTGCGACCAGTTACTCTGTTAACTCGAGTGGCAGAAGTCTGTGAGGTTGATCTAAAAGTTCCAACCCCGCTCATGAACCTTGTGGGTGTTGATATGAGGACACATGGTGGAATTCCTGTTTTTTCAGTTTGATTTTTAAAGACTTATGACCCCTTCCTCATTTGATGCAGAAGTTGGAAGGTGTGTAGAGAAAGAGGCAGGGGACTACAGGAAGAAAAAGGAGGGTCTTAAGCAGTTGAATGCTTTGCTGGAGAATTAGATTCTATTCCTGTCTCTGCCACAGTGTTCCTATGTGCTTCTAGTCAAGTCACTTAAACCAAACTTTTCACATGAGGGTCGCTAATTGTGTGTGCCTCATTTTCCCGCTGTCCATTCTGAGACCATAGCATTGAATAGGCAGAAGTGCTGAGTACTCCCAGCTGCAACTGAAGCCAGTGCTTGAATATATAAAGTGCTATATAATGCTACATAAATTAGGTCCTTGGTGTCTCAAATTAGGCACCCAAAGTTAGTGTATGCCTTTGACCTTAATCTCACTGTGCCTCAGTTCCACATCTGTAAAATGAGGATAATATCACCACTTCATCTCGTGTGTGTGTGTGTGTGTGTGTGAAAATACATTCATTTGTGAAGCACTCAGATACTATAATGATGAACATCATAGAAAAGCCCAGGAGGAAATTATTTTGTCTTCACAGTAGGGTTTGAATAGTGTGCAATAAATAAGGCATGGGGCCACACACTGAAAAATGAGGAGAAAACAAAACATGGAATAGCTGTTCCTTTAGTGGGCACTGTCTCTTTGTGCACTGAATGAGGAAGGGGTCCTGTGGAAAAAGAGTATGTTATCAGGTAATTAAAGACAGTCTCATAATGCATATGCACAAGGGGACCAAATTAAGGTTTCCACAGGCAACCTCAATTCCAGCCTATCCTAACATTTGAGTACTTGACTTTGCAACCTTAATAATATTATTTTGACATAACTTTATATATATGGGGGGGGGGAGAGAGGGGCGGGACTCCCAGGGACATGGGAAAGTCTAGCAGCATTAGATTCCTCAAAGAGTTGGAGCAGATTTAGGTGGCATGAGAGGAAGGATTGAATACTGTGCCTTGTTAACAGGGAGTAGCAGTGACTACTGCTGCATACACTCACAGAAGCATTCTGAAAGTGAGGCTAAGCACCTCTGTTCCCCCACCATGGGTTCGACCTAAAGAATTAGTGAAGCACTTTGGGATTCTGTTGGAAGAAAGGTGCTGTAGAAATATTAATTTGATTTTCTGTTTCCTTTCCTGGACTTTAAGCTCGGGTAAGGAGCTTTGGGGGAATGTGTGAATTTTCATTTTTAAACCTTGCTCCCTAGGAAGTTACTCTCAGAGTTACCCAGCCCTGTTACTGATAAGTAACCAGTCTACACCCACATATAGGAGGACTATTGCATATGAGGGGAAATAGCTTTTTCCTTTCTGCTTCAAAAGGTCTTGCACTAAGGCTAATAGTAAAGTCAGTGTCCTATGTACTCTGGCAATTCTCCTTCCCCATGATTCCTGCATCACAATTATGTGCTAAATCTTGCAACACATTGAGATTTCTGCAGCAGCTTCAAGTATATTCAAAAATAGAGCTTTTTATTGAATTAAATATGAAATGAATAATACAGCCAATACAGTATCTCTTGTGTTATTCATTTTGATATAAAATTTAATACAAATCTCCATTTTGGAATATTTTCAATCTGTTTACAAATTTTCTCTTGAAAGTGAATACACTGCCTTGGAGAAGTTGTCAGGCGAAAGCTGGATATTTTAACAGCTGATTCGGGCGGGGGAGGGTATTTGGCACCTGAGAAGATGTAGAAGGCGATTTGGGGTTTGGCTCCAAGGTAGCAGCTTGTGTTTAGCACTGGGAAGAGGATACATCATCTTTTTTTCCCTTGTGTGCAGGAGTGAAAATGATTTAATTTTGGGAGAGTGGGGGACAGTTGAGACGAGTCATCCTACTGCCCAGTCTGTCCCAGTATCTGCCACTGCATCCAGCAATGATGGATAAGCACATTAGCTGCTGTTTCTGCTAAGCTGATCAGCAATAAAGTAGTTAATAATGTTGACACTGATGTTACCATAATTAGGTTTCAGAGTTAACACAACAGGGAGATGATTGGAGAAAGTTCATGCCTCCTTTAGAGCTACTGTTTTGGACATTTGCTAATTAAAACAGAGGGTACTGCGTTAGTTATAGGAACAGATTCTCTCCTGTGCTTATTAGTCAGAAGATGGGGCGGAAGGGAGGGAGGTATTAGGAAGCCAGTTACACAAGTCCCTAATTCTCATATTTCCCCAGCCACAACAGAAACAGAAAAGGTCTATGTTGCACCAGCTCATTATGATCCATACGGGACTGTGCTCCACCTTGCCCCCGACAGTGGTGGGAGGGGTTGGTGTATGAGCCTGCTCACCTGGCTTTACATCAGCTTAGAGTTCTCAACTGGGCATCTGCAGTTAGGAACCAACTCTTTGGCATTGCTCAAGTAGCACAAAGGGGCTGGAATGGAGGGCACGAATCTTCACAACCGCAGTGTCTAGAAACAACTGTTTGGTGAGGACCCACATCTTTGGCATAGGGGAGGTGCATTCTAGAGCCAATTCCATGCCACAAGGGGTAGTCCAGTAAATCCTTCAATGCATTAGTATTTCACCCTTTGAACCTTGGAGTCAAATTCTATCAGGCTACCAGTGAAAATGAGTTTTGTTATCTGATCTCATTGACTCCAACAGGCCTGTTGCCTAGGTAAGGACTGCAGGAGTTGGCTCCTACTGTTGAGTAGTGGGCATTTGACCACATCATAAATCCAGCACAGTCTGGGTCACAGTCCACCATGACAGTTTCTACAGCACAGTGATCCGCGAGTGGAATTACTGGCTGTGTAGCAGGTCAGGAATGAGAAGCATTGGCAGAACTATGCAGGAAAGCTCCTGTCAGCAATCCCTCTGACTGACCAACATAATCAGTCCCTCACCTCCAGGAGCACTAAACTCAGCCACCAAATTAAAGAGGAAATAAAAAAAATTGGCGAGGGGAGCAGGGGGAATGGCTCCTTACAGAGCATTGTGCCACTTCTAGATGGTGAAATGCACAGATCTGGTCTAGTACAGCTCCCAGGTCAAACCACATTTCTCAGAGGGACCCCCCCTTTGTTGTGATAAAAACACGCCTGGCAATTCTCTAGGTGTTTCCACTTGCTCTGGAAATGTCAGATGCTCCCTCTGTTCCTAAATTTTACTGCCTTGGCCTGCATATGAGTCCAAGGGAGGCATCTGTGCAGCACGACCCGAGGGCATGTTCAAGATAGGGGTGTCCTTCACAGGCAAGTTAAGATATCCAGATGAACAGAGTAGTAAAGCAGCAGAATTGTCCTGCTTCAGATCACAGGCACATCTGATCAATACTGTACACAGGATAAGTGGAGGGAGAAAGAAGCAATGCAGAGGAGTTGATGCTCAGATGTCGCTAGCTAGGGAAAATCCTCCTGGAGCCGGGCATCTGGATTTCACAGCTACTGAAACACCAGCAGTCGCCACCATATGCTGAACAGAAAACATGAGCTTGTTCCACACCTCCAGTGACAGGAGAATGCAGTGGCAGATTGGAGAGGCTCAGCAGGATTCGGGGGAAATTCCTAACACACTCTCAGCATGAAGAATCCTCTTGCAAAGACCTAGGGCCCCGTATGCAACAAGAACAGGCCCTTCCCCCTCACATGCTGCCAGCACTCTCCCGCCGGCACGAGGAGAGAGGTTGGGGCGAGCAGTCTTTTTCTGCATTGTAATTTTGATCTCTTGGGCTCCGTTCATGATGCAAAATCATCTGCAGTTTTCCATATCTAGGATGTTTACAAGGTCGTCATACTAGCCCCATTTTACCCCGTGCTGTTCCAAGCAAGTAGTGCACAATTGAATGCATTTGCAAAATTGCTTTGTTATTTGTGCAAAGTGAGGGGGAGGGAAAGAAAGCCTGATTTTGTGTCTGCGCTCCTGTGTGTGCATTAAGGGAATTGTGCAACCGGGACGCCGAGATTGCAAGAGAGGTTCCATGGAAAGTAAGTGTAGGCAATTAGTAGGGAGACCACATGACGATAAATTCCCACTCTATACTCTTCTTTGACAATATCACCATCTCTCTAGAAGCCAGCTTCACTGAGTGGCTGTATTCCCACCTTTTAAGTGCACTCTACTTGTGTTTTTCCGTGCTTTCTAAGATATTTTCCCTCCCTTTTTGAATAGGGGTTAATTGCAGCTGGGAGGAACACTTATTTTTTTAAAAGCCAATTTTGCCTACAATTCCAAGGGGTTGAGAAATCTGCACAAAGTAATTTAAGGTTGTATGAATACAAGATGGAAAAAGACAAAATAGCTTTCAAAATTTGTGCTGTTCTAAACAAAATGACAACAGCAACAACTTTCAAAAGAAAAAGGCAGGTAGCACATTATAGCAAGATCGAGTTAGACTCTACTGCACAGTCACAGGTAAACCAGGGCCAAGATTTTCAAAAATGAGTGCTTAAAGTTAGGTTCCCAATTCTATATTTAGCCACCTAAATCAATAGCCTGATTTTCAAAAGTGCTGAGTACCAAACAGATATCAACGGGAGCAACTGACCACCCCATGCTTTTGAAAACCAGGCCACAAATTACCTAAATATTGCCACAGGTGCCTAAATACAGTTTTAGGAGCCTAACTTTATCCACCAATTTTTGAAAATCTTGGCCTTTGGCCAGCTAGCACAGTGATGGATGTCCAAATACCACAGTGATAGGCACAATATAAATACCTTCTGCACACCTCTCCCCCGTAGGATGTGAATCACTTAGAGAAATATCTAGAGAGGTAGATCAGATAGAAAAAGAGGGAAACAGGGACAGATTAGATAGATCATCTCCAGGCTACATTTTACTGTATAGGAAAATTCTCTGTGCACTTTTTTTTCCCTTGGCAAGTGTTTTGATTTGGCCAAAAGCAAAAACTGGACACAAAGTGTTGGCCTTATAAATTAGAATGTCATGTCTTTCTACCTTTGCCAGGCACACTTGTGTGTGATGGGAACCGGCTATAGTCATAGGCACAGCTTTATTACCAATATATACAAATCAGGGTAACAGTGAATAATCAAGATCTGGTAGTGCACTAGCTGAGCTGGGACTGGCGGGCACCAATGAACCTCATACAGAATCCTGTGACTCAAACACGGCCACCAAACCAGTGCTGCAAAAGAGCTGCAAGGCTGGATATTCTGAGGCAGATGGTTTCCCCGTGAACTACCTTTTCTCATGCTATTAGACCAGGGATGGGCAACTTTAATGTAGTGGATTTTGTGGCCCTCTACGACAACCCTTTGGCAGGCCGGGGGAGTGACATCGGAGAGGTGCTGCTCCTGGGATGAGTGTATGGAGGGGGTTGGAGTGCAAGCCCGCCCCACATTCACCCTACAGTCATGGTTCCTGTCCCATAGGGCTGGGCCTGGCTCCCTGCTCCAGCCCATTGGCTCTCATCTCAGTGTCATGTGATGCAAGCATCTGCATGAAGGCAGGTCCCTCCCCCCATGATGCCCCAACCCTTTGTGATAAATCTCCTGCTCTGAGCTGTGCCGGGCCAAATAAAATGATCTGGCAGAATGGATGCAGTCCCCAGGGTGCCAGTTGCCCATCCTTGCATTAGACACTGCTGCAGGTAAGCCGCAGTCTATGTTCAGTGGTTCAGCCTCTATTTGTGTTCTGTCTTGTGCGAGCTACAACAACTTTCTTCTTGTTTCCCTTAACTCCTATCCTTATGCTAAAATTATGAAAGTTTTAAGAGCCTTCTTTGTCCCAGGTTTCACCTCAGACGTTTCCAGCAACGTTTCCAACAATGTCAGATTTGATGTCTGTGATGAGGTGAAACTCCATCATGGGCTAGCAAGGGTTTAAGACCCAGTTAATCACACTGACGTCACCTGGGGAGTACTTAGGCAGTTACCTGTCAGCCAGCGAAGGCAGGACTAAAGAAGGATCAGGTGATAGCCCAGGAACGGGCAAACTTTTTGGCCTGAGGGCCGCATCGGGTTTCGTAAATTGTATGGAGGTTAGGGGAGGGGGTCGTGGCCAGCCCCCCCCCCCAGCTGCCCCTCCCCCGGGACTCCTGCCCCATCCAACCCCCCTGTTCCCTGACTGCCCCCGGATCTCTGCTGCCCCATCCAACCCCTCCTCTCATTCCTGATGGCCCCCGGGGACCCCTGCCCCATCCAACCCCCCCTTCTCCCTGTCCCCTGACTGCCCCCTGCCGCCCCATCCAACTCCCCCTCCTTCCTGACTGCCCCCCCCGGGACCCTTGCCCCCATTCAACCCCATTTCCTCCCCGACCACCATCCACACCCTTGCCCCCTGACCACCACCCCGAACTCCCCTTCTCCAACCTCTATCCAACCCCCCTTCTCCCTGCCTCCTTACCACGCTGCCTGGAGCATCGGTGGCTGGCAGCGCTACAGCTGCACTGCCCGGCTCGAGCTGGGCCACACCACCGCCACCACTCAGCACTGATCACTGGTTCAAGCCGGGCTCTGCAGCTGCGCTGCCCCAGGAACTCACAGCCCCGCCGCCCAAAGCATTGCACCGGCGGCGGAGCGAACGAGTTGAGGCTGCGGGGGAGGGGGGACAGCAGGGAAGGGCCGGGGGCTAGCCTCCCAGGCCAGGAGCTC
This sequence comes from Terrapene triunguis, assembly GCF_002925995.2. NCBI lineage: Eukaryota > Metazoa > Chordata > Testudines > Emydidae > Terrapene > Terrapene triunguis. The sequence goes on from NW_020664409.1 coordinate 16,724,482, forward strand.
GGGGGCTGGGCAAGATGGTCCCGCGGGCCAGATGTGGCCCACAGGCCGTAGTTTGCTCACCCCTGTGATAGCCTATTTATAAGACCCAGGTGTCGATTGAACTGAGAGTGTTCAGTGTTCCGTCAAGAGCAGCAAGTTCTTGTGAAGGATCCAAGTGCCAAAGGCTGTTGCAAGCTAGAGGTCGCAGGAAGACAGACCCGGCAGGGCAGTGCTTGATATCAGAGCTGGGGCAGTGGAGTGCCAGGAAGAGGTGAGCACGGGACCTAGGAGATAGGTTGATTCTTTGGGGCTTTGGACATCACTTGGACATTTTGTTACCCTGGAAGGGGTCTTGAACTAGATGCTTCTCAGCTGGAGAGCTGAGTCACGTGCCTAGGCAGATGGCCTACAGGGGGTGCTAGAGTGGGTGAACCCCTGTAAAGCTGTATCTGGAGATGAAGAGCAGCCTGATAGTTAGGGTGCACCATAACTATGTGGAAGGTTTTTTTAGTTTGCTTTTTGTTTGTTAAATCAACACCTATAATTATTGCCCGAACGAGAAAAGTCTTGTGAGCCCCAGAGCATGTGATAGACACTGCTTTGTGAAAATGAAACCAACCAGGCCAGCCCAGACACTCAAACTCAATGGAATGTGCCTGGTGAAGTGTAAATGATGATTTGATGTCACTTCCGGCCATCAGTGCTTCTCTCTGCATATCCTGAGCAGTCCAATCACAGGACTGAATGAACAATCTTCAGTCAGCCAGGTTATTAATGGGAATCCTGTGAATTCAGAAAGAGGCTGAACTAACTGAAATTCTCCAGAGGCTTTTCATTTTTGGTATCTCTGCTAAGGTGAGATACAGAGGTCAGGCATTGGGAATGTGTAGGTAAGGACTGCCACACAGCCAGCATGCATTTATAATAGTTGGAAGCCTTATGCTGCTCTTTGCACTTAAAGCCAAATCTGCAGGTTCTTACTCAGTCCTGACTCCTAATGAAATTTCCACATGGGCTGGACTCAGGAACCCCTTTGAAAAGCCTGTTACACCAACTTGCCAGTGTAAAGTTGTCCTACACTGGCTAGGGAACTGATAAACCATAGGCCATTTGTTGGTGCTGGACTGGCCTAGATAGACTAATCTATTCTGGCCACATCTCTTTAATTATCTCCCTCCAAGTTAACTGTGGATTTTCTATTGCCTTGAACTAGAAATTCTTGTCATGCCACAAACAAGAATTTCCCCTAGCAGATCATGTCCATACTGTATGTCATGATCCTTCAGTGTTTGGGTTGGTTCCCTATGGTGGTTCCCCAACTACCCTGACATTCTCCCAGTACCACAACTTTCCTGTTCACTCTACTTCCCATATCCTGAACACTTTGCAGGAACTCTTCTCACCTTATGGGACCATCCAATGGATTCAAGTATTACATGCGTGACCCTGTGACCTCTGAGTGACCCTGTGACCTCTGAGTACTCACCTAGTTCCTGGATGCATACCACTGCCCTTGTTTTCTGACAACTCTGTTCCTGATTGCTTGCGTTCTAGGAGGCTCCTTTTTGAAGCTCTGGCTGAGAATCAAAAGATTGTACCTCCTAGTCCTCAGTTTCTTCCTACTTCACTCTTGCATTGTCCGGTCACAGGCCCCTGGGTCTGACCGGAAGGAAAGATAAAGGGTTACTCACCTGACTGGGTGTCATGTTCTCCAAGAAGCTCTCCTGATGACTCTCACTCTCATGCTTCTGGCCCTTGTGCAGGAGCCTGCAGTTTAGTCTCCCCAAACTCCAGGTAGTGAATGATGTGATGCAGTGGGTTCAACAGAACAGTCATCAATTTTTCTGTTTCCCAGGTCTATTTAAATCACCTCCAGAAAGGAAGCACTGGGAGCAGAATATAAGTTAAGTGTACTATGGTTGGAGCTCCCCAAAGCTGGACCAACACATGATGATATGGCAGCAAAAGAGCTACTGCAGGTTAGCAACAACAGCAAGTAATAATGGGCTGCAAAAGCATGGTGGAAAAGGCATCTTCTCTTCCCAGTGCTTTCTGTCAGCTTACTCTCCTAGCCAATCGTAGCCCCCACAATCCTTGGGGGCTCAGTTAATTGTAACCCTCAGGCAGGGAACTGCATTACAATTGGCCATTTGGAATATCCCCAGTAAATGTGTTCCTCCCAGAGGACAGGAATATATTTCAGATATGGTATAGGGCATTATGACGTTGCAGAACATAATCACAGCTTCTTTGTTCAATGTCTCGAATTCAATGCCACTAGTGCCAATTTATCACAGTTCAGTTATGTGATGGACTCCTTTTCATGTGCATGTCCCTACACCTGTCCCCCAAATGCCAGTCTGCCAATTTAAGAAATATGCAAATATAAACATGAGATGTCCCGAATAGATGCTAAATTGGTACAAACAGACTGGTAAATGGCTGGTCCATTTGGCTATAATGTTTATCCTGGATACAAATTATCTTTTGACAGTGAAAATCCTGTTAAAATTATGTAATTTTGAAAGAATTTGTTAAAAGGTATCTAACATGCAGTCATGGAATAAATTAATTATTCTCGAGCTAAGAGCTTTATGATGGATTTATTTAATTCTTGTGAAAGAAAAAAAGCCGTCCCCGTTTCAGATCTATGAGCTAAATCCTGTGGAGTTACACCAGGGACATATCTGGCCTCATATGACCATTCTTTAATATAGTCTTACCTAAGGGATGAATACATGTATATCTGCATATATTCGTAGAGAGAATATCTTCTACATACATTCAAATAGATATCTTTTAATATCCTTTCAATTTCAATTGCGCCCTTGAAAGTTTTAGCATTATTTATTTCAAATAAGTTTATATGTGTATGATTGATTGAAATCTTGAGCTGCAATTAAGAAAATTGCAGCGGGAACCATTAAAAGGATAGCCTCATTGTCTCCCCTTTGTATGAAAATGTCAGGTTTCAATGTCACCGTAAAATAACCCAATCACATGCTTGTACACCACATGCACCGATGGAAGTAAGACTAAAACCGTCTGGTGTACTAATTACAAATGACTAAAAATAATGACACACACATAGCAAGAAATTGAGAGGACCCAGTCCTTATTACTAAACTGCCACAGTGTATATACACTGTAATACAGGTTATTGTGAAGCAGCCTATTTAGTAAATATACAAACATTCATCCCCACTTGTAGATTAGTCTGAGTCCCTCCCCCCATCTCTCTCTGTCTCTATGCCCTTTCTTTCTCTCCAATTATAAAGCAGCGCCAGGTTTTCTCATCAGCCATCTCCATGTCTCCAAATGGCTTTTCAGTGTCAGGCCTATCAGGAAATTAACTCATCATGCAGTGACAGCTGCTAATTTTTTCCCCTTACATGTCAGATGGATCGCCTGCTGAAGCTAATAATGAATCACCAATCCCTGATTAGAAGGTGCTTCCGAAACGTATAACTGCCATCTGAGCTAACTTTTTTCTTCATATAAAATGATATCACCCTAGAGGAGTAGAAAACGAATTGTATTCTTCAACAAGATGGAACGGGGTAGGCTGTTTAAGTGAACCGTGTGCTATCTTAAATTATGGGCTAATATTGCACAGTAAAATAAGTGAAAACTCACAGCTCTTTTTTATTTTGCCAAATTAACGACCCTTTCTGTTACTTAATCCTCTCAGCAGAACTAACTTGGTTTCAAATTTCAGGACTGGCTTTTCTCCTCATCCTTCTCTGCTCTTTATTCTATTTACTGCATTTATGCTCAGGAAATCTACAGAGCTGGAAATGCTGGACTCTCTCTCACATCCCAAAGCTGTTTATTGAGGCACAAGTTTGCACCAACAGCACAAGTTTGCCTTGTACTACTCGGCCAGTGGCTTGAATCCCCATGCTTTCCTGAAGGGGGGCGTCATCCATGCTAGCTCAGGTTCAGTCCTGGCCCAGCCTCAGGCAAAAAACTTCATTGTGTAGCGTTTCCTACAGTGATTATACAATCTGAACCCACTGTCCATAAAGATCACAAATATATTTCTTCCAGGACCTCGCAGTGAACATTTGTGGTATTACGGCAGCATTTATAAATGACAGCAGTGCTTGCAGCATTATGCACAATTCACATGTGTGTACCGCACATCAACTCTTGGCTCTGGCTTGTCTACCTTCCATGGTGAGGTGCAGCTGGTAGTCAGGCAGAATGGGATGTAGCTGTGGGCACTTCTTTTTTTGTTTTTTGTTAAAGGAAATATTTTTCTAAATAGAATTTCCAGCTATCTCTTAGCTCTCATTTCTCCCGAAAGATGGAGCTTGAATTCTTCAGGAGACACGGCCCTGGAAGGTATGTATATATTTAACTCTAAGATGCTGGGGGAAGGTCTTTGCCATCTCTCCTTTCTCTGGTTTATTTGTACAGGAACTTAATGCTTTTCTAAATGCTTTTATTACCTTCACAGTTCACATGATCCAACTTCACTAACAATTATTTGAGATGAGTATCAAAAAGAAATTCAAGCCAGTGGAGAACGTTGGCAGCCCTAACGTCAGAAGAGAACAAAATGTGTCAGATGTGATATATGAATATGGCATTTTTAACAACTGATCTCATAATGATTTCATAAAGCGCCAAGATTTACCACAAGACAAAACCACCTGAAGTGCTTCAAGCCAAACAACAAACATACACTCTTAAGAATTAAATGTTACTTGTACTGTTCACAAGCAGGATCCACCCCACAAGACCTTCTGCGAAAGGTGAAAGTTACCCCAGGGTTACAGAGCCCTTACACCACTTCAGCCCTACATGTCTTGCCAAATCTCACTAGCCAGGATAGTGCAAGAGGATGGATAGAAGCATTATTCTTCCCTGAAGACCATACAGTGGCAGCACAATTGCTCTGTGGCCACTTCTCAGGGCTAGAGTAGTCTCTTTACTGACTGCATCTATGCTTCTGGGGATGAGGGGTAGCGGAATGGCTAGAGGATGCATGGAGTGATACGAAGGTGCTGGAACTAGAGGTGCTGGGCGTGCAGTGGTAATAACAACCCAAATACATGATTTCCACCAGCAGCACCCCCACTATAAAAACTGTTCCAGCACCACCGGTGAGGTACCACTGTCTCCATCCCACTTCCAAATCCTCACAGTTCAGACACCCTGTGTGAGCTCAAGAAACCTTGTTTCCCTCCTGTACATTGGGACAGAGTTGGTGCGTAGGATCTTATGTGGACCATATGTACTGGGATGAATTTCACCCTTAATTTCCAATGCCACTAATACATTAATTTGTAAGGCACTAATACATTAATTTGAAAGTGCACATTAAAAAAAACAGTTGTCCTGAACGGGTTGTATGTGTCTGTTACAGCTGTCCCCCTGTTGGATTCCTTTTCCCCCTTCCTTTCTGTTTGTGCTGAGTGGCCGCCCTCCCCAGCCATGGAACTGACCAAAGTCACAGCCTGGCCCTGCTCATGGAAATGGCTTGTGCAGACTGACTGGAGCCATTGCTCTGCTCAGGGAGCTGGGGGCTTTTTCGCTCCTTTGTCTAGCTTCTTTGTTCGGACCCGGCTCGGTGTAGGGTGCTCTGCCCAGGTATGCAAGACCTAAAGTGGCCACATAGCTGAGCATATGAGTCATACCTGTGACTCAGAACTTGCCCAGACATGTCCTGTGCCTACCTGCAGTTTCCCTGCCTTCTCTCCTCACCTGGATCAAAGGGAACCAATCAAAGTTACTGGCGGGAAACTGCCTGAGTTTGCCCTTAAAACCAGACATTTTCTGATCAGACCCCCGGAGAAGGTCGTTGCTTTGCCACCTGGTCTGATCAGCTAGGGGTCTTTGGGGGGCCCTCTCCCCGCTCTCGTTTGTTTTTGAGCATACCCCCGTTTTTAAACTCCCCTCCCACGAACAACGAATTTGTGCCTGGAGATCTCCTGATTATTGTAAGCGAATCGAGTCCTCTCTGCGTCCTCTGATGCTGAAACTGCTGTTCCTGCTGCTGCTTTGGGGATTGGTAAGGAAAAACCTCTTGCACACTCCCCTTGTTCTGGCTGCTGGCTTTCTTTCCCCAGCAGGCAGACCCAAGCTAACTCCTTGGTCTGTATCTGTAATCTGCTTCTAGCTCCGCAGCGCCTTTGCTGCTAGAAATAAGCCTGCTTGCAGCCACCACTAGTTAAACACCCCGCCCCCAAGCTTGCCCGTGTCTCCCCTCGAATTCCCCAGTCACTCGTTGCAGTCTCTCTACTGTTTAAACTTGCAGCCTGTCTGCTCTGTGTGTGTCTCTCTCTCTCTCTTAATCCCTTCCCCCACGTGCTCACCCCGCTCCTACTGCTGCCAAACCTCAATTGTATTACTGAAGTCTAGCATAAAACCCCATTGGTTACCCTTTTTCTCTCTAACACCCCTCACATTTTACATTTGCACCACTGTGACACATTTTTACCTAGAGTTGTTGGTTATTTAACACATTTTACCCATCACTGTTAGTTGGTTATATGCTGCTGTGACACACCCTTTACATAGAAATTGTTAGCTGCCTGTTACATTTATACTTCAGTGTTAATTGGTTACCAACTGTATTGTACCCCACTATTGAAACCCCCTATCCTATTTACTAAAAGAAACTCCTCCCCAATTGTCTACCTTAACAAACCCCATACCCCTCACTATTGAATTTTCCCTCTTTTTGCATTTTCTTAATAAAGTTATTTTACACCCCACCAGTGCAGTAGTTGTCCCCCAAGATCCCCTACCTGCTGGCAGGGTCAGTATGCTAAGAGAGAAGTACTGTTAACCTGGGTTTCCAGGTAATGACAGCACACTGTAGGCTAGTGAATCCTTTCCAGTACTCTCAAGCCCAGAAACACCTCCTGCATAGGGTTTTTTTTTTTTTATGCAAAGGTCTGCTCTTTTCATTGTGCAAACAATGTGATTGCTGGTTTGACACTGCAGGCTACACTGGTTTTATGAAGGATTAAATGCCACCTGAGACATATTTATCCTAAATAAATCACAAATGGTAAACTGCAGCATGTCAGTGTCAACACCCTGTACTGCAGCAGAAAGGTTAGCCATACAGGACTAAGCACAGCTAAGAATTAGCATCCAAGCCGCAAGACCAAAGGCTACAGTTAACAGGAGAAATGATCAAGAAGAAATATTTCCACTGAAAAACATTCAGTTTTTGAACATCTGTGAGAGTCTTGCAGAGGGCCATCATTTTGTAAAGGTCACCTTTATCCTGATAACAAACGGGAGTTGATCCTGTCACTGTTTGCTGAAGACAGTATTTAAGAGTAAGTGAACAGCTTGTCACCTCTAAGAAAGATGAGCAAGTCAAACTCAGCTAATTATGAATCTCGGTGTCTAACTTGAAATTTACTTTTTTGGGGGGTCTGACACAGATACAACCTTAACGCCTGGGGGATGGGGGGGGGGGGGATGAAAAGCCAGCAGGATCTTCTAGCTTCAGAGTGAGGCACCTTTTCTATTCAACTCAACTCCCTCAGAAAAAACATTTTTTAAACAGTTGCTCCAAGAAGAAACTATTGTTTCACCTCTCCCCAACTTTCTTACACTTGATGATTTTAAGATATTAATCATGATAGGAGATGCAGTTATCTCTAGAATCTGCTTGGTTTATACCCTAAACACTTAGACAATTATATTAAGCATGCATGAGGCACACTTCAGAAATTAGATTCTTTTATCTTTATCTATCTATCTAGCCAGAGAAAGGGAAAGAGAAAATGCACAGACATAACCGATAGCATTCGTTTCCTGCTGCTGAATGCTAGTTTTGTTTATTGCTTAATATTAAAAATCATGATGCTTCTTTTTAATGCTAACATTTTATTTGAAAGAATCCTCCCCCAAAATCCCAACCAAACCCCCTTACCATTTTATATTTTACAATTTCTTTTTTAAAAGAAACAAAAGCAGTTGTATCAGGAAACAAATCTTTTCTACATGAACTTGCATTGAACAGTTGCAGTGTATCCACAACTAGATAATTGACATTCTGGTCTAAGCAAGAAATACAAGGTCACCTTTTTTCTACTTGTTAATGTCAATGTCAGAATTTTCATTAAAAAAATCCCTAACATTTCAAAAAGTCATTCACAAAATGAACTGCAAAATGGTATTTATGTGAAGCACTATTTGTAAGAAAAGCAAAACATTGACAGTGACAATATTTCCCCCCCCAAAATGAACATTTCATATGCAGGACTTTTATATCTGAAATTAAGTTGCAAGTAACAGGCATTAAGCCTTTTCTAAACCAAGACATTTTTTTTCTGAATACATGTATCAAGACTTTTCTAAAGTGTAGATTTTAGAGGTCTCTTACACAAAGTCCAATGCAAAACAATGAAAGAGTTAACTATAGTTAAAGAAAAATGATTCTCAGACACAAATTTAGAAAGGGTCATTATGCTGAGATGTTTTTGACAAGGGACATTTTAGAGCAAGACTTTAGAAAACCAAATGTCAGGCTTTCTGCCTTTGAAGAAGACAGGACAACACTTGTAGCATCCAACTTTACTTACAAACTGTCACCTCATATTTTTAACATGTGGTGTGATTTTGGTTTTTTAATTTTTTTGCTCACAAAATGTATATGTAAAGTGAAAAAATTATGTTTAGCATAACCACAAAAACAGTCAGACAAGGCATAAACCAGGAAATCACCCTGAACTCACAAAATAATCCAAACCAAACCAGAATCATATCTGACTCATTTGGGTGGGGGAAGGGGAGCTTTAGTCATTTTCTTACCATATTATGCCTGTTAATCATACTCAGATCAAATTTCTGTCCATTGTAACAAGATAATACCTTTTCTGTATACTCTTCCCAGTAGCTGACATTAACCTCACACAGCGAGGCTGGCACCTGGATGGAGGAATATCATATTATGAAGGTTTTACAAATTAAGTTCCTACACGTGTCTATTAATTTTCCAAGAAACAATTCTTCACGCTTCTTGTAGTTCATTACTATCTCCCTGGCCCTGAATTACTGTTGCTTGGGAGCCACTCTCTGTATAAATGACCATACTAGTTAACTGTTCTCCTGTTCCATCAGGGGATGCGGCTTCAGCATTTATAGCAGTCCCAGCTTCCAAAATCTCTTGAGACTCAGCTGTCTCTATCACAGTGTGTGAATACACACCAGTCTCATCCTGTATATCTTGTGGCAATTCTGTTACAATGTAATGGGTCGGACCTTCAGAGAAGTTGCCATGTGAATCCCGAACCATGGCTTGAGCTATTTCTTCTGTGACAATGATCTGTGAAATTTCTCCATCAGACTCAACTAAATCCATGTGCTCACTTTGGACACTGAGTGCATGGCTACCAGCTTCTTGCATTATTATCCGAGAGCCTTCTCCAGCCACCATATGCACTGTTCCTTCCTCATTTACAATGACCTGAGTGACACCTTCTTTCATCAGCTGGTCTGCTGCAGCCGTGTCACATACTGCAAACTGTAGTACTCCTTGGACCATTTTCTTGAAGGCAGCTTGAGCTCTCTCCTGAGATGCAATTATAGTAGATGGGTGAATGACTTGTGTCACTACTTCCATCGGTTCTATATCTTCCTGAGTCCCTTGAACTTCATGGAACATCTGTATTTCTTGTGTCTCGGTGTCATTAGGATTATTGGATTGCTCCTGATTTGTCATTTGTAACAACTCTTTGTGACTAGGCCTGGTTCTGTCGAGGAGGCCAGTTTTGTTTTCCACTTCACCCAGCTCTGTTACAGCACAAAGGAGGGCATCTAATGCTGAGGAGGACTCTGGAGGATGTACTGTAGCTTCTGATGTATCTAAAATTTCCTGTCTCATTATCTGTTGCACCACAGCATTACCGGAGTCAGACACTGCATCTATTGGGACAGCCTCCTCCAGATCAGTTCCCTCCACAGAGCCTTCTACCACTACCACTTGTGTCGCACCACCTGATAATTGCTCAGTGAGTATTTGTCCTGGAACCAGGCCACTCACATGAGAACCATTTTGACTTGTGGCTATAACTTGCCCATCTTCCGTAATATGCACCACCCTTGCCACCTGACCTGCCATTGCCAAAGTCTGAAGGGTAGCTGCTGCCGTTTCTTCCACAGAGGCATCAATTGCAAAGTCACCATCGTATCCTTGAATAATGATAACTTGCTGCACTTGTTCAGCTGATTGGGATTGTCTTCTGTTACTTCGAAGGGCCTTCTCTTTAACTGGAGAAATTTCTCCCAGGGCTGCTGCAGTGAAAGGACTGGTGGTCTCTACAAAGGTCGCTCCCTGACCCTTCAGTCGGCATTCGTAGGACTTGGATACAATGCCTAGGAAATAAAAAAAGTCTGTTAATAGGGAATCATGGCAAATATTTGTAGTTCACTATTTTAAACACAAAAAACTTTCCAATGCAATTTTTAAATTTCCCTGGCAGAGAGGTGTAATATGCAATTGAACAAAACCAATTTGCATGTTTTCCAATTTATTTATTTATAGAATCCAAATAATTGCTGCTGTTAACAATTCTGCAGAGTACTAACAATCTGAATTTGTTACTTTTAAAACATTCTGTATTAAGCAGCATACAAATACAGTATACAATTAAAAACCATTAACACCTTTATGAAAAAAACATATCTGTAGTACCGCTATTTTTGTAATTAATCGTATTTGCCTGTATTACATTAAGCACGGCTGGGTGTGATAATGTGCAACGTATCCTTTTCAGTATTCTGGTTTTCTTGGTAAATTAAAGGCCATATCTTTGTTTTGATGCGTTAGTTTCCTCCTCATTCCCCCACCCCAATTCCTTCCCCGACACACCTAACTGACATTATTCATTCGTCTAGTTAGTTGGAGGAAACATATAGCCTCACTCTGAACAGTGTATGCCGAAAAAATGCCAGCATGGGAATTGTCTCCTGATTGTTTTCATATAAGAGCTTCTCAATTTACAAGTAAAAAGATGTTTTTTCCAACTACTGTCTCTGCAAACCGAACCCAGATTTTGAGAGCCATTGCAGCTTCTTGTCCTTCTCATGCTTCATCATCCATGACTAGGGCCCTACCAAAAATTCATGGCTGTGAAGAATGTGTCACAGACCGAGAAATCTGGTCTCCCCTGTGAAATCTGCCCCGGGGAGGGGCAGGGCTGGGGGCGCCCCAGCCAGGGCTCCTAATGTGCACCAGGCTCCAGCTGCTAGTTCTGGCAGGGCTGGGGAGGGATAGGATTTTCTCTTCTCCTGCATGGGACATTCCTGGACCAGGTCAGACCCACCTCTGGGAACCTCCCTCAGCTGCAGGAAGCCCTGCACCGCCCGCCCTGCTTCCTGCCCCCATCACTCCTCAGCCACGGGGGGAAGGGGTCACTATACAGGGAGCAGCCACGGAGTTTCATCCAGCTGAGGGAGGTTCCTGGAGGTGGGTCTGACCTCAGTAGTGACCCCTGCAGGAGAAGAGGAAGTCCCGTCCCTCCCCAGCCTGGCTGGGACTAGCAGCTGGAGCCCTCTCTGGTGCACCCTGCCAAAAGAGCCGGAACGGAGGGTGGGGCAGGGACCATGCTCTCACTTAGCTATGTGGGCTGTGCAGGGCTAACAGGTGCAAAAAAAGCAGTAAAATCTTATTTTCGTCACAAAAGAGAGCAGCCAGGACTCTGAATGTATGCAAGGAGCAGGCGTGTTGTGCAGAAGGGCATCGTTTTTACATTTCAGAGTAGACCTTCACTTTCAGTTGCTGATTCTTTGAGCCAGTAAGTAGTAGGTGCTAATGAATGGCACAGTTGTTTTCCCACCTCAGAGTCCAAGCAAGTTGCTCCGTGACCTGGCCTTGGAGAATTCAATCGTCCGAAGTGCTGAGCCCATTGGTCCTAGACCCATAAAACACTGAAGTGTGTGCTTAAAGACAAAGAGAATAATTTCTTTAAGTTAAGCACATGCTTAGGTGCTTTGCTGGATCAGGGCCAAAGTGCTTAGCACCTTGCAGCAGCACCAAGCCTCAACAGCATGAAATACTAAGGTTAAGATCAAGCCAGGATCTCATACACATCAAGATAGTACTTGTGCCCATAAGACTGGGCTGTAGATGATCTATTATTTTTTAAAACTTCAAAGCTTTGGCTGGATAATTACGCTACAGAACACATGCATGAAGTCTGTTAAACTGAGACTGCAGATCAGCTTCAGGAATCTAAACTGGAGTTAGACAAGCTTCTTCATCTTAGCTTGCAAGGCAGGAGGGAGCTTTAATGGTTATTTTTGGAAAGGAAAATTAACAACTTAAACTGTTAAGGATTTCCAAATGATATTGCATGATTGATCTGGCACATGCTATTGAATTAAATTTTGGCAGGGATAAGCTATGGTGGTATCACTGTTATTTATCCTGTTATGTTTTTCTCTCTGTGGGCACTGACATACACAAGACCCCCAAACAAGAGAAAAATAGGAGGCAGAAATCAGTATCAAAGGATAATTATCAAAATAATCTTAACATGTCCATGTTTCATAATCACACAGGAGTAATTAATTCTCTCAGGAGTCTTCTTTGTTGACATGATACAAGATGGGTCTTGCAGTGATATGGCATGAAATCAAACTAAATCTACAAATCATAAGTATTCATTGGATATAGCAGAAACCACACCATCATTACCCTCAGAAAAAGGTAATTTAGGTACAGTAGAGATCATACTGTCATCACACTTAGGGAAAGGTCCAGTTTATGGGGGGAGGAAAGAAAAAGAAATGCTTCTTGTTCTTAGCCTCTAAAATAAATGCTGTATCTGTGAATCTATGCAACTCCAGTCTTTACTCTGCAATTGAATGGGAAGTCTCTTGGGTGTAGAGTTATCCAGTGAATTCCTTGCAGCACTGATAATTACGCCATTCTGACTGCTTACTTAATCTATTTGAATCCAGAGGTGAGTTAAGCCACTTCCTGACCATTAAAGTAAACTACATGGGTAAATACTGCTGTCACAAAGGGGGTGTGATGAAGCTTAACTACACCAACATCTTAACCTCAGCTCGGTGCAACCCCAGCTATTCCATCACAGTTCATAAATGCGATTGCAGGTCCATCTTTTGATTCAGCAATTTAATAACTTCGAGTGCTGTCAGTACAGCTTTGAAAAATGGCTCCTATAAAATGTAACAGCCTCAATCAGATTGTAAAAGATTCACCCACTGAAGATTCTTCCATTTCAACTATAATGAATTAATGTTGAGCTATGTAGAAGTTCAAGTGTCATTTAAACTAATGTGACTCTCCACTGCAACTTTAAATTTTAACTGGACTATGACCAAGAATTTACTGAGAACATCAACTTCAATTTTAGTGATCTTCATGGTAAATACGAATTGTATACTTCATAGGTTTTCTTTGTTTTGAAAGTGAAGAGCCAAATAGGGGAGATATTTAGGAAACAGTATGTTTTAAGGATTAGTTGCTATTATGACTTTGGGACAATACAGCTGTATAATGGGCACTGCTATTCAACATAATATTTTTACATTGTGTAAAGAAAATGTCGCATTACTCGACTGTATCAAGCAGCAAGTCACTTGTGTTACTAAAAACAAAAAAGGAATGGGGGGAGGGGAAGCTTTGATTGTCATGCCAAACACAAGCTAAAATACAAATGTACATTAATATTAGGAAAACTACACTTGCTGCTGCTGGTATGTCATTACAAATTGAAAAAATACACAAATAAACATTCAAAGGACAAAACAATGATGCAAGAGCTCATATTCAGAAAAAAATTGCAAAGAGGTGTTTCATATCTAGGGGTGCAATGATCAGAGAACTGGTTTCTTTCCACGAAGCCTGTCATTTTAACAGAGACATTATTTATCAGCTGGAGTCCTCAGTGATTGTTACTTTTTTATTTGAAAATGTCAAGATTTTAGACATTAAATCCATATTTCCAGGTTATTTTAATTCTCCGAGAGCACAAACTCCCCCAAATATGGCTAAAAGATAGGCTTTCATGTTTAATATGCTTTTGGGAAACTACAAATAGGGTTTAGTACTTTTTTTTTTCTTTTACTCAATACCTGACTTCTTTTGTGTGTGTGTGTGTGTGTGTGTGTTATTCTTTTGTTACTGTCATCATTTTTCCCCACAGAATAAATATCTTATTCTTTTGTTAAGCTTACATTTAATTAAAATGTACAGGATTTGTGCAGTAAACTCGAATGAAACAAATAAAACAAGGGCCCCTCTCTTGAAGGCATACGTTGTGAATGAAAAATGTCATTACAGACTAAAAAATTTTGCAGTAAACAGGGCCTACAGAGAGAAGTTTCCCCCGTAATGACATCCATAAAATACACAAATGGCACTTTTAGTACCATCCTGAATATGGCATTTTCTGTGCTCTACACACAATCTAAATGGTTTGATCATAGAGCATAATACTCCATTGGGTTTATAGAACAATCAATGTTCCATAAAATGATGTATTTATCCAATAGAAGGCTCAGCAGTTACTGGTGTATGACATTGTAGGACACTGGCTTTGTACTGTTCAGCAGCACACATGCTGGCTGTAAAACTTATCTAACACTACTTCAACAACTTCATCTCATCTGTGTCAAGTAATTTGTTGAAGCCTCAGCTTGGTTTAAAAAAACTTGTAATAAAAATTCATAGAATTTTCAAGAGAATGAAAGCTGATGACAATAGAAAGGTCACATTGTGTCTCTACTAAAGGGGTCAAGGGTCATTTGCAGTTCTAAAACAGAAAGTAGATTTCATGCATCGTGTAGCAGATAAAGATGGCATTAAAGAGACTTGTCTCAGAAAGAAATGCGTAATGTGTTAGGAAAGTCTGTGCTAATATTGTATGTAAACCACTACTTTGCTCTTAACGGGCGTTCCTTTAGATTTCTAAGCCTTTTCCAAAAGTTGTATTAAGTGGTTTTACACAGTGACACTAAGCCTAACCTACCCTTCACAATGCACTCACTAAAAATGAGGTATTAAATTGTAAATGTAATAATGGGCTGGTTTGTTATGACAATGGAAATTATCTGTGTTTGTATAGTAACGTATAGAGTTATTTTTCCTGATACTGTTAAACTTTTGTAGGGGCTGATATGGAGCATCATATTCAACAATGGCTAATTTTTGTGTACTTCAATTTCAAGGTACACCTCTACCTCGATATAACGCTGTCCTTGGGAGTCAAAAAATCTTGCCGCGTTATATTGAACTTGCTTTGATCCGCCGGAATGCGCAGCCCCCCCTCCCCGGAGCACTGCTTTACCGCGTTATATCCGAATTCATGTTACATTGGGGGGGTCATGTTATATTGAGGTAGCGGTGTACGCTTTATCTACAAATACAAATATTTAATATCTATTTAAATGAAACCATATTATTCAAGAATGCAAACAAGTCAGAACTACCTTTTAACATAAAAAAATGTGACATGTCTCTCATGTGAAATTCAGTAAAATTCCATGATATTCAATGAAATATAGCCTTTCAGAAATTTTAAAAGATAAATGAATTAACTCTACAACAGCCATCACCAATAGTTTTGCAAGTCAAATCAGTATCAATAATTGCACGAATAATTGGTTCCTTTTCTTAGACAATAATTGTCTAAATGTTAGTACAATATATTGTATGATATGGTATATCAACTATTCAAAGGCAAGCTTGAATAATTTAGGGATGATCAAACTCCCCTAAAAGTCCAGAGGACGTCTCCCACTGACTTTAATAGGAGATATATCAGGTCCTTGATGTACAGTGTATTGATGCATGCTCACAACAATAAAAACATTTTCTTTGTAAACCACTATTTTCATTCATTTAAACGTAGTGTACGAATTGGTGTGTGGTGTCCCATTTCTGAAGATTAAAAACAAAAATTGGTTTGGCTTGACTTTTCACAGATGCCTATCTCTGCTCTTTAAATACAAACCCAGCTCTCTTTATTCTTTTGTAGGTCTATGGTCCAAAACAGACATATGAGCCAACGTTTTCACACCTGGGTGCCTAAAGTTAGGCAACTTAATAAAAGAGGCCTGAAAGTGCTGCTGAGAAGCTCCCATTGAAGGGAAGTGAAAATCTGGACATTTTTATTGAGCCGTCTAAACATGGACTTAGGTAAACTTAGGTAGCTTTAGGCAACTGGTCAACATTTTGGCCTTTATATCTTATATTTAGGATATAAAGAAACTAATTAAACATGTTCCTAATGGTTATCATTTGAAACTCCGTTAATGCACATTGGCAGTCACTATTTTTGTCATCCTAAACATTTGTATTCATATTAATTGCTTCACTGATATGAAATGATGTAAGTTGGTAAGAATGTGTTACATAACCTTGCATACAGGAGCCATTACAGTGTACTGACATGAAGATTCCGTATACCTAAATTAAAATGTACAATGTGTGTTAAACCAAAGTATTTGTAATCTATGTAAATATGTGTGAACATAATAAACCAGAATGGCTTTGCAGAAGCTATTATGTTCAGGAAGACAGTATATACTTGTAACGTAGTCCAAATAAGTCCCTATACAGTGGGCCATACTAACTCCACAAGAAACATAAAAATATATCAAAGAATTTAAAACTCATACAATGCAAATGTCATGAGATTTTTTCCACTTTTTTTTTAATCATAAAAGATAATTAAATAACAAAAACAAATTTCAAATACTATTAAGAAGTCAATATAAACCTAAAAAGCAAAATTTGTGCTTAAGGTTGAGACTCAAAATATCCTCCAAGGCTTCTAGTTTTCCCTTCAACCCACTCTATTGTGTTTAGATATTTCAAGGTCTCCCAAGAATTGCTTGAGTACAGGATGATGTTTTAACCTTAAAGGTGGCTTAGAAAGTAGAGCATGCCCGCTCCTGCTACTTTAAAGTGTATAAGGACTCTGCCTGAACTGTTTTTTTAAGTTCATAAATTAAATGGGGATGGAGTTTCCTGCTTGTATTTGTATGTCTTATCTATCTTGGAAGGATCTATGGCAATTAAGAAACTAGTGCAATGAGAGCCAAAGGCTAAGAGCTGAGCAATTCAGAAGGGAAGGGATTTTTAGTCAGATTGTTTAAACACTTTGTTTTGTGTTTGGCTTTGTTTACCTCCAGTGCCTACTTTACCCTTGGGAAAAGGCTTTCTTTGTTAAAGTTCTAAAATCTCTGTCCCTGCACTTAAAGGCTGAGAGCTAATCTTACACATCTCTTGAGGCCCCTTTGATGTTCTTCACCAAACTTAGGAGAGACCAAAAACACTTTTGGAAAAACAGAACAAAACCAACCCTTCAGATCTTTCTACATTACAAAACAATAAGGACACACATCCAATTTTTTAATTAAAAATCCTTTACACACCACCTTTAAACCTGCACACTCTGATCTAAACAATGGCAATTATGCACAAAAAAACTCCACTGATCATGACAAGAATATACTGTTCCAAAACCAGAATCTCACATAAGGTAGGCCACATAATAATTGAGATGTCTTGTGGACCACCTTCCCTACTATTCCCAGATTAAGCAACCCAACTCTCCCTACCTCCCATTTGTGATTTTGCAAGTTATCTTCTCCACTTGGATTTGTGATCCAACATTCTTGTGGCAACTTCAGCAATTGCCTATATGGAAAAGTAATATTAGGAAAGTACTCAGTGTAGTTTGCTAGCTCTTCTGATGCAATTTAGCAGTTGGAAACAAAGAAGAGGGCCAGCACAGCCAGTTCTTTGCAGACTGCCTCCAAGTGCTGCACTAGCCACAGTTGGGGAACAAGGGACATAGAGGTTATCTAGTTTTTCTACTCCAACCCCTTCACTGCAGCTGGAAAGTGCATTTGTCTCAACAGCACTTTTAAACCATAATCCAAACTTCAGGATATACCAGCTATGCTTGGCCAAATTGGAGGACTATATTTCTTGGACACAGCCAGCATGTCAGGCAGCATCAAAAGTATAAAAGTATAAAAGCACTGTAATTTCTGTCCTGTGGTTAGGTATCAAGTGACTGGAAAATCCACCCAGATTTTTTTATAGAGCTAATTCCAGATCTTATTTATTTCATAACACAAAGTTATGGATCACCATTGATCATTAGTATCTCAACAGGGTTTTATGGTTTTCAAGAATATACACAATTTGAGCCTGGTCTTGCAATGTTTTATTTATCAAAGGCTTTCGTCGTTAAAACTTTTGTCGCGCAGGGATGTGATAAAAACACCCCCCCCCCCGAATGACAACAGTTTTAGTGACGAAAAGCACTGGTGTGGACAGCAATATGTCGTTGGGAGCCGTGCTCTTGTTGGGGGTGGTTTTATTTTGTCACCTGGAAAGCTCTCTCCCGGCGACAAAGAGCGGCTACACTGTGTGCCTTACAACGTGGCTGTAGCAGCACAGCCGCACTGTTGTAAGGTGTGCAGTGTAGATATAGCCAACATGAGTGCTTACTGCGATGGTTAGTCTCAACCGCCAAAGGGACTAACCAGGTAGCTTGCACAATGTGTCATGTTGGCCCTGGGGATTAAGAATTCTCAAGACTGAGTAGCCCCTTCTAGTATTTGATGCACATGTATGTAACTCGAAAAAGAACTGACACACAGGATACCTAACATAAAACATCTCAAAAGAATTGGTATACTTTTAAAATTAAATGATACAAAGGACAGTATATTACTCTAGCAGACCACAGAAATAAAATCAATAATACTTATTTTTCATTCTTTTGATTTGCACACTCATTCAGTAAAAAAGGAACACCTGTTCATTGCTTGAGGGTGCTTCTTGACACACTTGAAAAGCACAGCAGCTTTACGTGAGACTGTTTGGTGCTAAATAGAACAATAAGTTTCCCTAATTATTTTTTTCTAGGTAAGGCAACAGAAACTATCACTTATTACTTGGTAGTCATATTTGTGTTTCATTTATAAATGCAACTATGTTACAGAGAATTGTCATATCTTTCCGGAGTAAATTACAGGAAATAACCCATTTGTCTTCATTGTAGACACTTTTGCATGTATGATAGAAAACAAACCGCTATTCAATAACCGCACAGAGGCACCATTAAAATCAAATTTACAGTAAACAGAACCTGCAGCTGGGGTAAAACACTAGCTGTTAGTATTTTAATTATCAGCGAAGCTTTCGGAGGTCTAACATCTGCTCATAGCCAAATGACAGCAGCTGCTTGTGTACACTTAAAACAATGTGAATTTCTTCTATAAATATTAAAACAAATCGTATGTTATGTGTTCATCACAGCTATATTCCTATTAAGCTGGTTATATCTATAGGGCATTTTGAACTTCTTTCTTGTGGCAAATTCATAAAGGGCTGACCTCTTCAAAAGAATGAGAGCCAAAGACAGCAAAAATACTTCAGTCTGTAAATTGAAAATGTTTAGAGACAGTACTAGAGGTCACCCTCTGCCAAGATGTTACCAGTAAATGCTAACAAAACATCAGCAATAAGTTTTGATCATTGTGCTCTGTAGTAACTTCAAGGACAGGACTCCTCAGAATGCACAGTGTCAGGTGTTTAAAGGATGGATTGTACTAGAAATAGATAGCAATTTAAAGCATTATTTAGTTAAGCAAACTGTCCTATTTCAAATATTCAAATTATTTGAAGAGAGGAGTGTATAGTGACTGTCATTCTACTTTACAGACTTCACCAACATTGCACTGGCAAGAGCATCCATATAGTTGGAGGTGATCTGTGGGGAAGGAGGAGCTATGTTGTGGGAAAAGGTATTTGAGGTTTGGCGGGAGGTTGCTAGTTAGGATAAACTTTACAGCCTGGGCTGGGGGTTCTTCACTTGTATACCAGATGCAGTAGATGTGTCCCTCTGATGCTTCCACATGCTGGGGAGAATTGATTTTATCAGGACTCTGTTTCTGTGGTAGTGGGCGAGGGAAGACAAGCCAAGAAAAAGAATGACATCACACACTAATTACTATAATAGGTGAAAACAAAGGGTGAGATGTTGAATCTTGATTCTTTTGATTTTACCTTGCAACAATTCCCAGAAACAAAGTGTGGCTATGAACAAAGATCCAGTTCTTTGTCTTGAGGGTGCTCAATGCAAGGCCTGTGGCCAATACATTTATGAGTCATAGATTTTAAAGCCAGAAAGCACCAGTACGATCATCCAGTCTGACAGCCAAAGTTGATACCACCCCACGATTTGAAAAAAGGAGGAACCCCTTGACTTTGCATATGTAACCAATATGCCGGATCCACTGCTAGGGCAGTTGTCCCCTGAATAGGTATGGTTCAGCATGAGATGAAGTGAGATCTTAAAGGGGCAGCTGTTGGAGATGGATGAAACCAGTGAGTTTCTTGGAAGCCTTCAGGGAAAATGTTGTTAATCTGATTGACCGGTCTATTGACGATTTGGTAGGACTTTATAATATTTTTTTCTGTGCTATTGCTACAATGGCCCCTAAATGCCCTATTCGCCAGTTTCACCCTCACAAGGCACTGTGAACTGCAGCAAGTTAAGCAAAAGAGTGTACAGTGCCAAAGTGGGAAATCTGAGGCTGAATCTGACTGATGAATACATGGATTTTTTAACACCATATGCTGCAACTGTGTGGGAGGTAAATAAAGGATCCTTTCCCTTCACTATAGCATCTGCAAAGTTATGCACAGTGACATTGGTCAAGATCCTGGTTATTCCTAGCTGCTTCCACTCAGCTCCAAAGTTTTGGTTTTTTGGCTATGAAGAATTTTTATGTTACATTGTAGATAAAAGCACTCTCATCATTGATGAGCTAGAAGAGGCGTTCACAGATTATACTAAACTGGGAGGAGTCACCAACACCAATAAGGACACAGAAGGAACCTAAATAAATTAGAAACAGGAGTATAAAATAACAACATGATATTCAGTTTGCAACAATGCAAACTAATACACGTGGGGAAAATAAATCTGAAACATAGATATTCAGTTGGAAGGGGAAAAAAACAAAAGAACAAAAAACAAACAAACAAAAAACCTTGAAAACTCTAATGCTGAAAGACACCTAAGGGTTATAGTGGACAGCAAATTAGACTTTAGTTTGTAACATGATACGGCAGCAAAAAGACCAGTGCAATTTTGGATTACATACTCAAAGACATCATGTCACATAGCAGATCATTAATAAGTCCACTCTATACAGGTCTAGTACAACTACACCTGAAATATACTACTCATTTCTCAGCACCTCTCTTTACTAAAAAGATATGGACAAACTGGAGACAAGTTTTCAGAAATGAGCAGAAAAATAATTAGAGGGCTGACTTACATGGAAAGGTTAAAAGATCTAAATATATGTATCTCAGCAAAGCGATGACTAAGGGTCATGCAGACATGATAAGAGTCTACAGTTTTTGAAGGGTGTAAACCCCAAGGACAGATGGGGATTATTTTCTCCCCCTATAGAGAGTGAGCACAGTCGGATTTGACAGAGGGACTAAAGAATTCAAGTTGAATAGCTGAAGGAAAAAGTGAACAGAATGAATAATGGAAATCAGAGCTAGAGAAGGCCCATTAGGTTATCTAGACCTTCCAGCTGCCACTATGGGACTGTTCCTGTGGTGGTATGAATTTACTGCACAGCAGCTAGGAGATGATTTAATCTGAGTTATCACTGCTTCTAGAGTAGTTCTATAAAATTCCTGTGAAACAAGGCAAGTTATTGTTCAGTAACTACCCAATTAACTTTTGGCATCAATGTACCTCTGAACTAAAGCATTCCCTTTGAATATGGTGCCTAACTGCCTTGCTTCCTCACATAACAAAGAATTTGGAATGGCTGCCAGTCATCTGGACAAGACTCTCATTCAAGCATTCATTGGTGAGCAACCCTTGCCACCGATGTCATGTCACTTCACTGACCCTTTGTTACAATTTCCCTTTCTAGGGCCTATCTAAACTAGGAAGATAGGTAGCATTTTAACATTTATTAGCAAACATGTTTTAATTATCCATTTTTAAACACCACTTAGCTCCCAGTGTAGATAGTGCTGTGTAAAGATGTCAAACCCTGTCTATACTAGGCATTAACTAGTGCTTAAAAACATGTTAATTAAAGCATTTTAGCTAGCACATTGTAAACCACCTATTTTCCTAGTCTAAACCTACCCTTAAAGTGTTGCATGGTGTAATCACACCCCAACACCGGTGCAGCTAAACCAGTGCAAGCTACATTGCTAGTGGTAATGTATGAAGGCCTCAGGTGTTTTTACTGCCATGTCATGAAAACATGTGGAACTGTTGCTGGAATATGGAACAAAATTTCCCAATGTAACAGATAAGGCCTTAGAAAGAAATGTATACAGTTGCCTAAACATTTCTAAAACTAGTGCTAAAAAACAAAAGACAAGATTTAAAAAAATATGTGACCTGATTTTCTAAAGCGCTGACAAATCAACAGCTCTCACTAACATTCATGTTAAAGTCTTCCAGTTTCAATGTCTTTTTTTGCCTCCTTCAAACTGAAAATCAGCTTTGTTTAAAAAACCCAAACATGATTGTAGCACTTTTGTTTATAATTGACCTACAGCTACCTTTTAATTGTTTTCATTCTTAAATTTAAAGCAATACACTATTTTACTCACAAAAAGCAACTGCTGTCCTAGCATGGTAACTACAGTTCATAAAATAATTAGGAGGCATTTTAGTAATGTTGTCTTCTAGGGTGTGTGTGGTTCTATGAATTAGTCCTTTCCGAAGTCCAAGTACAGATGGACAAAATGCACAAAAGGAGCCACTGTAGTCTGTCATATCAATGATCTATAGATTAAAGCCTTTCTGAGCATACATTGACATCACAGCTCTGAAGCAACCATTATGAATACTAGCCTTGGGTTACGTGGAGATTTCATAACTATACCTTTCTATGCATACTGCAGTACTTCAAAATTTGTTGAGGTTCACCAGGGCTTGGCGTACTTCGATGTAACTTTAAGCATCCTTAAAACACCCCAGGCATTCTCTCAGATACTTCCATTGAAATCAGAAAGATTCTAAAGGAACTGTTATCTCAATGACATATAAAATTTCTTTATAAAAAGTAAAAAGGAAATTACACATGCAGACATTTACACAAAAGTAACTTAGACTGTACTGGTAACCTAAGATGACAAGTCCAAGGAAATCCAGTTTTAAGTCTAGTAATTTTATCACTAACACATCCCTGTGCCCAGGTGTTGCTCTCACAACAGAATATAGCTTTATTCTAAAAATTGTAATGCCTGTGTACCTAAAACAAGGCTCCTAAATACAGATTTAGGCATCTAAAAAAACCTGGCCTGCTTTTCAGAGGTACTGAGCACATGCACTTGCAACTAAAAGCTGTGCATTTTTAAAAAATAGTGGTATTTATCTAGTTATATGGCCCGTTTCACCATACTGTCAGTGCAAATCCCAGTCATAGAATCATAGAATCATAGACATTGGTGAGGCCTCATCTGGAATACTGTGTCCAGTTTTGGGCCCCACACTACAAGAAGGATGTGGAAAAAATTGGAAAGAGTCCAGCGGAGGGCAACAAAAATGATTAGGGGTCTGGAGCACATGACTTATGAAGAGAGGCTGAGGGAACTGGGATTGTTTAGTCTCCAGAAGAGAAGAATGAGGGGGGATTTGACAGCAGCCTTCAACTACCTGAAGGGGGGATCCAAAGAGGATGGAGCTCGGCTGTTCTCAGTGGTGGCAGATGACAGAACAAGGAGCAATGGTCTCAAGTTGCAGTGGGGGAGGTCCAGGTTGGATATTAGGAAACACTATTTCACTAGGAGGGTGGTGAAGCACTGGAATGCGTTACCTAGGGAGGTGGTGGAGTCTCCTTCCTTGGAGGTTTTTAAGGCCTGGCTTGACAAAGCCCTGGCTGGGATGATTTAGTTGGGAATTGATCCTGCTTTGAGCAGGGGGTTGGACTAGATGACCTCTTGAGGTCCCTTCCAACCCTGATATTCTATTCTATGATTCATCTCTGCTCAGAATGCAATACCCAATGTGTCCACTCACACCATCTGTGTGACTACCAAATTTTGTGAGATGGACACAAGTTGACTAAGAAATGGTCCAAGTCCACCAAGTCAGGTGGTAAAGACCTTCAGGCCCCAATTCAGAAGTCCATCCTTTTCAGACAAAGCACTTAAGAAGGGCTTCACTTTAGGCATGTGCTTAAGTCCCACTGACTTCAATGGGACTTAAGTATATGCTTACATTGATAGCTAAACGGGGGTTTAATTATTTACTGAATTGGGAACTCAGAGAGTACCCAGCCTGGGGCATATCAAACTGGTGGCTGAGGCTGCTTAACTTAAGCAAGGAGATAGGCCAGCCCTGACTGGTTCCAGAGTGAGGCAACCACAAAGGTGGCATAAAGTAACTTTTGCCTTGAGCCAAGTACAGCTTATTCAGACTAGAGAACCTGGCTCTAAGCATGGGGAGTGACTGCATGAATACACTGTAAATACATCCATTCAATTCCATGTGAAATACCATCAATTCTAAGTAATGATTAAAGGCTTATTCTTTTTAAAAGGGTTAAAGTAAATTACACAGACTTATTTAGTAATGTGAATTTGTCCAATAAAAATATCCCCTTCTAACGTATACTGCTACATTTAAGAAGAGTATATAGCAATGTGGAAGTAAGGTAAGGGGCCAAAGTAAGTCACTCAAGTAGGGTAAGGGGCCAAAGTGTCAAAAGCCTCCTCTAATTTTGCACTCACAAAACTGGGTATTTGCACCTTCAAATTAGGTAACTGCGCTGCTTACTATGATGCCAAATGAAAGATGTTAAGGTAATTTAATCTGTTCATCATATTGACCTTTATGGAAATGAAAATGGTCCTGTAAGCACCAAAAGAAGTCCATATATAACACTCTGCAGGCATTGAGAATCCTGGAATGAGAAGCACTATTGGCTGTAAAATATCCTTCCTTCTCTCTTCCCACCAAATATTCCTATGCAGTTTCTTTTGGATGTGAGACTATCAGAAATTGCAGTTAATACAGAATGTGGCTGTTCGCTTGTCAAGTGGAGTTACATACCAAGAGAGCATGTAACAGTGCTGCTCCATGATCTGCATATACTGCCTGGTAATTTACATGTAGAATATAAGCTGCTGATTTTAACATATACAGCCTAAATGGTTTGAGACCTGGTTACCTGAGACACTGCCTTTCCCCCCTGCAATACTACCACAGCTGTGATCAGCAGACACACACTCAAGCTATGGCCAACCTCCCTTGGTATTCTCCATTCATGGGGTTTCTATAATGAAAAGCCTATGCTTGGATGCTCTGGCTAATTTACCACAAAAAACACCACTCCCTTCAACCTTCCCCCACCCCAAAACAACAAACATTATATTGTAGATCTGTAGATTAATGGGCTGATCCTGGCATTTCAACCCAAATGCATTTACAACAACTGCATTAAGACCTGTGTGATTTCAAATAAAATTACTTCTGATGCGTTTGAATGCAAATTCACAAAACATTAAAACAAACCATGTTTAAACTCGTTGGTTCATCAGATGCAAATATTGTGCATCAATCAGGGAATACCCATTCATGAAAATAATGAACACTGACACCAATATAATAAAATCATTACAGATTCTGGGTTCTGGGAATTAAACAAGCCATACCCTTGCTTCTTCTACCTGATTAAATGCTTCTTTGCAGTTTACTTTTGATCTGTAATTCAAAAACAAATCACTTTAGTGTTTGAGCCCAGAACTCTGTAATCTTGCTAAGGGGTTCTAAGCCAAAATTTTTTGGGAGAAGAGTTGGGTATAAAAAAAGGCAGGGTGGGAGTGGGGGAAGCAAGAACCGCTGAGAACATGGAGCACAGTAGATGAAGCAGTTCGATAAAGTGAGGCTTACAGACTCTACCAGCAAGCATTCATAAAACAATCACATGAATAGCACTGTGCAGAACAAAAGGCAATGATGATAAAATTGGGCACTTTGTTTTATAAAGCTGGCACAGATGGGTCTGTCACACTGCATGCTTCATTTTTATGAAATCTCAACCACCTTCACTTTGCATCATGTTTGCAGATAAGGGGTTTAAGTGCAGCAGGGCAATGGATTGCCAATTATTTCTGTGAATGTCCCAAACTGAGCCGGCAAAATGAATTGAAATATGTTCTGTCTGATAAACTGGATGCCTGGAGTTGTATCTAAATAATATATATTGAGGGGTCTCCCCTTAACCCCCATTATCTAATTACAATGAACAAGTTTTCATTTTCAGTCAAATGACATCATTCTAGAATGGAAGTTTTCAGTGAAATCGTCATATCTGTGCATTAAATTCCTCTCAGTGATCAGACTGAAAACAAGACTTCATTCTTAATTTATGCATGTATGGCTGATAATGTACTATACTGCTACCCAATCAATGCAGTATAAGAAGTTCTTTGCTGCGGCATGATCTGCCCCAATTTGTGTATATACAGTATGTGCAATAAAAGGAGATGAATTTTCATTCGAATGACTGCTACAAAAGTTTGGGAGAGCCTGGGCTCCAGCGTGAGCCCAGACATCTACCCTTCAATTAAACAGCCCCGTAGCTCAAGTCAGCCGATACAGGCCAGCCACAGGCATTAAATTGCAGTGTAGATATACCCTTACATGCCCAGGCATTCTCCCTTAGATGCCCAGGCAGATGGTGGGAACACTGTAAAGGGAACGTAGCAGGTTGTGTAACTCCCTCTAGCCTACCGAAGAATGGGCTTCATGAGCTCCCAGGGTGGCCACATTCAACCTTCCTTGGCCGAAGGGATGGTTACTCTGACACAGACCCAGAGTGAGAGGACCCTTGTGTGCTAAGTCCTTCAGTCTCTCAAATGTTTAGGCCAAAATTTTCAAATGTGAA
Organism: Terrapene triunguis; assembly: GCF_002925995.2. Classification (NCBI taxonomy): domain Eukaryota; kingdom Metazoa; phylum Chordata; order Testudines; family Emydidae; genus Terrapene; species Terrapene triunguis. The sequence goes on from NW_020664409.1 coordinate 16,751,371, forward strand.
TGCCTAAAGTTAGGTACATAAATCCATATTTCAGCACCTATTGGGCATTTGAGGGCTTGTCTACGTGGCGTGGCAAAGCACACCAGAGGAGGATGATTTGTAAAGTGCTCTAATGGTTGCACTTTAATTGTCCTGTGTAGACCCTGCTGGCATGCTCTGAAAGGTACCTACGTCACGTGAACATAGTCCTGTAGGCAACCATACCTGTAAGACAACGGTCACATTAACTGGATACCTTTGAGTTTACACCAGCAGGGTCTACACTGGGCAGTTAGAGCACAACACGTTAAAGAGCTTTAAACTCACACCCATCTAGCATCTTTACCAGCACTGTGTAGACCAGCCCTAACTAACACAATGTGGTTCAGTACCTCAGCCAACGTCTAGTCAAGATTGGGTCATGAATGAGCCTGAGATGGCTCAAGTTCTACCCAGAGTGACTGAAGTGATGATAAGTAGGTTGGGGGAAGCAGCTGGAAGATATGGCGGAGGTAATATCAGTTTCTTTGACTGAGGGAGTATATCTGCCATTAGTTACCAGAGTTTGCAACTGAGGGGTGATTTTAGATCTCCAGTTGCTGTTTGACCATCATATTACAGCAGTGACCCAGCCAGCCTTTTACCGTATTTGTCTGGCTAGGTGGGTGTGTGCTTTCCTTTTGGATGCAGACCTTGCCACTGTTATCCATGCTTTGTTCCCTCAAGATCAGACTATTGCAATGCACTCTATGTGGGACTACACTATTCACAGACTGAAGGTAAAATCCTGGCCTCACTAAAGTCATTGGCAAAACTCCCCTTGACTTCAGTGGAGCAGGATTTCACATGGAAACTAGTTCAGAATACAACAGCTCACTTACTGAGCAAGGCATCTTGAAGGTTGCACAAGACACGAGTACTCTGAGATCTGTGCTGGCTGCCCATTGGTCTGTGTGTGGCATTTAACGTCTCGGTTATGACCTACAAAGCCCTAAATAACTTGAGACTGGCCCACCTGAGGGACCGCCTCACTCCACAGGCCGTAGTTAATGGCTACAGTCAGCAGAGGTGCTCAAGCTCCAGCACTATGTTCTATGAGGGCTCCAGCACTCTGGAACTTATTCCCCAACTTGGTCCAAAATAGCCTGAGATTAATGACCTTTGGGGCATGCAACAAAAGACATCTCTTAGGTGGGGTTTTTGGAGCGGGTTGAGAGTATGGAGTTTCCTGGAACAGTTGAAAAGTGCCTTTTTGCTCATGGCTGGTTGGGGAGTTCCTGTCTGACTGATTGTTGAATGCTCCTGGGTGGGGGTTGCTGTAATGTTAATTGAGTGTTAGGGTGCCTAGAGCCTTGCAGAGGCATGCATTTTTTTTTTTTTTTTTTTTTTACTATTTACATTGAAATAAATAAAAATATAAGAGGGACCTGATTTTCAGAGGTGATGAGTACCCACCACTCCCAGATCTGGGACCCATTGTGGCAAATGTTGTAGAAAAAAATAGGAAGACATAACAAGGCCAATTTTCAAATTTACTGGAATATCCTAATCCTGCTTTTGAATGCTCACATTGGCATTTAGGTGCATAAATGTACTAAATGCCAATTTGAACACAGAAATGTGGAATTAGGACTTTATATACAAGCACCCATCTTTGAAAACAGAGAAAGCTTGTACTGGGCTTGCCCGTTTAGCCTGGATAAATCCTGTTCCTGTTTTAAAAGACTTTTGTCACTGCAGTGCAATTTTGAAGCAAAGTGATATGTTTGGTGCTCTCATTTGCATGACAATATCCAGAATGCTCTTCCAGCTCACAGCTATTTCTTAGAAGTAGTGACGTGTTTAAGCTTTGAAAATAAACTGATCATGTGGGTACGCTTGTATGTGCCTTAATTTTTTTCCTATCTGTGTGTGTTAAAAGAAGAAAAGGTAAAGTGTACAATCCATTACAGGTAACCAGAACAACTTTCAGTTGATAAACACCAATCAGTGATCAAAATTACAGCTGGTAGTTTGGCAAGTGTCTAACATAGTCATTGATTAACTGATCAGCTGGTTCCCCTGTGCATACTTTCTAAGAACTGACATTAGTCATCCAGGGCTCTGTCAAGAGAACTGTCACAATACATTAACTATCAATTAGAAAAATTAAACAATTAACGTATAACATGCTGAACAAATACAGAGTAAAGAAATAGTTGATCAACTTGGACTTTACTCATCCTCTGCCTTTCTCTTTCTCCCTCTCTCTCTCTGCTTGCTACAGAAAATAAATTCACTCCATTCACTTATATTGCAGTGTAGAATATCAGACTGCTCTAGTATGTGGATTTCACTGTTAAGATGCTGTAACACTAATTGTCAGTTTCCAATGATCAAAGTAATTTGGTTAAATAATTGGTTTACATACACTATATTTTATTTGCCTCACGAAGGTAAAACAAATGTTATAATGAGAAACCATCTGTAGAAGAGAGAATATTTTGGTGATAACCCCAACACAGTGTCAAAATATAAGGGAATATGTGTGTTCTGTAAATATAAATAATGAGGTGAAGTCCAATGTGTTTACAGAACAGAGGAGGTTTACACCTGGCTTAACCTAATATTTGTGGGTGGGAAAGTTAGGCTACATTTAAAATTATTATTCTTGTGCCATTTGGATTTTGTCCTTGAAATAATTCCCTCTCAAAAGGATGGTTTTTTTGAACAATTTGGGAGTGTTGATTACGTGACTGTCATTTAGTACCTTTTCTTAATAAATAGAGGTTAACTGTTGTCATATAAAATTCTTTTTACTTTCTATTTATTTTACCAGTTGCGTCAAGGCCCAATATTTTTTTTTTAAATAGTGTCTTTTAATTATCTGCCTAAGATTAGTTTGATATTATGATAACCCTTCAGGCCATTATGGCCTTGTTTTTACTTCTTTTTTTCTTCTATTTTATATAATATATGGATCTGACCACAATTTTTACAGCTCCTCCCTAGATGCACAAAGGGAAAGCTGTAACTAACTGCCTGCAGCAGTCGGCAGAAACTGTTTCCTTTAACCTCCCTCTAGACCACCAGGCGTGAGGACTGGTTGAAACATTTTCCTTTACCCACCAGAGTGCATGCTTTTTCTGAATGTTGCCAGAGCAGCTTCATTCAGAACACACTGCCATCAGAGTTTGTTCAAAATTCTGCCAGAATGGCTTAAATTCAAAAGTAATTAAAAACCTCTGAAAAACTCATCGTTCATGGGTATGACATAACACCCATTATTAACAGTGCTCAGTGATGTCACACCTCTGAATTATGAGATGCTACCTTGAAGTATGTTCAAAACTGCTACTCGTAAATTATAATGGGATTTTGAAGGCTACATAATGTATTTCTACTGATAAGCAGTGTTTAAAGAGATTAGTATATATTTAATAGTATCTTCTGTATATGCTGATTGTGTGTATTATACTATTTGGAAGAACAGTCCAATAGCTCTTTATTCTGATTGGCCGAGAGGTTCTATTTGTACAACAATAGAGAAAAACAGACTTCTTAGCTACTGTAGGAATAACTCATAATGGATACAGTATAGAGGGTATGATTATCCTATGATAACCACATCTTGTGTTGAGTATAGCTGCTCAATTATATCTGCTACATCAACCAATAGAAAACTCTTAGTAGGACAGACAAATTAGCTTTTGAAAGGAGACATCTGTCTAGAAAGAATTTTCAATGTTGTATTTTAGGACTAGATTCTGCAAATATTCATATACATAGGTAATCATACATATCTGAATAGTGCTATTCAGTCAATGGGTCTGTTTCCTCCCCCAAAATTACACACGTGAGTATTTGCAAATTTGGGGTATTAATAACTAGGGCTAGATCTTCAACTCTTGCAAATCAGCATAATTTAACTGAAGAAAAGGGAGCTGCACTGATTTACTTTAACTTACAATTTTTTTTGTTAGTACCTATGACTCGAACAATCTACATATTTTAACACTAAATTAAATGAAATGACCATACTAGAAAATCTGCATTTCAATAAAGCCTGTATACACTAAACCTTCATTTACAGTAACATAATTGTGCTATAATTTTTCACACAGTCCAGGTTACAGATTAAGACCTGTAATCTGCTTTTTCTTGGTCTATTTTGAGTTTAAATGGAAGCAAACCTTACAGTACAGAATTGGTTTAAGGTCACCTGTCTACGAGGGATTATTGTGTAGTTCCTTTTTATGTTTTCCCCCTACTAGTTTGAGGGACAAAAGGTCAGCAGCACCCTAAGGGCTTTTTCAAATGACCTCTTTAGCAAATAAAGTCATACCCTATGTATAGAGGCCATTTCCCAAGGGCAGCCTGTAGGTTAAAATATGAAATTTTTCTGGCATATGTCAGTGAGTGAAACAGTGTGAAAAAGAGAACCACTAGTTATGGAAAGTTAAAGCCCAAATGAAAGAACATGAATTTCTATAATGTGCCAATTTAAATTATTGTATATTGAAGCGGAAGACACCAGCTATAGGCATATCAGAAACACATTAGTTCACTTTTATGTCAGGCACATCTCGATTCAAATGAAGAACAACTTGCTTACTCTGGCTTGAAAACGCAACAGATTCAGCTTATTTGAAAACTGAAATTAAAAAAAATCCTCTAGGGAATTGAATAAAATTGGCCCTTTTCTTTATTACTGTAATTTTAAGACTGTAAACTGCGTCAACCCAAAATTACCAGCAAATTGTCTGAAATCAGTTGTCAAGAAAGAATCTCTCTGTTATGGTTCTCTGGATTATATCTTTTTTTAACATCTTGGCACCTCATTTCTGTAATTGGTTAAGAGATAATGTGCAAAACTCAAAACTTTCAAGTATTCATAAGACATAAAAAACGTTTTAAAACAAATGATTTGACAGCTGCAAATGCAGGATAACACCTAGTTGCATTATAGAAACAGTGTGGATAATTACTTTTTTCAAAAGGAAAGACTCTGTGGACCAAGGTCCTGTCTGAATTTCCCTGCAGCTCAGTTAATGTGCAATAATACAAATCCTGTTGTCACCTCAACCTAAGTCTCTTTATCATCCATACATCAGTAAGAATGATGAGAGACGTCCCATGATTCTAGCAGTCTTCCTTTGAAGGATCCACATGTTAATTACTGCACTAATTATGGTTTTTGAATAACCAAATGAAGTAAGCAGTCTATGGGAGGTACAGGCATAAACCTAAGACTGAGAAAATACTAGTTACTGAAGTCATCAGTGTAAACTGACACATTGAACATGCTTAAAAGAAGTAGAAGATGTAGATTTTAAAAGACAAGCATCTTAAATAATTAGGGTTCCATACAGGAAAAAGAAATGTTATTTCTTAATGGCAAGTGCATTTAAACTGTTATCTAAAGATCTGAAGGTAAGCCTGCTTAATTCACTGCTTCTTCTTTTGTTATTAGGAAAACATAATTGTTCCAAATAATTAGCACTAGAGTACATCACAAGCTGACAACAAAATTATAGAAATCTTCATATTCAGATCCGTCTAGCTGGCTATTAGGAACAGTTTCTGATCATAACCCATTAGTTGAAGTGCTGTGAGTTCTTGATTGCCACCAAATAACCTCAGATATCTGCCTAAGTTAACAGCCCCTATTTATTCAGAGTTTTCTTGACAGTAAAAATTGCTTAGGATTTTTACAGCTGCCACACAAAAGAACAGTATTGGATGCGCGTACTTGGTGATAAAATAATTGAAATGTGGATTTTAGACACAATTTTAACTCCTAACATTCTAAATGAAATACAGCTAAGGGATTTCATTTTGTTACAATGGTACCATTGGCTTTCATGTTGATTAAAAATTAAAGCGAATCTATTTCAAATCTTTCCAGTTGTGATGTCCATGCTAATTAAACTAAGATTTGTATGTAGTGGTTTTTGGCATAACAGCCCTATTTTTGTCCTTATTTTCCCATTTAACACTGATGGATCAAACAGTTCTAGATTTCTCTGTTTCTTGCAGTCCAAAGCCTCATTTTCTCTCTCTCTTTGTGAATAATGCCAGTGTACACACTGTTTATAATTCATTTTTTAAACAGCTAACTAGCTCTTAGCACTATAGAAAAAGATAGAAAGAAGCGCAGCATCTTTTAAGACACACTGAAAAATGTATCCTTTTGACAGAAATCACTGCAGTAACCCCACAAGAAAAAAACCCCAGTGTAGACACTATAGAGAAAAATAGAAGTTACTTATCCAGCTTTAATGAATGGATTATTGATAATGTAATACAGAGAAAGTAAAAACTTGCTTAAATATCCAATCTAATACTTTAGTTATCTATAATGCTATTTGAAGCTACCTTCAAAATGTTTTTTTGTGATAATAGCTTAGTTTATAAACCTACAAAGCTTTATGTCAAATCCCATGAGGGATAATTTTGATTACTATAGTAATTAATGATGTTGGATAGTAATATGGATTTTCTGTTAAGATTTGAGTTTGAAGTTAATTAGTCTTCACATTACGATTGCTGATTAATTATGGATATTTAGTTATAAAGAGAGATGGTAATTATTAATCTCAAAAATCATCTAGGATAATTAACTAAAACTTTGACGTTGGTTACCACTCGCCTCCTGTGTAACTTCCAAGATACCAATTGTATGGAAAAGAGCAAGAGCCTTCTCAAAAAGGTACAAATTCCTACACCTAGCTTTCTTTGTGTATCCAGGGCAGTGAACAAATGTTATTCTTAAATAGTTGGTGTATGCCACCCACTTTGAAGCAAGGACAGAAACTTAATTTTTGTCAGGGTTCAGATCTTTCATAGCATATTCTTACAATATGCCTCATCTTATCTCAGTAAAATGTGCTATAAAAGAAATTCCAGTCTGAGTCTTAACTTGGTGTACTGTCGACATCATGTCTTAACCTTAGAGCTGCAATGTTCTCTTCTGATTGATGGGCTCTGTCAGTTCCCATGTTAAACTCTGGAATGAACCTCAGTGTTGCTACAGATATCTTTATTTTCCAACAGCAGCCGCCGTTAGCAATGCCAAGGAAATATTAAAGCAAAACTACTAATTAGTGTAATAATTCACTTATCGCTTGAAATCACCTTTGTTTAAAAAAAATGTTTTTCTTCTTTTCCTCCTAATCTGTGAGGAACAAAATCTTAGTGTTATCACAAAGGGAGGGGGATGTGATTAAGAAAAAGGGTTAAACCAAAAAACATCAGCAGCACATCAATGTCCTGGTATTTACCCTAGTAACACAGACTCTGAACAGGGATCTGTTTACATTATCTCTAGATCATCTTGACAATATTTATTCTCTATTTACCTAAATGAGGCAATATGATGATATTTATTGCTCAGAATGGCTAAATATAGACTTTTCCTGAGCACTCAGTACCATAGTGGGAGGTTTTGCTCTAATCTACATCTTTAAACTGACAAGCTGGAGAATTCCTAATGAATGCCTCTTTTCATCTGGATGTCTGTGTGTATTTGACAGTATAAATATTTAGCAATATCGGAGTCAGCTTGTGATTTTACCCAGATGGACTGATTGATGCCTTGGCTTGACGTTGCCAAAGACAATCCATGTAGTTATATAAGCAATTTCCCTCTTACTTCCTAAGAAGCAATTAGGTGGCCAAAGGCAGCAACCCAAAAATAGTGAAAATACTTCTGGTATCAGCTGACAACTCAGAGGGATAAATAAAATATGGTACTTAAATTATTACCACTTTACTTTCATGAATCATGGGATTAAAGCTTTCACCTCTAAAGTACATATAAATTGCAGGGTTTCTTATGTCTGTAATTTGCAAGAATCTAAGTTAAAATACCAGCTAATCAGTCAACTCGCATTCACCTTGGGAAAAGTACCACCCTTTCTTGTCATTTTTGTAAATTGCATGCCTAAGCACCAATGTTATTTTCAGAGGGAAAAAAAAGCTTGTTGTCAATAACATATATTGCAGTCTAGTTAAAACAACATTTGTTAAGGTTTAATCGCAAATGTAATCACTTTTAAAGTTTAGACAGAATGCTCAGAAAAATTCAAGGGACAGATAATAAATCATTTTCCTCTATCCTGGGTGTGAAAAAGGTAGATCAGATTCCCACAGGTGTGTTTCTTTTTTCCTCTACATGTTGCAAATTGTTTTTTCCCCCATATCAGCTGAAACCATACAATAATATGAAGACTACAGTGGCTTAGACAAATAAATGTGTGCATTCCATTGTTTTCAACTTATGTGAACTGTACTCTAAATGTAATCAAACATGCCCACCCATTTTAGTTACTACATGTCTCTGGTCCCCACCATCTAATCCATAATGTATCCATGTAATGAACTGCAACATCAAGAAGTTTTTGCTAAAATTCCTTTTTATAATTTTTTTTGCTGGCTGGTGAATGTCAGCTTTACATTAGCTATGCACTATTTATCCGTCTCAATTTTACATGTTGTAAGATCCCTGCAATGATTATGTCATGTGCTTTTACGCATGTTAGTGGTTGGGGGAGGGGGGGGTTGAAGGGGAGAAAACAGTCATATATTATTTTTGGGAACAGTAATATTCACATATCTCAGTTCTGTTGCTGATTTCCCCCCCCTTTAGTTTTCTTTGTTTTCTATTAACTCATCCTAGTCTTTGTATAACCCATGCAATAACTCAGGAGAAAGGGCAAGCAAGACATTCTTCTTCTTGACACTAATACCTATAGATCCCATTCTAGTGTGATACCTCTCCCTATCACAAAATATCTCAGCTAACAGAATTCTCAAAACTCAAGAACTGGCATTCTTAATATATTCCACAGGCAAGTGGGATACAATGCCCACTGGTAATCAGACATACACAACAAGGTTTCATTGGGACCAGCTGTCTAGTTGTAATGTACAGCAGCTTTTAAGTGCAGCACACATCAGCTACAGTATATTCTTCTGTATGGCAGTTTCTGACTTACCTTTTTTATTATTATTCTGTGACCTGCTAGCTGCCAAATAAAAATAAATGTATGCTGCTTTCTATTTATTGGATTTGATTAGTAATAAATTTGTTATTGACCAGATATAGAATGCTAGGCTTGAGGCACAATCCAATGGTCTCTACTCACTCGATCATTACGTACTGTACCTTCAGTCAAGCTGCATTGAATCACTTTACTCTATGTTTTGTTTCTGAATTGTTTGGCTGGATGATGGGAGGTGTTTTGTAATGAAAAAGGTGCAAGAGTGACAGAAGGCCATTTCTTTAACCTAGAAGACAACTAGTATATGACAGAAGCAAGAATGCCTAGTGATAGAGTGCACTGTATGTGGTACAATCCGTTGCACAGGTTTAAGTGAGAAATGACTAGGTCTGATAAGGCAAAGTTTAGAATAACTGCATTGTTTTACAAAATATGTCAGCAGAAAAATGCATTAACTCTAATCAGCCAAAATGGTGTGATTCATTGCTTAATTTCAGGGTACCGGGCTATAAATTATAACAAGCCTGCCACAACTAATTTTTGCAATGGCATACTGGATGAAAAATGAAATGTCCAAGTGGCTACAAGTGAAAAGCTTCCATCTTTCTTCCACGGCTGAATATTACTTACTCTAATGATGTATAATAGCCTGCAACTACACTTAACCTGTGCATTAAATGGCAGCACAAACTGTTTACCTAGAGTTATGAAGAAGAAAACAGCAAATCAAGCAAAGGAAACTAAAATGTGTACATTAACCTCCCACATGCCAACATAACTGTCCCCTACAGATGATGTATAACAGTGACTCCAAATCATATTTATTTATTTATTTTTGCATTATACACAATGGCTTATGCTTCAAGTATCTAAAGTGTCAAAGCATGTGTGATAAATTGATGCCAAAATGTACCTAATTAATAAGTCTGATGATGTTTAGAGTAAAACAAATGCTGGCTATGTTGTTAATGGAACCGCAGCTATTATAAAAATAATTGCATCTTATATTCCTTAAATATACAGGTATGATTTTAAATGAAATAACAGTATAATTTGCCGAAAAAAATAAAAACACTTTGTAAATTCTTCTGGTGAATTTATGTACAAATATGTAACAAGGGATCAAAATAATTAACCAGGTCAACAGCATTAGCAACAAATGTTTGTTAAATATCCTTTTTTCTGTGGCTTTCACTTATGGTATTTCTCTGCACAAGATTATTACTCTTTCTCCTGCCCCCCTCCCATGTAAACACATACGTGCCAATATGTGTACTGTATATAAACATATGAACAGAATCCAATACTGAGTAAGTTGAAAAAAATCCATAATAAAAGCCCAGAAAGTTTCTTACTATGCTGTAACCACTGATTACTAAAAATATCAGATACATGATATTTCTAGTAGTCAGAATTCTTTATATCAAAGGACATTCATAACTAAAGAGTGACTATAATACTTTAATCTTATCATTTTGCTATATGCATAAAATATAATAAAGTTTAAAATCTTTGTCTCCTTTCTTGCAAAACAATTGCTTATTGCTTTGTTTCTTTTAAAGATGACATATCCAAAGGGAATCAATTGACAGAAAAACTGAAGGTAGAAAATTCTATCCTTTTGAAGCAAGTTTTGGAGAATCTGATTAGGTCTCATGCTGCAATACTAGGTATTCCATTTTTGCCAAAGGGCCAGCTATTATTATTAACATCATTTGTCTGAATCATTACTCTGCACCTTGGTTCAGCAAACACTATGAAGATGGCATGGTAATAAATGACCGCAGGATTCTTTCCTGCTTCGGCCTGTTTTTATCTGCCACCTCTCTACCGTCAGCTCCATCTTTCTGAACCTCTCTGAATCCCCAAAAGGGACGGGGCGTCTATTTGTTTTCCACTAGGTTACCACTCTGTCTATTGTTGTTTGCTCTAAAGGGTACGAATTCAATTCATTCTTGTGACATAAAAGCACTGATACAGTAAATTTTTTGCCCAAGAGAAAACACAAACAAAGTTGCTGAATATGGGCTAAGATGGGAAGCACGAGTATGTATGTGAAGGAGCTTTCTGAGACAGTCTTACTTACTGAATACTGTTTTTTTCCCAGCACAGTCTAGACAATCACATATACTATTTTAAACCTCTATTAACCTTTCCAAATTGGTACTTAGAGGAGAACAGTGATTGTGTAGGAGGGGTTATGTAGTACAACCTACCATACCAGAACACACCTAAGTGTAAGCAGGAGAGGAAGCAAGTGATTGGAAGGTAAAATAGCCAATCAGTGGCTTCAAGATTAAGAAGCCAACTACTTCTGGAATAAAGGCATTTACTTAGGTTGATAGACTAGAAAGGTGATAAAAAGAAACAACCGAGACCTTTAAAAGCATTAAAAAAGGAGCACTAGAATGAGAGAGAATGACAGGGCACCAGGTAAATTTATTTCTCAGCATGTTGAATTTCAAACTAATTATTTTAATTGTCTTTGGTACTGAATATGAGAAAAATAATTAGCCTGTAATCTAAATGAATCAATCAAAACTGGACAGACTGGACACTATTCTGATCCTCCAGCTTGCATTACTGAGATTTTTTTTTGCAAAACAAAACGAAACATTAAGCGGTGTAATGAATCTTTCTCTTTTAAATGACAAAACATGAGTATTTTTCTTCCTAGCAAAAAGAAACAAAGTAAAAAATATTATACGAAGCAGATCCTAAAACATCCCAATTCCAAATACTTAGTCTAAGGGCTGGTCTACACAGCACAACAACACGCAGTAGATGGGTGTGAATTCTAAAGCACACCAACATGTTGTGCACTAACTGGTGCTGCCAGTGTACACTAAACGTTCCCTGAAGCACTATGTTAAACGTACACTAGGAAGCTTTCAGTGCATACCAGCAGAGTCTACATGGGCCAATTAGTGCACAATACATTGGGGTGCATTAGAATTCGCACCCATCTACTGCACATTGTTGTGCCGTGTAGACAAGCCCTTAGACTAAGTATTTGGAATTGGGATATCTTAGATCTGCTTCATATAATATTTTGTACTTTATGTTTCATCGTTTAAAAGAAAAAAATTTGCTACACCACTTAACGTTTTGTTTTATTTTGCAAAAAAATCTCTCAGAAATGCAGACAATATGGAAGAACAGAACAGTATCCACAACTTGTTCTGTTTTGATTGAAATCACACCCCACTAGTGCTCATTGCCACACCACAGACAAGCCCTAAAACTTTCATCCAATGGTAATACTTAATGCGGCTAATATTAGAAACTCCATTCAAAAAAGTAAATATCGATGTCCCAATCAGTGTAAACACTTCATGCTTTGAGGAAGTTATGTAAAAGCAGTTATGAAGCATACTAAGCATGAGCTTTTCACTGCCAAGGGCAACAGATATGCTGCTAAAAAAGTGCCAAACTTGGTAAACCTCAAAGAACAGAACCTCAAATATTTCCCTACTTCTAGTACAAATCTTACAAAACAATAAATGAAAAAAAGAAAAAAGAAAAAAAAGAAACCCCCTTCCCAATGTGAAATCCTATAACTGTTCACAGTTCCTGGAACTTACCTTGTGTACAGCTTTCTTCATTATCAAAATGTGCTACATTCCTGCCAGAAGTTAAGAAGTTATCACTTGAAAATCGCTAGCTAATCTAGCTTGTGCTAAGATGGATTTTTAATGAAAGTTTAATGAATGATAAATACTTGTTTCTTGATAAATGTTTAATTATGCCAATAATTACCAACTGCTGAAAACTACTGTTGTGTTAATAATGGCATTTTAGTACACAAGCAGTTTCATGAGTCATGGTGCTGTTAAAGATCAGAATTCCATCTGTCTAGTGCAAACTAGCAAAACAAAAGGAAAGTCTAATTAATATTTTGATAAATTTTCCCCACACACTTTAAAAGTGATGTCCTTTTGTGAAAAATTAAATCTACATAGTCTGCTTTGGAATGAGAAGGAGTACACAGTCTCAGAGCTAAGATATTATTATTATTTGTACATATGAACCTGTGAAAACTAGAAGAAAAAATATGAACTAAAACTAAATACAACATATGTGACCATGCTGTCTATTTGCAGACAGCTAGCTCACTTGTGGGTAGTGAGGACATTACATTCACTGGAAGCACTGGAAATCACTTCTAAAATACAGAATCACCCCCTCCTCTTTTTGTATTGCTTGTTGCAATTGTCTGAAAAACTACTTCTTTCTTATCCCACCAACCCCAGCAATTGCAACCCTCACCTCTTGCAATATCTTACAATTTTGGGGCCTAATGATGTATTTACATAGGTGAAAGAAGAGTATTCTTGTTGTGGTAGTGCACCCAAAGGCTCCTGTGGGGATTAGGGCCCCATTGTATTAAACACCGTACAAATACAGAAAAGAAACAGTAACACAAATGTATATTATAGTAGCACACAGAGAAGGGAGAATACAATCTTCTGCTTGAAAGAATTATGGGAGTTTTGGGGAGTTTCGACCACTTGTTTATTCTGGGATGTTTTTTCTCCCAAATTTAAATATATTCAACATTCCTTACGCTCAAGACACTTGTCTGGTTCTGCCACCCATAGATGGCTGCACAAGAGTGAAATGATTCTTACAGTTTAGTGCTAAATGTCACTGGCTTTACTAATGTGAATAGTCCAACTGATTTTCAATAGTAAGGCCAGCAGCATCAGTTTGTAAAGTGCTTTTGGATTCTTTAGGATGAAATGTGCTATGGGCCTGATCCAAAGCATTGACTTCAGTGGGCTTTAAATCAGGCCCTATATGAATATAAGGTGTTATGGATCAGATCCTCAGCTGGTGTAAATCAGAGTACCAGCTCTGACTTCAATGGAGCTATTGCAGTTTATGCCAGTTGAGGATCTGGTATGTACAGGTATCAATAAGACACAAATGCAAATACCTTTGCTTGTGAAAACAAAAAAATAATGTGGCCACACTATTCTTATTGGCAAACTGTGAGACAGGATACAAAACATTTTTTTAATGTTAGGTGAATATTCTATTTCATTGCCATACCTTATATTAGAATATTTAAAAGGAGAGATTGATGCAAAATGATTTTCAAGTACAATATTTTTCTTGGGACATTCCTTTTTAAAAACTGTTAAAATTTCTACATCATTGGACACAGTCATAAGCCCTGTCTTACAACTGGAGGGACCGTTATAACTAAGACTTCACTACAAAATATGTTGTATGCAGTAATCCTGCACAGATAGCGGAATGGACTAGGTGAACTAATATGTTGTTGTCATTTCTAATATCTATGATGCAAATACTTATCTGCATAAATAGAATGCACTTTTTTTTTACTTAACATCATTCATATGTTATTCTCGCTGTTCATTCGAAAAATAGAATTTATTGAGAGAGTTTATCCTCAATTTATATATTTTCTAGAGCTCTTGGTTTCTGAAACTATTTCTTGTTACTACAAGAATGGTTGCCTGACATCTTAAAGTAATTGTCCATTATACTCATGCAGGTCGGCAGTAGTTTACACAAAAAGGCAACATACCATATAAACAGGCAATAAACAACATGCTGAAGCAAGTAGACATAGGTATAGACTATGAGGGCATTTAAGAAAAGGAACCACTTTTTACCGTAGGGAGAAAGAGATGCTGCCATGGATTACTAAAGTATGTTAGCGTATGCATGGCATCCACAATGCAGAACAAATGTCTGTGAAGTGAAACAGAAAACAAACTCCATGTTGACAAATGGATGGTGGCTAATAGCACTTCTTCCATGGGATTACCTCAGGAGAGTGAAGAACAAATCCAAGGGCATTATAAAGCATATTTTGACAATTTTTCTGTAGCTACACTGTAGCATGTTACAGCCCCGAGGTTAAAAAAATTACCTTGATTGTACAATAATGTGCAACAGCCTTAGCTATAGCCTTTTATGGTACTATAGCACAATGCTCTATAATTTTGATAACTCAAGGACTATACATTTATAGCTATCACTCACTAATGACTAATAAAAGTGATTGGGGGGGGAGGGATAGCTCAGTGGTTTGAGCATTGGCCTGTTAAACCCAGGGTTGTGAGTTCAATCCTTGAGGGGGCCACTTAGGGATCTGGGGCAAAATCAGAACTTGGTCCTGCTAGTGAAGGCAGGGGGCTGGACTCAATGACCTTTCAAGGTCCCTTCCAGTTCTAGGAGATAGGATATCTCCATTAATTTAATTTAATTTAAAATGCTGGATAGCATATAAATGTCTATCATATTAATAATATGTATTATTCGCTCCATATATGTTTATTTATATATGCATATTAATATGTATTAAGCACCAATAACATTAAGCACAAATATTGTAACAGTGATTAGCCTAAACTGTCCTATATCATAATCCAAGCTAGGGAAGTAACTTCATGGACCAGTACCTGGAATGCTAGTATCCAAAACAAAGATAAGGAAGGAACAGAACAAGTTAGGGGAAAAACGGTTACTCACCTTCTCGTAACTGTTGTTCTTCGAGATGTGTTGTTCATGTCGATTCCAATCAGGTGTGTGCGCGTGCACGTGCACAATGGCTGGAAGATTTTTCCCTTAGCAGCATCTGTCGGGTTGGCCTGGGCGCCCCCTCGGAGTCGCACCCTCATGGCGCCTAATATATAGCCCTGCCGACCCGCCACCCCTTCAGTTCCTTCTTACCAGCTACTCCGACAGAGGGGTAGGAGGGTGGGTATTGGAATGGACATGAACAACACATCTCGAAGAACAACAGTTATGAGAAGGTGAGTAACCGTTTTTTCTTCTTCGAGTGCTTGTTCATGTAGATTCCAATCAGGTGACTCCCAAGCAAATTTAGGAGATGGGGTCAGAACTGTCCACTGACTGGAGTACTGCTCTACCAACGGCCGCATCATCTCTGGCCTGCCTAGTAATTGCATAGTGTGCGGCAAAAGTGTGTATCGATGACCACGTTGCTGTCCTGCAAATTTCCTGGGTGGGGACTTGAGCCAGGAAAGCTGTTGATGAAGCTCGTGCCCTTGTAGAGTGCACCGTTATCGGGGGCGCTGGGATCCCTGCTAGATTGTAGCACTCAGTAATGCAAGCCACAATCCATGATGAAATGTGCTGTGTTGAAACAGGTTGGCCCTTCATCCTGTCTGCTACTGCGACAAAGAGCTGTGCCGACTTCCTGAATAGTTTCGTCCTTTTGATGCAAAAAGGCCAGTGCTCTGCGGACGTCGAGAGTGTGGAGCCTCTGCTCCCTGCTAGTCGCATGAGGCTTGGGGTAGAAAACCAGGAGGAAAATGTCCTGGTTGATGTGGAACTGCGATACCACCTTCGGGAGGAAGGCCGGATGGGGCCTGAGCTGAACCTTGTCCTTAAAAAACACAGTGTAGGGCAGCTCGGATGTTAGTGCCCTGAGCTCAGACACCCTCTGGGCTGAAGTTATTGCCACCAGGGACGCGACCTTGTAGGAGAGGTAGAGCAGGGAGAATGTTGCTAGAGGCTCAAAGGGATGCCCCATGAACCTGGAGAGGACCAAGTTAAGGTCCCAAGCAGGAACCGGTTGGCGGACGTGCGGGTACAACCTGTGGAGGCCCTCCAGGAAGCGACTGACCAGGAGGTAAGCGAAAACCAAGTGGCCCTTTACCCCCCGGGTGGAAAGCCGAGATGGCAGCTAGATGTACTCTTATGGAAGACAAGGAGAGACCTTCCTGCTTTAGGTGGAAAAGGTAATCCAAAATCTGGGGCACTGAGGCTAGAGCTGGGGAAAATCTCTTCCACTTTGCCAGGTACATGGCCCTAGTGGAGGGTTTCCTACCCAAGAGAACCTGTCTGACTTATTCTGAACAGGAGAGCTTGAATGTATTCAGTCATGGAGTCTCCAGGCTGTGAGATGCAGCGACTGCAGGTTCGGGTGCTGGAGCCACCCGTGATCCTGCGTGAGAAGGTCCAGGAAGAGCGGCAGGGTAATTGGGGCTCCGACTGACATGTCTAGGAGAGATGTGTACCGATGCTGGATGGGCCAGGCTGGTGCTATGAGAATGACCCGAGCCCGGTCTCTGCGGATCTTGAGCAGGACCTTGTGGACGAGCAGTATGGGTGGGAAGGCGTATAGAAGCAGTCCCCCTCAGTGGAGGAGGAACGCGTCTGCTGTGGAGCCTGGAATATGATTCTGGAAGTAGCAGAACTGCTGACACTTCCTGTTGCGTTGTGTGGCGAAGAGGTTGATTAGGGGACAGCCCCACCTCTGGAAGATGCGACATCCGGGTGAAGGGACCACTCGTGGCTGTGAAAAGATCTGCTCAGGCAGTCCACCAGCTCGTTCTGGACCCCTGGAAGGTACGACGCCTTTAGATTGACTGAGTGCTCTATACAAAAGTCCCATAACTTGAGGTCTTCCTGGCACAGGGGAAAGGAGCATGCACCCCCCTGTTTGTTGATATAGAACATTGCGGTCATATTGTCCGTCATGACCGATACACATTGGCCTGCTAGATACGGGTGGAATGACTGACACACTGGGCATACTGCCCTGAGCTTCCTGACATTGATATGAAGATGGAGATCTGTCTGTGACCAGAGGCCCTTCGTCCTGTGGTCTCCCAGATGAGCTCCCCACCCCAAGTCTGACGTGTCCGTCACTAGCGTCAGGGATGGTTGTGGGGCAGTGAAGGGGACTCCTGAGCACATCTGCTGAGCGTCCATCCACCACAGGAGCGAGTCGAGGATAGGGCGAGGCAGGGTCATGGTCCTGTCCAAGCTGTCCCTGGCAGGTCTGTACACTGATACAAGCCATGACTGAAGGGGCCGAAGCCTGAGTCTGGCGTACCGAACCACGTATGTACAGGCCACCATGTGACCGAGAAGTTTGAGACAATTTCTCACGGTGGTGGTGGGGAGCTGCCTGAGTCCCTGGATCATGGCGTCAAGGGCCTGGAATCTCGCCTGCAGGAGGAATACTCTGGCTTGGGTTGAGTCCAGAACCAGCCCTATGAACTCTATCCTCTGGACTGGGGACAAAGTCGATTTTGTTTCGTTCAGTAGGAGGCCCAGATTCTCGAAGGTGGCTCTGATGAATGCCACCCAAGCTTCCACCTGAGCCCTGGATCGGCCTTTGATCAGCCAGTCGTTGAGGTATGGGAACATCTATATCTGATGTTTCCACAGAAAGGCGGCGATGACTGCCATGCACTTGGTGAAGACTCGAGGTGCCACTGACAGGTCGAAAGGGAGAACAGTAAATTGGTAATGGGAACCGTTGACCACATACCTGAGGAACTTTCTGTGGTATGTGAAAATATGCATCCTTCAAGTCAAGGGTGGCATACCAATCTGCTGGATCCAGTGAAGGGATAATGGAGGTCAGGGAGATCATGCGGAACCTGAGTTTCCTCACAAACTTGTTGAGGTCGTGAAGGTCCAGGATAGGCCTTAGGCCACCTTTGGCCTTCGATATTAGGAAATAGCGGGAATAGAAACCCTCGCCCCTGTGTTCCAGTGGAACCTCCTCCACCGCCCCTAGTGATAGGAGCGACTGCACCTCCTGAATGAGAAGTTGCTCATGAGAAGGGTCCCTGAAGAGGGACGGGGAAGGGGGGTGGAAGGGCGGGAGGGCACAGAATTGGATGGAATATCCCAGAAGCACCCAGTGGTCCGAAGTTATACAGCACCATGCACGATAGAAAGGGGCTAGTCGGGAGCAAAAGGTAACGCGGGGTGAATCCAGTCTCTGGTCTGGTGTGCCGTCCTCGACCGCACCTTCAAAAGGCTGGTTTAGGGCCAGAGGGCGGTTTGGGCTGGCCTTGATTAGCGGAGGGATGTTGCCTTCTCCTACTGCTCCGGTTCCTCCTCCTAGAATTGTCCTGGCGGTTCTGCTGCTGGAACCTTTGAGGAGGTTGTGGGCGGAAGTGTCTCTGCTGTGTGGCAGGGGTATGCAAGCCCAAGGATCTGAGGGTGGCTCAGGAATCTTTTAGTTTGTGGAGCCGTTTGTCCGTCTTCTCTGAAAACAGAGTCTCACCCTCAAATGGGAGGTCCTGAATTGTTTGTTGGACTTCGTAGGGTAACCCTGAGACTTGCAACCAGGCACCCTGCCGCATAGCCACAGCTGTCGCCATGACTCTTGTGGCAGCATCTGCAGCGTCTAAGGCTGCCGGCAGTAAAGCACGGGAGACTAATTTCCCTTCTTCCACCAAGGTGGTGAACTCTAACCGAGAGTCCGAAGGGATGAGCTCCGTGAATGTATAAGAGTACCTGCTCACAATGGCCTGCTGGTTCGCAATATGGAGTTGTAAACCTTCAGTGGAGTAGATTTTTCTATCCACGAGGTCCAAGCGTTTAGAGTCCCTATTCTTTGGGGAAGGACCTTGGAAACCTTGTCTCTCCCGCTGGTTAGCCACATCGACGACCAGCAAGTCCGGAGGCAGATGGGAGTAGAGATGCTCGAAGTCTCTGGAAGGGACGAAATACCGGTGCTCAATGCGTTTGGCAGTGGGTGGCAGGGATGCCGGCGTCTGCCATAGAGTCTTGGTGGTGTTCACCACCATCTTTATGAGGGGTAACGCTACCCGTGAAGGCCCCGAGGGTGCTAGGATGTCCACCATGGGATCCGTGTCCTCAACCACCTCCTTGGTCTTGATGCCCAAACCTTGGGCAACCCTGCGGAGCAACTGCTGTAGAACTCTGTTGTCCTTTAACGCAGGAGCTATGGAAGTCCCTGCCAACGCTTTGTCCGGCGATGAGGAGGAGGAAGCGTGTGCCAGTGGTGGAAGCTCCCTGCCATCTGCCCCAGATGGGTCACGTGACTCCCGGGTCAGCGTTGGAGGAGGTGGTGCCGATGTTGGTGCCGGGGCCATAGGCGTCGTAGTCAACATTGGCGTTGGCATCAGTCTCATAGGAGGGAGCTGCATCAGCACGCTCACAGGAGCCGCTGGGGTCTGGGGGCCAAGTGCCGACATTGGCACCTGGGCTGTAGGTGCCTGCATTGAGGTCGACGTCGACAATGGTGCAGGCGTGGGAGACGGGTGTGTCACTGTCGTGAAGGCCGGTGCCGAAGTTGGAGTGGACCACGGTGCCGGAGTCGATGACGGTGCCGTAGGGAAAGGCGTCGGGACCATAGGCGCCGGGTGTGTATGTGTCATAATAAAATGCCCCTAACCCCACCATTGGGTAAGCACCAGCGTTCTATATTGCTAATGCCTTTATATGCATTGGAAAGTATCTTGGGAAGGGTTGAAGCTGTGAGTGTGGAGTTAAAAATTCCTTTGCAGGTTATTAGAGGCCGAAGGGGAAAGAAGGAAGAAAGGAACAGGTTAACTTGACGATCCAGCTAGGCCCCAAAATAAGGAATAAAACTGCAGCCTAAGGCCAGCGCACACAAACAAGCTCTCTGCTGCCAAACAGCCAGACGTCTGTGTCTCAACCCCAGCCAGCTGTAAAAAAGGAGACCTAAGCCAGACAGAACTGAAGGGGTTTCAAAACCAGTAAAATTGCAAAGGCCAGTGAGTTGAAAAATAATTGTCTCGCGACCCTGAAACCGGGTGTGTTTTGGGGAAATGAAGGGAGCCGTGATAGACCGGTTCGGACTGGTACCGAGAGCACGGGGGCAAAGGTCCCTGGACAAAAACGCCCTCGGAAGAACCCAGGGCTTAAAACCCTCCCGAGAGCTGAAGCAAGTCGGAGATTTACAGCGGACCCTAGACGACCTGTGCACAGGGCAGAACTCTCGTCTACCCTTCCCCCTCTTCTTCTTACGTTACACCCAGGCTTGGCCAGCCTTGGGTTGTGCGTGTGTAAGTATGAAAGTGGGTTAGGGCTCGGGCACGAACGCTTTCTTCCTCCCTCTGAGTGACGTGGGGAGCACCTTGTACTCACCGCTGTTATTTGGTTAATAAAGCTTTAAACTTAGTCACTTGGTGTGCTCCTTCATCTCCTCCCCTAAAGATCCTGCGGCCTCAGCCTGATCACCTAAAGCCCCAGGCAAATTGGTAACATAAATCTGTCATATATGCACAGCGGAAGGAGGCACAAAAGTGGCGGAAGTGACTGAAGACGTCACTGAGTGTGGACCATGGGTTCCTCCGTGGCCCAGGGAGTCCAGAAGGGCCACTGAGGCAGGTTCTGCCACTGCAGAAGCCATGCCTGATGCTCCCTTCTGTCTCTGCCCAACCTCACTCTACGGTTTCTTCTCCTACTTGAGCGATAGGAGTCGGACATCGACTCTGAGGTCTCAGACACTGAAGACCACAGAGGAACCGATCCTCGGTGTCTCGAACGTCGAGAGCTCGGGGAGTGGGAAGGCTGTCAGAGCGTGTAGGTGCCAATGGACAAGGCGAAGGGCAGTGCCTCGACATCATAGCAGGCTTTCCCTTAGAATGCACGGGAGGATGGGGCTCCGTCGGGGCTGAGGGTTCGTCCCAGGCAGGCGAGAACTGTGCCGTCAGGTGGAGGAGATCTCTGGCAGCCTGGTACACTTCCGGTGTGGATGGGAGCTGAAGCTGCTGCGTAGGCATCAGAGATCGAGGTGGGGCTGGACTCGACTGCCTCACCTGGACAGGAGTTGACACGGCCCCGGAAGGAGACGCCTAGGGGTCGCACTTCTCAAGGCTTAGCTGGAGGAGAACAGTCATCTGGATTTTTCTTCTTTTGAGGCACTAGCGAGTGGGAGCGGTGCCTACTATCAGATTGACCCCGTGAGGACCCGTGTCGGTGCTGAGCGTCCCTGGAGGAGTCCTTCCTCGGCGCCAGGCGCTCCGCGTCGAGGACGATGTCGTAGGGGTCGGGTCTCTCGAGTCCGGCTCGGAATGGGGGCACAAGGCTGCCTCCATGAGGATCACCTTCAGCCGCTGTTCCCATTCTTTAAGTGTTCTCGGGCGGAACTTGCGGCAGATCTTGCAACGATCTTTTTGATGGGTCTCCCCCAGGCATCTAAGACATGATGAGTGCGGATCACTCTTAGGCATGCACTTGGTGCAAGCCACGCAGTTCTTAAATCCCAGGGACCGCGGCATGCCACGGCACCAGGGCCAGATTGGGGCGGGGGGGAAACCCCAACTAGTACACTATACTAAACTTTAACTGGAGTACTACCAACAACTAACTAACGATATACACGGAATAATGAAGAAACTTGCTGAGCAAGAGCCAAGGGAAGTTCCAGCCACCGTCACCGGTGGTAAGAAGGAACTGAAGGGGTAGCGGGTCGGCAGGGCTGTATATTAGGCGCCATGAGGGCATGACTCCAGGGGGCGCCCAGGCCGACCCGACAGATGCTGCTAAGGGAAAAATCCTCCGGCCATCGTGCACATGCGCGCACACACACCTGACTGGAATTGACATGAACAAGCACTCGAAGAAGAATTGGGACAAACTGATGGGTTGGATTACAGTCACATGTAAAGAGATGTGTACCTTGTAAAATCATTATATAAATAATACCAGCTGAAATGTGCAACTTGGGGAGCAAACCTTCTGTGTAAGACGAATATAACATGGTTGCACAGGACAGCTCCTCTCAGAGCCTGGTATGGTATAGAACCTTTTACCTGTACCATATTAATAAACCTGACAGTGGTTATTTGGTCTCCTAAATATATTTCATAACAAACTAACGTGTGGTCAAGCGATTGACTATACAATTTATCAACACCTCCTAACCATTCATGATTCTAAGTAGTTGAAGATGTGAGGCTTAATGGTGAGTCTGTGGGGAAAGGATAGGATAGATCCTAAACTGGTGAAGGAGGAGATGTGGGTCTTGTTATGGTAGAGAGGAGTTGTGAAACTTGAGAATTTCATATGGAACTAGTGTCAAGTATCAGGGGGTAGCCGTGTTAGTCTGTATCTACAAAAACAACAAGGAGTCTGGTGGCACCTTAAAGACTAGCAGATTTATTTGGGCATAAGCTTTCGTGAGTAAAAACCTCACTTCTTCGGATGCATATGGAACTAGCGAAGGTTATAGGGGGTCCCTCCAGGATGAGAACACAGACTGTTGCAAATGCCTTCAAACGTAACTCACTGGCTTTGGCTTGTAATACCTGAAACGCAGAGGTGCTGGAACTAGGGGTGCAGCAGCACCCCCTGGCTTGAAGTGGTTTCCATCGTATACAGGGTTTACAGTTTTGTTCAATGGCTCTCAGCACCCCCACTATAAAAACTGTTCCAACGCCACAGTTGAAATATACTACTGAAACGGGTGGCAGATAAAAATCTAGTAATTCCTTAGTGAATATAAGTCTCAGCAAATCATAAGTATCTGAATAAAAAACGTTAGTCTCATAGTTCAAATATTTTCATCCTTTGCATTATTAGCTAAACCATTACCTGAAAATGCAGCTACAGAAAGTCCATTGAACACGTTAGGCCTGATTCACCTATATTGAATTATACTGATTTTACACTAGTGTAAAACTGGTGTCGTGGAGTGGAGAATCAGACCCTGTAAATGGCATGCCAAAGAGTAATAATGCTTTCGAATTCAAGGAAATTCACGCACTCTGGGTATAACGATTGAACAGACTGTAAACACTATTCTGATCTTCCATACAACTGGCATAATTTTTTTTTAGTTATGAAGAAAAATGCTAGCGTGTAGTTGCTATTAGAAACTCCATTCACAAAAGGAAATCACCCAATGCAACTTCCAATGACCAAAGCCGCCACTCTTTCATCAAATCCTTCTAAAGACACATAGTATTCTGTGAGGCCAACAAACTTAAAAGAAAAATGTCCAAATCAAGAATGCGATGAAATAACTAGTTAAAGTACGGTAACTCCTTCCTCTGGTCCTCCTAGTGTTTTGTCTTACTATGTCTGTCATCTAGAACGCGAATTCTCTGGGGCAGGGGCATTTGATAGTCATATCTTGTACATACATCACTGGCTCTTATAATAAATTGTATTATCATTATAATACATTGTATTATCATTATCATTGTATTATAATAAATAATAAGAAAAATAAAACAATGACTATAACTATTTATATTGCCCAACATGATATGTAGATTGCAAACTCAAGGAAACAATTTCCTACTATGGTGAACGCTCTTTTTAATCGATGTATAGTGAACTCTGTTATAATGAAACTTCTCTTTGACCTCATATTCACTAAGGAATTTTGGAGAACCTCCATCCGGTGGTAGCAATGGGGAGCAAGGAGCACTACTATAGACTGCCTGCTGGCAGTTTTACCACCATGTTGTTGTAGGGTTGGTGGTAAAAATGATTGTGCCCTGTCTACAGTTGTGTTCCCACTGCTGCTAGAACTGGCAGAGCTGTGCAGGTGGTAGCTGAGTGGTGGAAGATTACCCCTAGACCCAGCCTTATATTAAAGCTTCACTCCATTTATGAGTAATGTCTTTATTCTATAACCAGATTCCACTATGGTAGTCTTCTTGGAATGCATTAATTATTATCCATCAGACAAGTGTCAAAAGCTGCATATTTAGGGGATTGTCATTTCTCAGCCAACTCCTGCTGCAGCTAAATTGGGGAGAAGCAAACTTGGGGGAAGGATAAGGAAGAATCACTGACTCCTGGTTTTGCCATAGTGGTACCCTGCTGGGAATGAATATACGGCCTTTCACAAGATTCCCACCCATTCACACAAGTGCCGCTGAAACTACAAAGGTAAGCACTGCCATAATTTCTGGATTTAAATGCGTGTGTGGGAAGATTTTTTAAATGCAGACCCTGTCTTATTATAGTGAAACTCTGTTTATAATTATTTGGGAAAGAAAAGAATTATTCATTATAAGAGAACACCGCACACATACAGTCACAATAACCATAGAATAAAGGCCTTTATTCCACAAACTGGGGACATTTCAAACCTTTATTCTGCTGTATTGAACTGTGTTAGAATTGTGTAAATTATCAGTTTAAGAGCAGGGGATGTCCCTGGTCCTGCTTGAAGGCTAGAGGGCTTTGTAGCAAACTGTGTGAGCAGTCAGTTTTGGAAAAATGCCAGCTTAAAGCAAGCTGGAGTGAATTGTGCCTTTCTGCCCTTGGGAGCAGCCTGTTTTCTCCATCTCTGTTTTTAGGTTCCTGTGTGTAATTATTTTGAAAGCTAAGTAATAAAGTAATATTATGCTGCAATCTTCCAGCAAGAGCATTTATATGTTTCTCTAACTTTTCTGTGCTGTGAACATAACAATTATGTATATTTACTTTCTACTACAGTGGTTCTCAACTTTTCCAGACTACTATACCCCTGAAGCCTGAGCCCTGCTGGTCAGGGCTGATGCATGTCACTTAGCTTGGTGGGGCCCTGGGCAATTGCCCTGCTTGCTACCTCGTAGCGCTGGCCCTGCACTTGCAACCTCCCTAAACCTATCTCGCGACCCCCACATGGAGGTCACGACCCCCATGTTGAGAAACGCTGATCTAGATGAGTTGAGTATCCCCTAGAAGACCTCTGCATACCCCCAGGGGTATGTTTACCCCTGGTTGAGAACCACTGTTCTACTACATCTGTTGCTAACGCTACACTCCTCGCCGCTCAAGGTCAGCATGGTTTCTGCTGGCCCCAATCCTTCAGTCCTTACTGATGTAAAATTCTCATTGACTTCAGTGAGAATCATGCTTGCATAAACAATACAGGATTGGTCTTAGAGTAACGACAATGCTCCACAGGAGTGAGACTAAAATTAGATAAAAATTGAAGAAAATAAAATAAAAAAAACCACCCTACAGGGCATTAACAAAATGTGTGGCATGTAGTAGAATGCTGAAGAGTTTTTTCTACCATTTATTGGGAAGACATGTATAACTCACTTGTGGCTCTGCCACTTGTGAGAAATGCAGTCTTCCCAACCTTGCAGGAAAAACAGTCTTCTAGCAGTCAATACCACCTCATCAACATGTATACTGTGTGTAATGTCTATAGCTATCGATTGATTGATTGATAGACATACACACAGAAATTAAAAGTATGAGTGGTTATAGCAATTGTTTCAATCAACAAGTGTGTATATTTCACTGTCCCTACAGATCTAACTCTTGGTCTGTGACATCAGATCTCATAAACTAAGCTAGATTGGTGCTAGTGAATACTTGGATGTGATACCTCCAAGGCAGAACCAAATGCTGCAGGAAATGGTACTGGTGAATCTATAACAGGACTCTTTCCACTGTATCTGTCTCTTTTACTCCTTTCAGTACAGACTCAATGTTCATACTATAGTAGTGCCCAAAATTCCCACTGTGCTGGGCACTGTACAAACACAGAAAAGAGACAAAACCTGCTCTGAAGGGCTTACGGTCTAATGAGATAATGAGAGTAAAGTAATAGTTAAGAAAGCACAGTGTTAGAGGGCACTGTACATCTGGAAATGTAGTGTAGTTTTTCAGATGAGACACTTTTGGCAGGTCCTCATAGCATATGTTGCAAAAATAAAGGTCTCTTGGTCAAATTCCAATTTGTATAGCTACCTTCTGCTTATCTGGGTTTTCCCTAAAGTTTAAACTAGATATGGCATTAGTCATGTAGCACTGCTGTGCTCTGTTAAACAGCTTTTATGTTTCACCTCAGAGGTGGCTGCTTTTCAGTGGTGGGTGAACAGCCTTCTGGATGTACTGGTCGTTTATAAGGTACTTCAGAATCGTTTGAGATGAAAAGTGCTATGTAAAATATTAAAATATTATAGCAGATTTGGGATTATTGAATTAATTTAGAATGATAAATTGCAAAACGTACACCTCTACCCCGATATAACGCGGCCCGATATAACATGAATTTGGATATAATGCGGTAAAGCAGCGCTTCGGGAGGGGGCGGGGCTGTGCACTCTGGCGGATCAAAGCAAGTTCGATATAACGCGGTTTCACCTATAATGCGGTAAGATTTTTTGGCTCCCGAGGACAGCGTTATATTGGGGTAGAGGTGTAGTGCTTGTTTTTTTCTGGATGAAACTAGTAATATTTATTATAAAGCACCCATGGAGCCTGAGCCAATCAGATTGCTTAATGAGCTTAAAATACACAGACCTCATCTTTGTACAGCGATAATAGTGGACATACCCATTATCGCTCAGATGGGAAGAGATTCTGTATTTTTATTATTTTTAATTTAGCAGGGTTATTTTTGTAAAAATGTCGGGACATCTGTGGGTGCTTTATAATATATTAACACATGCACCTCACTGTCTCCTTTCTTAACAGTATGTTGTCACATTTGCAGTTTGGGCAAGACAGAATTGCTCATCTTCCCCTCACAGCCCATCTGGTTTCTCCCAAGCTGCTCAGGCGACAACACGCTACAGAAAAAGCAATGTTATCAGGGGCACATAGCAATATATATAACATATTGCAACATGTTTTGTCATTTACAGTGCATCATAAAAAGTTACATTGCATCTGACCAACAACATGATGTAATGTAAAATGACATGACTGCATGAAACACCATAGCATTACTCAAAAATTTGAATTTCAAGAAATAAGCACAATGGGGTCAATTTATTTTTTTATAATGATTTAAATTCTGACAGAAATTAAGTGAGAAAAAAGGCAGGGAGATTAAGAGGTTAAATGCTTAATTCTGTAGTGTTTAGTCATTTTTTAAGGAAAAATCAAATAGGAGTAAATAATGCATTATGAAATCTGTATTGTGTATCATTATCTATAATATTAAACAAAGCATAAGAAAGAATAATAGAAATAATATTAGTTACTTTCAGAGTGCGCATGATGTAGTTGACTCTTTTCATGTTTTACATACAGTACAATAATCAAATTATAAAAAAACAGTGGGTTTTTAAAGATTATTGTCTTTTGGTTTTGTTTTGATTTTTAATGGTAAGAGTACAAAGTAGAGCACTCTGTTCATTCCACAGATCTGCTTCTTAAGAATCAACATGGTGCACACCATGTGAACTGTCACATTAATAACCCTATGCTGATATTCAAATTTTCTGTCTTAAGCTAAAGAAAGATTGAATACCCTGCTGTTGTGTGGCCAAGATTGAAGAGGTGTCTCACTGACATTGTTCAAAGTTTATGAAAATATATGAATGCTCAAATGTCATTGGCTTTGCGCCTCCAACAGACTGTGGTTTTATGAGAAATCAGTCTTTTAATCAAAATGATTGAATACCTTAAGGTCGAATCCAAAGATATCAGTTAATATCTAGAAACGTGCTATTTCTGCAAATTTTGCCACACCGTACATATTGTGGTGCATTTTAAAGTGTTAATTTGTGCATTCCATATTGAAAATTGATCTTGAGTTTTAGCTTTTTGTGAAGCAAAAACATATGGTTACAAGCTCTATGCATTTTATGTGACGGCTGTTGAAGCTGTCACATGTGCAAACTTGATAACCGATGTGACACATACGCAAATAATTTGCTTGTTTAGTAACAATTCAAAGATTCATTATTCATGCAAAAACACATTTTTTTAAAATGATCAGATGGAACTAGTCTTCATTTTGCACAATCTAGTCTCGTTGGTGTGCAAACAAAGATAAAATAAAGCTGGGAACTAAGTGGTATTAAAACAAATCCAAGAATATGGGTATTTTCAGATAATTATTGAACCAGATGGTGTTTTTTGTTAATTCTGCCATCAGCCTGAGAACTTGATGTCTTACATCTGCACTTGGTAAAATAAATTTTGCCACTGACATTATTTCAGTTTTCTTAAAATATTTCAATCAGTTTTACACCAAGATTTGCAAACATCTGCCACAGTACATGGCTGTAAGATGAAATTATTTGAAAGAATGCCATTAAGAAAACACTATTATCCCAAAGTTAATTTTAAATGTATCACCCCTGTTGCTAAACCTTCTGAATTACTATTGCATGTGTATTAAAAAACAAACATAGCAAAATAGTTATACCTTAAAATTTGACAGAGGGAACCTATATAAAAAGTCAGTAAAGTGTTTCTGGTTCATTTAGGGATGCCATCTTGGAATTTCACAATGTTTTAGTTTGCTTTTGTAAGGTTGAAAGAGTAAAATCATTTTAGCACAAAATTAAACAAAATCCGCTCCCTCTGCCCCCCCCCCCCATCATCTTGAGATGTGTGACTAAATTACAGAGCTATACTACAAACTAAGTCAAAATAGATGATGGAATATAAAAAGAATAAGCCAGTCATGTTAATTTGAAACTATGTTATCAGCCCTAATAGAATTCGCCATAAATGTTATCACTCAAATATTGTACCTCATAAACATATGTGCTCAATCACTTATGCACATTTGCCAACTGCATAGGAGTTTTAGATACTTCCTTTCTGTGATCTAAATCACAGTTGTTCTTGAAAACACAACTGTAGCAGACCATAAAAATGCATAACTGGCTTAACTTCTTCAGTGTTATACTTCTACAGAACAGCCCAAATAAGACCACATTTTCATTCATGATAATGGATAAACTCCCCCTTTTTGAGTGACTGTCCACTTTGTATTACTAACTGTACCAGAGCAATCATCAGGCTAGTCTCAAATACAAAGTATGATCGCATTTTATTAATACTAAATATCATCATGGTGTGCATTTATACATGAATTCTGAAACAGCTGCAGTAAGATCCCAACTATGTTCTTTGTTGGTGAGATTTCATTATCAGGGTTTTACAATGCTAGCATTTTTGTATGGTTAATATGACAGAACATGCCTGAACTACTAGCCCAGTGAAAGTCCTCTGTCTTGACCTCTTCAAGACATAAGGGTTTGATTCCCAATCCTAATCTCTTACTCCCTGGATTGACAAAGAGAGTTTCAGATCAGGCTCCGATTTAAGAATGAAAGCCCAGTTGGCAAAATAACTGGGAGACAATGGTAGTGACCCTCATTAGGAGTTCCCCTCAAGGCCTCTCACCAAGATCTTGATCTTGGATGGGGCAGAAGGGAGTGCAGTAAAAAAGAAGACTGGGGTTGGGGGGGGGAAATCACTCAGTTTGTGGATGATCCAGCCCCCGACCTCCATAGTAAATGGGAGCTGTTACTCAACATGCTGTGAAGCAGAAGGTGGTGCTGCATGGTGCTGAAGAGATTTTCCATGAGTGTTCCTCAGCCTGAAAAATGAGAGTGATGCTGTGAGACTTTAAAGGTGGTAGATATAAAGAGTGAAAACATCAGGTGCGGGAATCTCAGGGATCCTCCTGTATAAAGATGCACGGAACATCTTCCTCTCCCCCACAAAAAAAGCAGAAAATAGCAAGGGCTAAAATATTTAAAATTTATGTTTCCTTTTTGAAGCCAATGGTTTGTTTGTTTTGTTTTTTTCAAACCTCTTTTGGTTCCCTGTACAAGCCTGAGGCATGCAAGCTGGATATGAGAGTTATGAATACATGTGTTAAATGCAGTGCATGTATTTTTGAGGTAAACACCACTTACTACGGCTACATGGATGATTTCAAACAGAAATGCAAAGTTATCTTGTAAATGTTAACTGAATACTATTTCAATACTGGTCATGTCCATTATCAGACAGTTGGTTTAACAATAAATAAATAAATACATAATAAGGCTGTGATAAGAAAAACATTTCCCCCCCTTTCATAGACTTGGCAAAAACCATCAGTTCATGGCCTGTTTCCTGGCTTGCCAGTAGACAGCACTGAAAGTTATAAAACTAAAACAATTGCTTTCATTTATATCTCTTCCTGATTACTCTGATAGCTGAAATGACAGAAGAAGTTCAGAATCTGTAAAGCCTGTCACATTATAGAAACATGTCTCTTTAAACTAAATGTGAAATTCCAGTAATTGAAGTGATAAATCTAGTGTTTTTGCTGGGGTACTTTTGATGAGAACTATAGTAGTAAATTAGAAATTATTCTCCGCTGTTATATCATGGTAAAAGCCTTTCCATTATCTGTTGTCAGTCACTAGGGATGGGCAAATAACTCGATTGTCAATCTAAACTGTGAAACCTAAAGTTCTGGGAATAATCAATAAAGGAAAAAACGAAACTCTCTATTATCTTCATATAATTCTTTAGACAACTCTAGGTTGTTTTTCCTCTTACTTCTGCACACCTCATTTATTCAGAGATATATTGGATATCTTAGAATATTTTATTTTTTAAACTAGTTACATGTCACCTTGTTTTCAAATGGCATATGAGAGTTACATTTCAAAAAGTATAAGCAGCTGCATTGTGGTGTCTAAATGAAACTTTATACAAGATACAGACTTAATTAAATTAGCAATAACAACCACCTACGTTTTATTATTGATTTTTCAGCCATACTATTTATTGCCTAGTATTTCTACTGTAAAGTACATGGTATTTTTTGGTCTTTCACAGATTCAAGATCATCTAAGAGTTGGACCACTAGTATTCTGAACAGGAGCATAAATGAAAAACAAATACTGGGCACCCCACACTTGTTTGTAAAATAACTCATTGTGTACAATCTGTTGTTCAAAGCAAAAGCAATTAACCTCATCAACTATATTGCAAGACAGATACGATACACTGGAAGTATGGTCTGAGCAAGGGACTGGGAGCAAGGACTTAGTGGTCCATAGCTCTGCCACTGACTTACAGTATGACCTTGGCTAATTCACTTAACCTCTCTATTCCTCATTTTATCCATTTGTACAATAGATTAAAAAACAATAATGGAAACCTTACTTCTCACAGGGCTGCTAATGGAATTAATTAAAGTTTGTAAAGTGTCAGAGGATCTCTGGCTGAAAGGTGACAAAGAAATGAAAGTATTACTAGCAGTGTTCTTAATTTTTTGATTACTTATTCTTATTTTTGATTACTGAAACAATATGGAACAAATTAGGTTATTGCATTTGTAAACCAATGACTGGAATATTATTGCAGGTGCATTTTCCCATTCAGCTTTAAAAAATACATTTCAAAACCTTTAGGATAGATATGCGCGTCAGCTCCAGAATTTGGACTGAGATCAGACAACCAGTGGCTGGGATCTCAATCCAAGACCATTTCCCCTTATTGGCACATAATGGAAATCGATGCCAGTTGCGAAATTTGGTTGCAGGTACAGATTCTAAAATCCTCAAAGTTTACGAGGTTGAAATCCAAGGTTTTCGTTCAGCCCCAACTCCACTTTAGATATTTTACAGACGAATAATTGTTTGCAGTGAGAGAAGAAAATTACTCTTCTAGTTCAGTTTGACCTTTCCATATTAGAATAAGTGAACTAATTATGAGAAAAGTATTTGAAACTTCAAATACAATGATTCAAAAAGAACCAAAGGAAACATAAAAGAAAAATAACATGTGTAGCAATTTTGGGAGTAACTGCTGAAAATATTAAGGATGCTTAATACATTCATGGATTGAGATTTTAAGTATTCATTTATGGGCATCTGAAACAACCTTCTCTCTCCTCTTGTGTCCATGATGAGTATGAGTCAAAAAGAGTAAAATCAGTCAAAATAATAACCATAAAAGTCCTAAAATGCACATACTATTAGAGCTGATCAGGAATTTTCAACAAAATGTTTTTTCATTAGAAAATGAACACACCGCACTTTTAAGCAGGGGTGAGGAGGTATTTGGCTGGCTGGCTGAATGAAGGGAACTGTGCTTAAGGGAACTGACTGGGGGGTGGCAGAGATGAAAACTGCTGCAAAAGTGTCAGCGTGGTCGCTGGGAATGAAGGGCTTAAAAAGGGCAGCCCTGTGCCTAAAGCCTCCCTTTTAAAGGAGCAGACTGAGGCAGCACCACCCTCCCTCCCCTTTAGGTGGTAAAATACCAGGTTTGGCAAGACCTGCTGTGTGTATTTTGCTAGCCGCCCCCCAGCAGGGGCTGGGAAGGAATTTTTCCCTTACCACCATATTGGCTTGGGTGCAGTTGGGTTTTTTTTTGCCTTCCCCACAGCAGGTTTCAGGAAGCACTCTGTTCATGACATGATGGGCGGTAGGCTATATGTCGCAACTCATTATTTAAGTGTAGGGTGGATGTCCAGTGTAGGTACTCCATAGGAAAGGTATACAGTGACAGGATAAATGGCTTGGAAACAGACTCAAAAAGAGGTGTTCGTTAAAGGAATGAATGGGGGCGGGAGGGCTTGGGGACTCCTATGATTGGTATGGCAAGGAGCCAACCGCCCATTATTATAGCCCATCTTAACCCTCCTACGAGGAAGGTGATGGTTGATAAGTCCTGGCAATGGATTTGCTGGAGGGACCTGGATGGAAAAAGAGGGTTAGCTGGTGGAAGCCCCTCAGGTAATTATGGAAAAAACATGGGGTTACCTGCACTGTACACTTTTATCTGCTGGGTAGTCCCAGACATCTAATAATAAAGTTGAGGCCTGATTAACACCATGTCAAATGTCTCCTGTCCTTGTTTCGGTATAGCCAGACAATGATTTGTCAATACAGAAACCTTGTATGGAAACACCACTTTTGACAAAATTTTAATCTGGAAGATTTAGTGGGACTAAGATGGAATTTCTGGTGAGAGAAAGACAGACCCTCACCCCAGAATATCCAATAGCCTGGTGGTTAGGCTTCTGAGCTGGGATGTGACTGACCCACGTTCAAGTCCTTACTCTTCCTGATACGCATCAGGGACTTGAACCTGGCTTTCCCACATCTCTGTTGCCTGACAATTATGCTCCTGTTGGTGCTGTGCCACGTTGTATAAATGAGTAAATATTCATAGAGACAGAGGGCTTTTCTTCACTAGAGGGGGTAAGTCGACCTAAATTACGCTACTCCAGCTACGTGAATAACGTAGCTGGAGTCAACGTAGTTTAGGTCAATTTACCGCAGTCTCTTCACTGCACTGTGTTGACGGGAGATGCTCTCCGTTTAACTTCCCTTATTCTTCTTGGGGAGCTGGAGTACCGGAGTCGAATGGAGAGCTCTCTACCATCGATTTAGCGGGTCTTCACTAGACCCGCTAAATCGACACCCGCTGCATCGATTGCAGCAGTGTCGATCTCCCTGGTAGTGAAGACAAGTTTAGAGAAACCCCATAAAGTTTAGAGAAACCACGAAACATAATTCTTGTTTTCCAGCCACTCCTGCACACTATGCTTATTCTGTATAAGAACAGCAAGAGCAAATACATGCAATTTAAAAAATGTTATGCCAGAAAAGCTGGATTCTTGGCCATCTCTGCCTGAGGTCCAGATTACAAAGTTTAACAATTTATGTATGTGTTTCTTTGGTGCCCCAAAGAAGTAGTGCATCCTTAAATCACGATACAGGAGCCATCTTCTTCTCAAGTGAATACACCTGTGCCATAAAAACGTGAACTCCCATTTTTCATGGTGGGAAGAGGATGAAGGAAAGTGGTGTGGTAGAAAGTTGTACTGGGGCTCTCTGTGCTTCCATTTGGATATGTCTTTAAAAGTTCAGAAACTCCTCTCCCCCGCAACTACTCATCACTTAATCAATATGGAAACACAAAAGGTCCTGCTGTGAAACTTCCAGTCTTCTGTGGTAAAAAGAAAGGAAGTTTCCCTTAAACCTTTATTTGAATTTGCATGGAACAAACTTCCCTAAAATTGCCCACATGTCACTGCATCTATTTTTCTTTTTAAATCAGGCATTAAATATGCATCCTGCCTCCCACGTAGAAGATCTGCAGCACAGGCAAAGTGCCTGCGTATTAAATTATAGGCTAAATAAATATAATGAATATTGAGAAATACATAAATAAATTAATAAATAAGCAGACATAGGATCAAATTATTGGCAATATACACGCTCTCTCTCTCTCCTTTTATCATTACAATGTATTGTCCTAATACATATTCACTATATTTTTATAAAGGTAACTGAAAAAATCCGGATTGAAATAAAGCTTTGGACTTACATGAAGAGTAACCTGAAAGTAGGGAATTAGGTATTCAACTCCCATTATTGTGTTAATGGTAACGGCATGTCTAATCACCCATGTACCTTGATGAAATGTAACCCATTGTACATAGTGATATTGAGCTAATTTGCAAAACTCCTCTGTACATCCAAAGGTTTTATTTATTAGTTTTATTAATTTATTTATAGACATTTCTACCGTGTCCATCACCATAGTATCAGAGCATCTGAGTGTTAAGTTAGATTTATAGAAACACACAAGGGGTATAATAGGTGGGAAAACTTCATTTTAATGACAATGTGGCCCTCCGAGAAATGATTTGCTCTATGTGCTGCATTTCTTCTAAAAATACAGAACAATCTCTGTATTGTTATTATTGTCAAATGTTTAGAGTAATAAAATTCAACAAAACCCAGAGTTAAAATTGCCACTACATCTTTAAATCACTTTGGGCCCTAAACAGTCCATTACTGCCTTTGTTACTGAAGTGACTATGGGAGGTCAGTCTGATTCTTTGGGGCTCAGTTCTTTACTGTGTTCAAGTTTTGCTTGGAAAAAGGTGGGATCTGACACGGAGATGATTATGGCTCCCTGATTCTCAGCTGCGCAGCTTTGGCATAAGTTAAAGCTGCAGGGTGGTAGCTTAAAATTACACAACCAGCATAAGCTCTTACACAGCCATGGATCAGGCAAAGCAGAGCCTCTGACATTTCCCACTCTCCTATTTTCACCCTCAACATGCTTCTTGCTCTTCCCTCCTTGACATTCCCTTTCCAGCACCTGGTAAGCCCAGTTGTCCCCTCTGTATTACTATGGCTTCATCTATATTAGAAAACTTGCATCAGAGTTACTAAAATTGATCTAGTTGCACTTGGTGCAAACTGCTAATATAGATATACTTGAATTGGTTTAAATCATGTTCAAACCAATTTAACTTAACAGGGTAAATTAGACACAAATAAAACATACAAATAGACAAAGGAAGGGGGGAGAAAAAGGAGAGATGGGGGTTAGAACAAATACAAATAATGTGAGTCATTATTATGTAGTGAAGGGCTAGTTAGTAGGGCAAGAGGGGAGTAGCAGATAGTCCCTAGTGGAGTACATTGTGGAAAGCAAGACAAAAGAAGTGGATTTGGAGGAGGGACTGGGATGATGCACGTAAGGATGTATTAATGCCATCCCTGAGGACAGCCAATATTTCTGCATTCAGAGTACGTGTTGATGCTCTATTGCAGTGGTCACCAACCGGTCGATCGCAATCTCCAGCAGCAGCACAGTGTTGCTGCCACTAAGGCTACCCCAGCCCCACACCGCTCCTGGAAGCGGCCACTGCAGCCCTGCGGCCCCAGGGGACGGGGGGCAAGGGTCTCCCTCCATGCGCTGCTCCTGCCTGCAAGCACTGCCTCCGCAGCTCCCATTGGCCGGGAGAGCTGCGGGGGTGGTACTTACAAAGAGGGGCAGTGCGCGGCACCACATGCCCCCCGCCCTCCCCACCCCAGGAACCACAGGGGTACGTTGGCCCCTTCCAGGAGCAGTGTGGGGCCGGGATAGGCAGGGAGCCTGCCTTAGCCTCGCTGCACCCGCCGCTGACTGGGAGCCTCCAGAGGTAAGTGCTGCCTGGCGGGAGGCCGCACATCCCTGAGCCCCCTCCCGGAGCCAGCACCCCATACACCCTTCTGCACCCCAAGCTCTACCCTGAGCCCCCTCCCAGAGCCAGCACCCCAAACCCCCTCCTGCACCCCAACACTCTGCCCCAGCCCGGAGCCCCCTCCTGCATCCAAACTCCCTCCTAGAGCTTGAACCCCTCACCCCCTCCTACTCCTCAACCCCCTGCCCCAGGCTCAGCCCAGAGCCCCTTCTCACACTGCGAACCCCTCGGCCCCAGCCTAGAACCCACACCCCCTCCCGAACCCCATTCCCCTGCCCCAGCCCGGTGAAAGTGAAAGTGGGTGGGGGAGAGCGAGACAGAGAGAGGGGAGGATGGAGTGAGCGGGGTGAGGCTTTGGGGCAGGGGTGGGGCTCAGGGAAGGGGCGAGGTAAATCCTGAGTTGCCCTTACATTCAAAAAGTGATCTTGGGCGTAAAAAGTTTGGAGACCACTGCTCTATTGAATAGGTCAGCAGTGTGCAAGTGGCTTAGGTTAAGAGTGCTTTCTGGGGCACAAGTACCTCAGAAAGTTGTCCAACTGGTGACACGAACAGTACCCTTGCTTGTTTTCAGGTACTATAGGTGTCCTTTTTCTTTGAAAATTAGGCTTAGTGGCCATTCAATTATAGTGTTTGCTTTTTAGCAAAGCCATCACTAAGTTTGCAAAACAGCTTAATTTATAACCAACTGTTTTCATTCACTCATAACTTTTTGAAAAGTTCTCCTTCTAGACTGAAATTTCCCATGAGCGGTCTCTGCCCAAAGGTGATGTTTTCTGGAAAGTCTGAGGAAAGGCTAGGCAGTCACTTTGTAATGCAAGATTGAAAATCATATTATTCTCCCACTGTAAAAAATTGCCACACAGATAACTCAAAAACAGCTGAACACTGAAAATAGGCATGTAAGTAGTGCACACTAAGGAATACACCCACAACCTAGATTGTAAAGAAAGTTTAGACAAAAAAGAATAAAATGCAAATTCAGTTCTGAATTTTCTAATTTTCTGAGCAGACTCTGAAGATATCTAAAATTATTGTTGTTATTATTTTGGTAACCCAGACTAATAAAGTCCTGAAGTCTTTTGTGAGGCTTAATCTACACTACAAAATGAATACTGTTGACAACAATCATGACACTGGCCACTAAGTCATGTTCAGTCCCTGTTCAATTAACACAACAATTGACAACAATGTTCATACATTGTTATTTTGTAACGCAGAATACATCTTTGTGATATTACAAGTCAACTCCAACTCAAAAACCACACAGGCTACTGTTGGGACAACTTGTGTGACGGTTATATTGAAAAAACACACAGACAGAGTAAAAACCTCTAAAAAACAAACAAAAAGGAAATCTTTAAGATAATGAGACAATTGACTCTCTACTGTTGCAGCAAACATGGCAACTCTCAAAACTGATACGTTAGCACCTATTCAAATGTAAGTTTCAAAGTGGTTTTTTTTTTAATTGCACTGAAATGTACAATTAAAACTGTACTCTTTTTATACTAAAAAAATATCCTAATTTCTGAACAGCAGGAATAGGAAAAACTTTGGGGCATGAAAAATTGCCAATCCTGCAATTTTATAATTTCTCCAAAATTTTAAGGGACATTCTGGAATATTCTGAAAATTCTAAGATGTCATGGGATGATTTAGTTGGGGATTGGTCCTGCTTTGAGCAGGGGGTTGGACTAGATGACCTCCTGAGGTCCCTTCCAACCCTGATATTCTATGATTCTATGATCACAATGGGAAGGAGTGTAGTACCTTACACCGTGAGTTGTCCTACTGAAGTCAATGGGAGTACTTTGTGATATGGAATAAAGTCAGAGGTGAAAGTAAGCCGGTCCGGTCCGGTGTACTGGCAAGAGCCGGTACGCCGTGCCGGACCAGCTTCCCCAGGCCGGCGATTTAAAGGGCCTGGGGCTCCCGGCAGCGGCCAGAACGCTGGGCCCTTTAAATCACCGCTGGAGCCCTGTTGCTGGAGCCCCCTGGGTAGCGGCGGCAACTGGGGGCTCCCGGCAGCGATTTAAAGGGCCAGGGGCTCCCGGCCACCGCTAATGCAGCGGAGTCCCGGGCCCTTTAAATCGCTGATGGAGCCCCAGGGGCTCCCAGCTGCCACTGCTACCCCAAGGCTCGGGGCTCTGGCCTCAGCCGGAAGAGGCGGGCCCTTTAAATCAAGATTTAAAGGGCCCAGGGTTGCGGTAGTGGTGGCTGGGAGCCCTTTAAATCACCCCCGGAGCTACCAGCTGCAGAGGCGGCTGGGAGCCCGAGGGCTAGGGGGCAATTTAAAGGGCATGGGGCTCCAGCTGCCAGTAAATCACCGAGGGAGCCTTGGGGGCTCCCAGCTGCCGCTGCTACCGGAAGGCTCGGGGCTCTGGCAGTGATTTAAAGGGCTAGGGGCTCCCGGCCCCCGCTACTGCAGTGGAGCCCTGGGCCCTGTACATCTCCACCAGAGCCCCGAGCCCTGGGGTAGCGGTGGCAGCTGGGAGCCCCCAAGGCTCCCTCGGTGATTTACTGGCAGCTCGAGCCCCGTGCCCTTTAAATTGCCGGCTAGCCCTGGGGCTCCCAGCCGCCTCTGCAGCTGGTAGCTCCGGGGGTGATTTAAAGGGCTCCCAGCCACCGCTACCGCAGCCCCGGGCCCTTTAAATCTTGATTTAAAGGGCCCGGGGATTTAAAGGGCCAGCCTCTTCCGGCTGAGACCACGCGTCTTCCAGTTGAGGCCCCTGCCCCCTGCTCAGGACTCCAGCGTACTGATAAGTCCTTTAAGTTACTTTCACCCCTGAATAAAGTGCCATCAGTGTGCATAAGTATATCTCAATCTGGTTCAGTGTAGATGGAAGAGCTGCTGCCTTGTTAACCCTGCTTTGAAGAAAACATTTTGCAGCCAAACATTAACAGCAGCAGAGGGTGTGAATTCAGTCTTCCTCAAACCCACTCACCTCTGTGATGTGTCAGTTCTGTCCCCTCTCACATCTCATTCATTTCAGCGATGTTTGAAATCTACAACCTAATTAGGAATCTTCTTAAACATGGGCAATATATTTTTCTTTCAAAACAATAAAAAGATTTTAAAAATGTAAAAGTGATGATAATGCAACATTAAATTCACAGTGAAATCATTAAAAAGCCAGGGAATGCAAAACTTGAAGCTACCCATTTTGCAGCATAAGCTTGGTCAAGTTGCACAAACTATATTTCTAAGGTATACATTTAAAGGTGATCTATAAAGGAAAAATGGACTTAAGGCCTTTTTTTCTTCTGTGCAATGTCTAAAGAAGGCATGAAAGTGTTTTTCAGCATATTGCTTTAGAAATATAAGAAATGTCAAGTTTGGTCTTCTCTGGCTTGGCTAGAACATACAATGGAAAAATAGATACAGACTAAAGGAATTCCTTGAAATCCATATGTTTCAGATTATGTATACATATATTTAGGGATGGATTGAGTAGTCAGTGTTCTGACTGGAATTAAAGCTAAGGTTCACGGAATAACAGTATTGAAATCTCATGAGCTGTGACTCAAAGCTAGGATTCTGGTTCATAACTGAACCAAGATCTTGAAAGCTACTCTTTTGTGATTTCAGCTCCAAACAGCAGAAATCTCATGAGATCGGCCATTCCTGTGAGGTTTTGGTATCCAGATCATAAGTGGAAAATAGGTTCCTTTGGGTTATAGAATTGATCTGGAACCAAAATGAGGGGCTAATTAGGACCTGTGAATTTATCTGCAAATACCACTAAAATACAACAGATTTTGGATTCAGAGTCTTAATCTATCTTTAATGAAATTAAAGTCACAAGTATAAATAGGAATTGAAAAAAAATAAAAAATGAAACGAAGAAAAGAAAACCATAAAATGAAAAATAAGAAGGATATATGAAAGGAAAAATGAGAAAAACGGAATAGCATCTACAGAACCCTCTTTAGAATTGTGGCCAATGTTTTAAATTCCATCCTCTTCTCCCTGATTTTCTTTATTTCCAGGAATTCCAATCCTATCTTTAGAAATGTTGTCTGTCCATTGTTCAATAAGTTTATCAATTTCTCTGAGGAAGCAAAGGCACTGATGTCAGCCTTTCAATATGGGGGAATTATAAATCCTCCACTTACACAGCAAGAACCTCTTCATAAAAAGTATTGCTAAAAGTATTCATTCTTTTGTGAATGAGACAGAATTTTGATTTCAATGAGATCATGCAAGAGTATTATACTGCTGGACTAAGCTAGCACTCTTCCCATTACTATCTCCATAAAGACCAAATGCCTGGGCACAACCACAAGTTATTGCCAGTATCAAATTTGCCCACATGGTATCTCCAAAACCCATTACCCCCCCCCAAAAAAGTTATATCATAACAAGCTGCTTGAAACTCACTGTCCTGGATGCAATATTTTAAACTGACTTACATATAGTTTAGACGTCCTACCTGTAGTTTGAATAACTTGTACAAATCTGTTATACTGACAGAGAAATTAGCACTTTCAGTTCTTTCCATGATCTGAGATATTCACTAATAACATGGCCCAGATTCTCGGTTTCTCCTTTCCTGTATTTAGTGCAGGAAAGTTCTGGCAGGGGGGAGGAGGGCGGGAGGGGAGGGCTTTTAGTTTGCAGTAACTCAAGTTAGTGTGGTGTGAAAATGCCTGTACACACAATGCAATTCATTACAGCACACTAACTCCGCATTTATTATAATCTCTGGCATTCTCTTTCAGAGTGAATTAAGTTCAATGCAAATTGAGTTAGTTTAGTCTATTGTTTGTGTGCATACAATGCTACCGCACACTACTTTGGCAGTCCTCCAACTGCTATCCCATCATTGCTTTTTGGGCCTCTGTTAGTGACCTGTCATGCCCTCCCCTACTCTGAGGTCAAGTTGACCAGCTGTTCCCTCCCACATTTAAAAACTGGCACGGGGTCAAAATTTATCCATTTGCTCCTGCATTTGGATTGCTGGAATATTACTCGGTAAGCCTTACTACATGTCTCAAGCAGACGCTTGGAGTCAGATGAGACCCTAGATCTCCTAGCCCTCTGGGGAGATGCATCTTGGGTCCAAACACTGGAATAAAGATCTGTGTGTGGACATTACTAGTCAGATGCCCATGAGGTGTCACAACGGGGACACTGACCAGTAACAGGTGAAGAGCAAACAGCTCAGGAGAACTTATATTAAAACCAGGGATGCCAGGAAACAGTCTGACCATGGAAAAGTAGTTTGTCCATTTTTTGAGCAGCTGGACCAGATTTTGAGCAATTATACCACCACTGAACCCAAGAAGATTGGAATCTGCAGCTCCTCTGTGCCCCCCCGTCTCCCCTCCCCCCAAGAATGAGCAGCAGGAGTCACTGTAGGAGGAACACAAGGAGGGCAGTGAAGAGCTCTCCCTGGAAAGCCAGGATCTTTTGAGGGCAGCCATATAGGAAGCCAGCCAGAAACCCAGGCCAGGACTGAGGAGGCATATCCTATGGAGGGAAGCCCGGCATGTAAGTATTTATCTCTACAATTTATTATTATACTACACTGCTGTGCTACCTTCTGTTCCAGGTTCACTGGCGGTTGTGAGCTAGGAACCTTTCTGAGTCTCCAACCCTCTCTCGGCCCACGTTCTCTGTCCCCCATCCCCAGTACACGTTTTCAAAATGGCAGCTCCTCCAGCTGGACTATCAGTTCCTGTCTCATGCTAAAGCCCCAAACATCGACTGTTTACAAGCCCATGCCATGGAGGACACATATCCATCTACCTATTTTCCTTTCCCCTTCTTGCATCTGTCCTGCCGGGTGAATGCACTCCTGCCCACCATCCCATTCACCTTATCAAAATGGTGGCCAGCAGCATGGCAGAGCTGCAGCCTGTCCCTCCTCTTGGGCTGGTGGCATAGTCAAATAATTAAAACATTCAGTTGTGCAAAGTTCAAGAGTTTTTTAGACAGTGGTTACTGGAAAAGAACACTGGTTAGTGTTCTCAGTTTACATGAGATAGACATGAACATTGTGTGTCTGTAAAGGCACCAGACTACAGCTCCCTGCCCTGTAACAGGCGGCATTTGTACAGGAAAAGTAGTTTACCTTAGGGACAGCAAAGCCATACAGCTTTTAATGGTTTTTCATAGGCTTACAGAGAGAACAACTGGGAGCAGTTAAGGCTTCAAACAATCAGTAAAGAACCTGATCTATTTTTTCCTTTGCACTTTCAGCATGTCTGCAGGGGAGCTAAAGCAGAATTTAAAACTGAGAAATTGCTTAGTTTTGGCCTGGACATTATGCGGAATAGCTGCATGGTCACTGTCCTCAGTATAGCTTGCAACACCCTTCCACGCCTGCAGCACTTATGGGGAGACCATCTTTGTGAATAACTTCACAGCGTATCTCACTGGTTTACCCTTTGCCTTTTTGAATAAGGCCATTCTCTGCCTCCTAGTCATCTGCTTCAGTAGTGCACAGCCAAAAATCCCAATGCAGCCCTCCTCATGCACACACCACTTACCATCTCTGGGGTCCCCTCAAGACTGGGAAAAATCTCAGAGAGGGGAAATCAGAGAGGTGTTGAATCAATGCTATCACATCTCCCAGGAATATGAACAATAATCACATGGATTTTTTCCCCTATTCCCCCAGCCAGACCCTCAAGGACAGGGCCTTTATCAGAGCTGCTGGCTAACCCGAGGGGGAAGAAACAGAAAACTTGTGATAAAATGTTCACAGACCTCAATGCAGAGTCCCCCCCAAAACTGAAACTAACAGAGAGACTGACATTGTATTTGAGGATGGAGAGGAAAAAAGATAGGAAGCTCTCCAGAGAGAGTGTGTAAAGTGGCCAGACAGCAGTGCTATGGCAAAAGACACTGTTGAGAAAGACAGGGACATGTGGAGGCAACTCCTGGAGGCAACACAGACGCAGAATGTTCTGCTGCGTCACATGCTGCTAGTGGGCACACAGACAATCCGGTGCACTCAGCCAGGACCCAGCCATCTTTTGCAGCCCCTGGACAACACGGAGTACTGGAAGCACCAGCCTATGTTTCCTGCTGTACCCAGAGGCTTTCCCTTTCCCAGTCCAAGTTCATGGTAGCAAGAACATTTTCACCTGGGAACCCAGCTCTTTCAAGCCATCTAACAACCCTGATACATTCAAACCCTGACACTCAACACCAGAAGGCCCAAGAAAAAGAAGAGGCAGAAACAAGATGCCTATAAATCAAAGGTCCCCACAATGTTGTTTTCTGCCCTCAACCGCACTGTCACTTTGAAGGTTTATTTTTGATTGTTGTATAATAAATTATTGTTTAATAATACCAAATGTTAGAAATTCATTGCATTCTACACTGAATATCCATACATTTTGCATAAGTCATAGATTTTAACCAAAGTGTAAAAGGCACAGACACAAGATAAAATAAAGAGTGCCACAACATGCTGCTTCTACCACTCATAAAAGAGACA
Source organism: Terrapene triunguis (assembly GCF_002925995.2). Lineage (NCBI taxonomy): Eukaryota > Metazoa > Chordata > Testudines > Emydidae > Terrapene > Terrapene triunguis. Next base: position 16,795,224 of record NW_020664409.1, read on the forward strand.
CCAATGCTCACAATCCATTCCACCCCCTCTCCACCTCAGGATAACAGCTGTATGTAGAGCTGCACGTTTTCAGGCCTGAGACCCAAAGTAAGAGCTACAGGCATCTTTAACAGTATTTCCCTGCAGGAATGCTGCCAGATTTTCCGCCGCCCTAAGCGGCGGAAGGTCCCGCCCCAAAATGCCACCCCCCCACAGAGGCGGCGGAAGGTCCCGCCGCGGAAATACCGCCGCGGTTGCCGCCCCCCAAATTGCAGTGTCCTAGGCGACCGCCTAGGTCGCCTAATCGGTTGAGCCGGCCCTGTTTCCCTGCCTTCGCGGTTTCCATTTTCAGCTGGACATCTTGCCAGCTGCTCAAACTGCAGAGCAAATCTCTGCACCTTACATTCTCACCCATCATTAGGGCTTTCTGCCTTACTCTCACAAATATTGTGCAAAATATTACATATAGAAATAATCCTAGACAAGTTTTTTTCCACAGCTTCCAACCTACCCCATAAACAGCACCACCTTCTTATTAGATGGCCAGATGCATACTATACTGCCATTCTGTAGCTACTGAGGCAAGGTAAACAGTTCCTTCCTTCTGTCCAAGTGGCCTGTAAATGGCTTCATTAACCAGGGAAGCAGAGGATAAGCAGGTCTCCTAGGATGACCGGAGCAGAGGATAAGCAGGTCTCCTAGGATGACCGGAGCAATCTCCACGCCATTAATGTCCATAGTGATACTGGGGGCAAACTGTCCTTTATCCATGCAAGTAAACAGAGCTGAGTTCCAAAAGAGCCTAGCATCGTGGACCTTTCTAGACCAACCTGCATTTATGTTTGTAAACCTGCCTCAGTGGTCAACCAGCCCTTGGAGCACCATGGAGAAATACCCCTTCCTGTTTATAAACCCTGCTGTGGGGGCCAAACAATAGGCACATGGGGCCTATCAATTGTCCCAGTACTGTTTGGGAACTCCATGTGTGCCAAGGCATCGATAATCTCCTGAGGATTACCAAGCTTTACAAGCTGGTGCAACAGTACCTCATGTATGGCATCACTCCTCTGCATGACAATGGCCTGAGCAGTTGATCTTCCCGTGCTAAACTGGTTGGCTACGACTGGTACCATCGGGGGTGGCCAGCTTCCAGATGGCAATGGTGACCCACTTCTCAACAGGGTGGGGCACCGTGGGATGGTACTGTGCCGCTGCAGCTCCTGGGCTACTTCAGCACAGATCTCAAAAAAGGTTGCTTTTGCCATCCTGAAATTCTCTGGCCATTGCTGGCCACCCCAGGTCTGCAGAATGATTCTTTCCCACAAATCAGCGCTAGTTTCCCAAGCTCATAAATGGCACTGCACTGTGAAGCCGCCTCAGGAACAACTCCTGTAGTAGCAATTGCTCTCTGTCGTCCACTCCTTCCTCCTCCAGCCAACCCCAGGGGAAGGAGGAGGTGGCTGTGTCAGCGACTCAAGTTCGGGGGGAAAGGTTAGGATCAGGGCAAAAAACAATTAGACTCTCTCGGCCTTGGGGCGGGTGGGCACGGGTTTGGGTCAGGTCCCGGTTGAGTCTGGGATACCTTCCCAGAATGCCATGTACTTAGTACGAAGCAAGCCCCTGCTGTGTGTGCACAAGGATGTGAACTGAAAGAGGACACAGCTGTCCTGTGTGCACACTATTAGTACAGCTAACAAAGAGTACACCAAATAGGGAGTGTCAACTCAATGTGAACTAACCCCCCTGTACTGACAAGGCCTAGGGCAGCCAGACAGCAAGTGTGAAAAATCGGGACAGGGGGCTGGGGGTAATAGGAGCCTATATGAGAAAAAGACCCAAAAATTGGGACTGTCCCTATAAAATCGGGACAACTGGTCACCCTAACAAGGCCTAAATTTACATCTTCCTGATTCTGGACTTGATTGCTTTAAATTGCACAGGCTTTTAAAGGTTCTCTCTAGCCATTACACCCAACACAGACTTGCTGTAGGGAAGCATACTCCGGCTGCAACCCATTCCTCCCTGCAGCTAATACACACCTAAATCAGCAGTTGCCATACAACTGTCTCTAAGCTGTGTAGCACCCCCATGACCATAGTATTCTGCAGTGGCCATGTATGTCTCTTTTATGCTTGTCGATGTGCACAGCATAATATGAAATGGTTTGTTTCATAAGGTGAAATCAGGCAATCTATTGTAGAATGTTGATCAAAAGATATAACATTTTAGTTTACATAGATATTCCCTATACATGCAAGAGCATCCTCTTGCCACACATGACTTTATTCCCCATAATTTTAACAAGGATTTCTTACATAGAGAAGGAAATGCTATCTTATGTGCATATTAATAAATGACATTCCCTTTCCTTTCTTATATAATTTGATTAAGTATGAAATAGTTAATGTGGACATTTAAATTATAATCATTGGGTGTCAACATTTTGTTGTGGTGAATAGGAGCAGTTCACACGTCTTAGAACTATTGTTTCAAGATCTCTGAAATCTGAATGAAACATCACTGTATCAGCTACACTTGGTTCACATATTGAAGTGAAGGGTTTCCTCTCCAACATATAAGCTAGAGACTTACTTTTTTATTAAAGCAAAAGTTCTGAAGCACAAGATGGCAGTTTGGGAGAGGAAGAGGTAACCCTTCCCAAATTTGAGCTCTGATGATAGACAAGATGGAAAGAGGATGAATGAACTCCGCATCTATTGGCACCCATCATAGCAGTACTGCATCCTTGCCTAGAATCTCTGCCATACCATGTACATACAATTTTCAAAATCACTATACTTTTCATTATTTGAGACTTCTGCCATAGAGACATCTAAGCTTGTGTAGTCGCACTAACCTTATTTTTTCCAAAAGTACAACAATCTGTATTCCCTTATTGAGCAGTATGCCAAATTACTCATTCTCCCACAAGAACCATGGCCTGGATTGGAATGAGGGTGTCCAGAGATAACAGTAACAGAAAGCTTTGACACAATACTATACATCGTCTAATGGCTTGGAATGTCTATTAGATAAAAGCATAGCAAGCTACTGTATGCGGAGTATTCTATTACTAGAGACTTAAGCTAGAATGCACATTAAAAATGTTGCTCAAGCAATTCTGCTTGTGAAATAGCAAGCTTCTCACGGTTAAAAAAATACACTGCATTTTAATGCCGATATATATTTTTACACACATACCCTATTAGACACCAGTCCAAAAAAAAGAACTAAGTGCATGCTAATTTCATTTTGTAAAAGTTACACTTTTTTTTTTCAAAGCAGGTAAAAAAAAAAGCAGCAAAAACTACAGAATGTTATTTTTCATGTTTCAGTACCAAAATTCCAGACAAACGGATTTTAGCAAAATGTTATAAAAATGCATTTACCGCGGGGATGAGAATTTGTAACCAGGTTTAGTCCAAAAATGTTTTAAATGGCTAAGTTATAAATTCCCTCCTATAAAGGAGATTTATAATGGAAGCACTGACAGACCTTCAACTGCAGCAGAGCAAATGGTAGTACTGCAATAAATGTACTACTTATTTAAAACAACACGTGCATTGGGATTTCATTTTAAAGGAGAAAGAGATTTTACAAATTATAGGACAAATCTTGCAGGCCTAACTCATTTCAAATTCCTATTGCCTTCAACAGGCGTTTTGCCTGAGTAGAGACTATAGAACGTAGACCTATAGGGAGCACTTACTAAGTTCTCTCCCCAATCCCATTGATAGTATAAGTCTACAACATGGATGTCCTGACATGCCAGACAACTGGGCAGAAGCACAGTTAGACTTATATTGTTCTGAGTCTTAGGTCTCTAATTTCTACCTGTTTGATTTTAGCACTAGCGAGAATTATGTACAATGAGCAAATCCTGGCTTTTCCATGCATTCTACAGAAAGGTGCTGCCTGGGATAAGCTGTGGAAGTGGTGGAGTTCTGTTGTGCAGGACCAGGACATGATATAGGTCTAATATAGACCCGTTCCCACCCCTCCTCAAAAAACAAAGGAGACTTTTGGGCCAATCTATGCTAGGAAAGGTAGGGATGAGGACTCAAAACTACAGTCTCTCCTTTGTTAAGCCATTTATGGAGGCTTGGCATAAGTACCAGGATTTGACTGATTGTGGGAACATGCTTTTCAAGCTTCCCATAAAGCTGTACCAATGCAGCCCAAATTTGGCCATGAACAATTCTGCTATTTTAGTCCTAACTTGAGTAGAAACTGCTTACCAGGCCGAAATGTGTAGGAAATTTGTGATATGGACAAACATCCAATATGGACTACTTTATGACAAACTTAAGTCATGATCAGTATTTGAACGCAGGTCTCCAGCTGTAAAGGGTAATGTAGTACACTATTGTTTTAAATTGTGTTTGAACAGTCACAGCTTTTACATTCACACCTACCACACATGGGATTCAGCAAGTTGTAATGAAATGTTAAAATAAACATCCTACTTTTTATTTTTAATTTCATGCTTTGTTTGCCTTTTTGTGTGTGTTTTATATCCCTCTTAGATTTCCTGTGTCTAAAATAATCCCCACCAGTGATAAATGGGCTACTGAACATTACCCTGATTTTTTACAAACTGTGTCCAACATTTTGCTGTTTATTTTGGAGTGAAGCAGGGAAGCCCATCACACAGGACTCCTGGCCATAGCTCTGAGAACTATTTGCACTTTGCACGTGATCAGTCAGTTGCTATAATACTTAGGAATGGTGCTTTGCTCACAGCTTTGCCAAGCCTCATGGACAGGAGAGAGATGAGCATATTGCCGGTTAAAGGCACTGAACAACTGATCCCGATGGTGTAATTCAGACATACCACATCACTGTGGTGACAGGCAGAAAATATGACTGCAATGGGAAGGCAGATATCTGAAGGGGGAGGAGGAGCCTAAGAGAGAGGATGGTCAGAAGAGTGACAAGGAAAAGAGAGGGAGAAGCTAAGGAAGATTTAGGTTGGGGGGAACACAGCAGAGTGGGAGAAGATGCAGGGAATAAAGTTAGGTAGAGATGGGATAAGAGAGCAATTAAGAAGAGATCAGGAAGAGATAGAGAAG
>NW_020664409.1:16802039-16907526 GCF_002925995.2 Terrapene triunguis
GGTCTGAAGTGATATTCTCTAAACAAACTAATCCAAGTTCAGGGCATGCCACCAAAGAAAACCTCATGTTGCACTGATTTGACTTTGCTGTCAAGAAACCTCTGTTATTTGAGTACAAGCAACAGATCACAAAGAGCCCACTTCTGGGTTTGACCAAATGCACAGTTCAAAGCCTGTGGCTGGCAGCTCTGCAGTGCATGATTTAAGGGTATACTGAAAGAAGGAGGGTTTATGTGGTTCCATAAGTTCTTTTCCTTCCTCTCCCAAGAGCAAAGTCACAGTTTTGCCTCAGCCTAACTGCCAAATGTCGCAGTTGGGTGCAGGTAAAAGCCATATGGGGAAGCATTGGGCCCTGTTTATTTAAGTACAAAGCAGGTTCATCCTTGGCTGACAGAGTTAGCTAGGGAGAAATTGGGCATTGCGGCCTGAAGAGAGTTCCTCAGCTCAGAGATGTCAGCCAGGGAGACGAGAAAGAGAAAGTGGCGCCTAGTTGATTGTTTCCTCCTCAATCACAGGGGAGTAGATGGCCTTAGTGTCCTTTAGCTCCTCCAGAAGGCAGAATTTCTGTTGTTGATACATTACTGCTGCAAACCTAGGTAGAGAAGGTGGTTGGATTATATATAGGGCAGCATGGGGGGTGCATATGGGAAAGAGTTACTTTACACGAGTCCCTAGTGCCTTGAATACCTCCCACACCTACTTACCACCAAACTAGTGCAGGTCCCCTGCTCCCAACTTTAATAACAACCAGTGTTTCCTCGGGGGACCTGTGCCTGCTGTTTGGTCAGGTAGTGTGGGGAGCTGCTCAAGGCACCGGGAACACATGTAAAGTAATGCCTCCAAGCCCCCTCACACCTTCAAGCCGTTCTACACATATGCCTTCTTTCTCTTGATAGAGTTGCAGGAACCCTTACAGTTATTACAGAGAAAGGTCCACAAGTAGGTTCCATAACTGTTCCACTGGGCTAACAACCTCCGCAATTGGCAATTTATACATCCTGCAGGGCTTACATTCTCCATAATGTTGTACAAAATGGTATCTGGATTTGACCTTCAGAGAGTTACACATGGAGATCCAAAAGGAATATGTGTGAATTGTGAGGACTTTGGAGCAGGCATCCTCTTTATATTGTGCATTTGTACGGGGCCTAGAAGAGGGGTTCTCAGGGGTTGTAAGGTTATTACATGGGGGGGTCATGAGCTATCAGCCTCCACCCTAAACCCCATTTTGCCTCCAACATTTATAATGGTGTTAAATATATAAAAAAGTGTTTTTAATTTATAAGGGGAGTCACACTCAGAGGCTTGCTATGTGAAAAGAGTCACCAGTACAAAAGTTTGAGAAACACTGGCCTAGAATAATAGGGCTGAGGGTTTTAGACACTACCACCATACTACTAAGAATAATAGTTAACACACACACATACAAATGATGAAATGCATAGCAACAATCTTGCTTTCAAATTACAGCTAACTTCTTAGATAAGATTAGAAAAAATATGGTTACACTTTTGGTTAACGTAGACATTACTTTAAGTACTGCATGCTACAATACACAATGTACACCTCTAATTAAAACAGATTTGCATTGCCAGCTTCAGCTGTGATCTGCCCACAAAGAATGTAAAGAAGGCAATTGTTTGGTGTGTTTTTTTCAGTGTGCCCTAAAGCCAAGCAGGAAATAGCAGCACTGGTAACCAGTTCCAGCACTAGATCTAAGTTTGTTCAAAGGATACAAAATAAACCCATCCATTTTCAATCATTTTAAAATATACTGTCTCAAGGTAAGAGGGCAACAGAGCTATTTAACCATTTCTGTTAGCAGTTCAAACCTGTCAAAAATTCAAAGTCTTGTTATCGATATATTTTCAGAATGATGTAGGCAAAACTTCAGTAACAGGCACCATTGTGCCCATTACTCCTTGAACACTGCACTGAAAATATACACTTTAGAAAGAGAAAATATAATCTTATTGATTTCTCTGGGCTTTAAAATGCAGTCATTTGAGATTATTTTGGGACAACAGTAAGATTCTATGACCAGACAGCTGATCATTCTCTTCCTACACTTCACTATTGATGCTGATTACAGAAACAAATTTTACCTTCTGTTAAAAAGATATTTATAAACAGAATTAGCCTTTTGAGATAAATTTTCCTATGGGAAATCATATGCTGTTATTAAAGCACTGTGCTCATTGTATCACTCTTGACTACTGACACTGTGAAGAGTGTGCCAAAAAGTGGCTGAAAAAGGCAAGGGAGACTAACCACTATATTTTAGAGTTAGGGAGACAGAAGTTATTGATGCAAAGCAAATGTCCTTTTACTCATAGAACATAAGAACGGCCATACTGGGTTAGACCAAAGGTCTATCTAGCCCAGTATCCTGTCTTCCGACAGAGGCTAATGCCAGATGCTTCAGAGGGAATGAACAGAACAGGCAATGATCAAGTGATCCATCCCCTGTCGCTCATTCCCAGTTTCTGGCAAACAGAGGCTAGGGACACCATCCCTGCCCATCCTGGCTAATAGCCGTTGATGGACCTATCCTCCATGGATTTATCTAGTTCTTTTTTGAACCCAGTTATAGTATTGGCCTTCACAACATCCTCTAGAAAAGAGTTCCACAGGTTGACTGTGTGTTGTGTGAAGAAATACTTCATTTTGTTTGTTTTAAACCTCCTGCCTATTCATTTCATTGGATGACCCCTAGTTCTTGTGTTATAGCCATTCTGTAATATTAAAAGAAGGAGACAAGTCAAAGATTAAAACACGTAGGGTCTGATCCTCCGCTGACTTGCATCTTGTGTAGTCATTTAACACCTTGGCAAAGTGAATGTAAAACATTAATATCTCACTTGGTAGCCTTTTACATTCTCTTTTTGCAGGTGACAATGATGATTCAAGGTGTAAGGTGGTGGAGAATCAGCCCACCAGGTTTGCTTCAACATAAAGTAAAGAAATTTTTAAATGTATATTTTTTTTAGAGTAAGCAACATTAAAAAGTTCCTTCTTAACACATAAATATATAATTATTTATTTAAGAAAAATTAAATTGAAGTAGTGTGATCTTATTTATTGATTTAAGATGCCTTATCCTTGTACTTATAAAAGAGAATGACAGTGCATTAAAGTTACCCTTTGGCAGGAGTATCAGAAATTAAACCCCACAAACTTGTAACTTGTTTACTTGAATTTTAGATGCTTTCTCCCCCCCCCCCCCCACACCATGGTATATTTAACTTTTGCAAAGTCTTTAAGCAAACATTTCCCTTTTCCTCCTGTCAAGCCAACTAGTAACTTTGTTAGCTACCCTGCAGGACAGGAGATAACTATAGAGCTCTCTAATTGTTACGCTCTTGCAAGGACTGAGCCTGATCATTCACTGAATTGTTGAGTTGATGGGATTCGTGTAGCTGGTTATAAATTGATAATCTAAATTAATTCATTCAAGCAGAAATCGATTTTGTAACTCCTTGAGAGCTTGTAATAATGCTTACCTCCTACCGCTAGCTGCATTCTCTGTTTCATAAAGCTGGTCGGAAACAGCTGGATTCAGGTGACCTGCTAGCTCATTAAATCTGTTACATGTTCCTTCTGGTAAATGATATTAAGCTGAAATGTCCTTGCGTTGATTTTTTTCCCTTTAATTTTATGACAGAAATAACCTAATTTGTAACACAAAATAACAATCTCCTTGGATTACTTTGCCTTGTTAAAATATTTTATGCATTTTTCATTTACACGAAGGTAATGGAAAAACACTTAAACTATCTGTTATTTAAACCACAAGAGATATGTTACTGAAAGTCTGATAGCTGCAAAAATGATTGCCTCTTCATAGTCTTTGCTTTATATCTGTAATAAAAGGCGGACAATTCAATTCATCGGTTAGTAAATAAAGTGCGATAGTTTTTATTTTATTTGCTCTGCATTGCTAGAACTAAAATCAGAGTGCTTTTCGAATTCATTTAGAAATGGGACTCATTATTCTCCTTTCCTACTTCTAATGCAAAATGTCTAATGTCCATTTTGACTCTTACATTTTCTTCATCTAAAACAGATATAACCTAATTCTAAATCTCAGATTAAAAGAATATATTTCCTTCTCTGTTCTTCCTATAAGTATTGAAAAAGTGGGGGATGGAGATGCAGGTGTGAAATGTTGCATAACTGAGTCAGAGCATTTGCTTCTGGATCTGAGACAATTATAAACACTTGTTTCTCAAAACTCTGGGACTTCATCTTCCCCTGCCTAAATACATTTTAAGATAAACGCAACTCAAATGCCATAATAACGTAGCTGGAATATGTATCACATGGCAACAAGTGCTCATTCAGCATGTCTGTTGCTACGGCAAGAGCCAAAGTTCTACCAAATCCGGTGCAGTTGAGGACACACAGCTAACATAAGTTACTTTTTTCACTCAAAACATATATCATTTAAGGGAGAGAAAAACACAATATTGCCTTTTTATACAGTCTATACACCACTACGCTACAACCAGTAAGCAGTCTTAAACTCAAATGCTTAAAAATGCCCTTGACAGTTCCAGCCCCCCTTACCCAGTGGCATCACTATAGAGCAAAAATTCCCTCAGGCTGATAACATGGCAACACTAGCCAAAGAAATTATGATAAAAAATGTTGGTAACAAGACCTAGCTATTAAGATATTAGTAGCTAAAATCAGAATTATTAGCTTATTAAAAGTAAAGATCCCTATAAAGATAAACCATCCTTTTAATTGTCAAAAAGAAAAAAACTATTGATTTTCAAGCTTCTGGCAATAACAAAGCACAGAAAAGCATAATACATACTAAATAGGCCTTTCGTCTGAGATATATGCGTGTCACAAATAAACCAATATATAACCCATATGTACAGGAACTTCACTAGAAGGTTTTTCAATATAACAATTTATAAAATAAAGATACTAAAATTATAACTATATGCATGTGTATGTATAGAATAATACACACACAAAAGCAGGTATCACTTACTATCTTATTTTACAAGCATTACTTACACTGAGTAGCGTTTATTGACATGAGCTGTGCTAACATCTCATAGTGTTTATAGGGCAGATAAGTAAAAGATGCAGAATCAGGGCCTCAGACAATAAAATTAGTATAACAACATAAAAACAACATATAAGAAGATAGATACTGATGTGAGCCTCTCGGACCATGTCAAAATGAATGTATTACGTTTAACAGGGTGATGAAAGATCCAGTCATTTTTTCTACTCACCGAATACAGGGAAAATAATCCTTCTGTGCTGTTTTGCTCTAAAAATTAAAATTTAAAATTACAGTAGAAGTGTCACCTCACAGCCTATGATGTTGCTATCAATCCAGACTCACTGGATGATTTGTCTGATAAACACTGCTCTATGTTGGGGGTGGTGCAAAGCCACACTACCCCACAAGGGATGGTGCCCATAGTAGGCACAAATTCACAGGAGCACTGGGAGAATGTGCCTGCTGCACCATCTTTGAGAACGGTGCAGAATGTCGTTCTCTCCAGGTCTAGACAACTCTGCTGACCAGTGACTCTGCTGACCAATGCAGAGGAGGGCAGGGCCAAGGCTCTGCCTATTCTGCTGCCCTCTTTGGAGTGGCTTTGGCTTCAGCCTGGGCTAGGAGGGAGCAGTCCATGTGCTCTGGACAGCATAGGGATTACAACTGTTTGACTCCTGCCAAGGGCGAACAAAGAGAGAACTCTCCTTGCACTTTCCCACCTTGTTCACCCCCTCAGGGGCCACTAATAATTTGGTCCTTGTTGTTTTGGAAAGATGTTGCCATATAAGTGTTATCTATTCAGTAGCAGCTTTGAGATTCTTCCTCCTGATGCTGTTGGCAGCTACCATAGAAGAAATGCATAAAATCCAAGAAAAAAAGGGGCCAGACGCAATGTTTTCATTGAGATTTCTACCGGCTAACTCAGGAATTGTAACTAAGGATTCCTTGAGCAGGCCAATGGTACCTTAAAGTTCCTATGTGAATGACAAAGCTAGTTCAAGACACCTTGTGTGCTGATAGTTGATCCCAAATTTAAGAGGACTTAGTGATTGTGCCATCTTGATCTCAGTCTTTTTTTAGTGAACTTTTGCTGGGACTCTTTTTTAAGAATGGGTTTGCACATGAAATTTCTTTAAAATTAGTGATTGCAAGCTATATACTGCCATTATAGAGATCTGGATTAGTTCCTTTAGATTATCTCAAAATAATGACGTCTAACAGTTATGGTGGAGTTGGGTGAAGCTTAGTGGAAAGAAAAAAACAAATGGCTGTTCTGAAAAGAAGAAAAACTCCACTAAACTCTGGTTGGCCTTGAGGTAATATTAGGGCAGACTGCTTGCATCTGGGTTTATCTACCATATCTTAGGGAAGTGAGGTATGAAACACTATTAATTTGGGGCACGAATGACTATGGGACTAAAAAAAACAAACCAAAACCTACCCCCCTTATTTTGGGCATGCACCACAGCCCATTGAAGTCAATGGAAAGACTCCAGTTGATTTCAATGGGCCCTGGATCAGACACTTTAACAGGAAGAGAAGAGTGCCTTGAATACTTTATCACTCTCACCACTGGCACAGTTCCACTGATGGCAGCAATATTACCAACCGTGGGATTTTTGGGGGGAAAAATACTAGTACAAACACAACCTATGTGAAAGGATGGCAATGCTGAGCCCCAGATTTTACCACAAAGAAAATATTCTTGGCAATTTTTCAAGCCCCCAAAATTGGTCAAAAGACCAGTGAATATTATAATTTCTCAGCAGTTTTCCAGTATCAGTGATCTGAGTTGTATCAAAGCAAAACTGCCAGGTATCATCCAGCTAAAATAAATTTGTAATAACAGATCAGCTCTAGTGTCCACAAAGAAAGGAATTTTGAGTCCTTTCTACTTCCACTAGCCTAACTGATAGTTATTTTTTTCTTTTTTGGCAGCATTCAAATACTCAACAGAGAAACTGACCATGAATTTTTAAATACAATTTCCCCTGTAAACATCCAGGAAATTTTAAGAAAAATTATAAGGACCCCCTGATTATATTTTTATTTAAAAAATAAGCCCATGCATGTAGGGACATCCTTACAATTGAGATTATAAATTATTTAATTAATCACTTTCTATTACTGGAAACATTTACGAGCAGAATAGCACATTCTGAGATGTTTATCTGTTTTAGGCTGTAATAGGGTAGGCAGAAGATTGCAAAGGGGAGAGACTAGATAAGAGACTAGTATGCTACAATTGCTCTAAGAGCCTTTATTATAATATTTTTTTATTTTTTATTTTTTTTTTTTTTTTTTTTTTTTTTTTTTTTTTTTTTTTTAAGAGCAAGAATAGGCATCTCCGCAGGTCCAATGTTCTCCCCCCCTTTAACACTAACACTACCTTTATGCTACTTGAAAATGAAATACCACATATATACTGGCTGCTGCCACACCCTTGCTGTTGCTAATCTGACTTCTTAAATTTAAAATTTAATTTCTTTTATGATGTATTTTCCATAGTTTAATTAGGCCACAGGGAGTCAAAGAGAGGTAGTCTCACTGTCCCTTCAGAGTTTATTTCACAGACTGTCCCCTTCAAGGATTTTATTTCTGTCATGGAAAGCAGACATTCTCATATTGCTTAAACAGAGAAAATGATTAATACAATGAGATTGCTATGCTTCTAGCTAAAATGGCTCTCTTTTCAATGTAAACTACAACAGCTTAAGAAGATGGGCACTGACACTGCACTACAGCTGACAGTTTTTTAAGGTGTTCCACTACTGAGTTCTGTAATACAGTGTGACCCATAATAATAATAATAGTAGCAGCACTCTCTTCATATTAATATCATAAATTCTTTAGACACAGATGATACTATCATATATCAAATATGACCACAAAAATAGTATGATTTTAACACCTTTGGATTTATCTGGAAAAGAAAAATACTGTCTAAATCACTTATGCTGATATCACAAAGTCTTTACTGAACTGCATTAACGTACGAAGATTACAATATATTTTAATACAATAGGTATTTTTGACAGATTTATTAGTCTCTCCCTTGTGTTTAACTTGTGGTTAGTAAAGCTGTATTTTCTTTAACAATAAATGCTCTGTGTTCTGGTTCCCTAGTCCACAAAGCCTGGAATTCCCGAAATGTAGAATATACTCTAATACTATGTGTATATGTTTAATACACTGGTTTAAAACAACAGCAGTAAAAGCATAATATTTTATAATGTTAAAGTGTCACCTGCTAGTGTTACAATAGTTAAAGATCTACCAGACATACAAAAGTGTTGTGGGTTAGAATGGCATACTCAGCTCTGCAGCAATTTAAAATAAAATATACTGTACACAAATAACAAATTGGGTTTGTGCTGGTTTGACATTATATATCTTTATAAGACCACCTATATTTTTCAGTAATGTGATCAAAGTGGAGGAATTCGGCATATTTAGAAGACTGAAGCAAAGCTGAGTTTAAAATATTGAAACCCCTAATTTGCCTCCTCCTCCTTCCCACATCCACTCTCTTCAAAATTAGAATTTCCAGACAGATCATGCAATCTGATTGTATGTTTGGACAATTAAATTAAAAAAAAAGCATAAAATGGCTGAGATGCCTAGGTTGCCAAAGCAACTACTTTGCATGTAAACGTGACTATTCTTTCTTCATATAATCATTTTGGATAAAATTCATTCAAGTGCAAAGGGCTTACAAAAGGCCCTATGCAGGAGTAGTCAATAGGCAAACCGCAGGCCAAATCCAGAGACTTCTGAACAGACTCTGAAATTTTTTTATTTACCTATAGTTATCATTATTGTTATTTTTTATTATTATTTTCTCTGGAGTCTGGACCTTGACCAAGAAATTTGGACCTTGGGAAAAAATAATTGACTACTCTTAAGCCCTTAGGGACTCCATCTCAGCAGAGAGAATCCTGACAGCAGAACTAATGTGGTTCTGCTAGTGGGGATGGGGCCAGTATTTGGGAGAATTTTTCATGGGATGTGTAGAACCGGTGTGGTCTAAGTCCCCTCTTGGAAGGGCACTTCACACAGCACCATATAGGCAGATAACAGAGACTGGACAGAGGGAGGGACAGGAGCAGGGACAGAGAATGCAGACAATGAGCTGATGTAGTCTCTGTGGAAAAGCTCTACAGCTGTTCCGTGACCTCTGGGAGGGACGATTCCTTCCCATTTATCCTCAGTGCATCTGTCCAGCCACTTGTACTGGGTGCCACTGGCATGAGGATTTGGCCTTTAAAGTGTCGGTTCTCTCCATAGGGATAAATTTCATCTTTTTAGAATATGCTTACCTACCATGCAAGTGCAGAAGACAATGTAAATTATATATCTTAATATCTTCTAATAGCCAGATTATACCCCCATATTCTTACGTGGCTACACAGAGAGGTTGAAAGAGTAAACAGCCTTTGTAAGAGATGGTCAGAACTGGAGCCAAGTTGTTCCCATTCTGGATCACATTGCCAAAAAAAGGGCAGAGAGTGGTGTGGAGTAAGCAAAGCCAGACTCTATCCTGCTCAGCCACATGTGGAGACTGTTCCTGAAATGGTGTTGAGGATTACAGTGTTGCCAACTCACATGAATTTATTATGAGTTTCACAATATTTGATGTTTTTCTTAACACCTCAGCTCCTCTAATGAAGTGACTGAACAAGAATTTCAGCTCTTTTTTTAAAGTAAGTTTTTTGCTCTAAAAATTGCAGAGAAAATCTTGAAAGCCTGACCTGAATGCAGGCTAAAGGGCTCAGAAACCAGAATACAAAGAAAAAACCCCACATGTTAAAAAAATCTTATGATGTTTTGAGACCTGACTCATGATTTTTGAACTCTTGGAATTTACAATGCTGAGACTGTGCTCTCTCCATTATAAACAGTGGGTTTTGGGAGACATTCCTCCAGAGTCAGAACACCTCCCTATGCAACCACTGAGCCCAGGTGGCTCCGCCCCTCCCAAACCCATAGCTGTGGCCAAATGCCACGATCTACTCCCACATATACAAACTCCCTTTGACACAGATGACTTTAATAGCTTCTTTGTAGCATTGTAGTGTATTGTATAATTAATTCAGGAATAAAGGCTGCCTAAGTGCAATCAGACACAACTGAGTACTCTTTTTGAAGCTGTTGCAGTCCATTCTGTCAATAACCCTTGGCTCAAAGGTTGCTATTGCTACACATTAATACAAGAGACACAAATGGTTGCTTTGGATGTACATGGCATCTGTACTGTCAATAAACCCATATTTTTAAGAGCCTCTAAGAAATTGAAATCTTATTTTGTCTTCTCTTTTAAAGGTGACCCACAAAGCATTAAAAAAAAAATTTGAATGTGATCTTTTTCGTTTCTTCAGTCTGTATAAAGAAGGCCTGAATGGTCCCCCCCCCAAGAAAAAAAGGTGCTGCTTTTTAGTTGGCTTGACCCCTATTTGTTTTCTACCTTGAAAATATCCGGTATGTTAAGTCTGGTCTTCACTGGCTCTGCTGGAACATCTATTTGAAGTCTCATAGAACGTATTTCCTTGTGAGCATTCACACCTTAATCAAAAAGGTGAAGATGCTGAATCTTTAACAAAAATGTTAATTATCCAAAATGTTAATAAGTAAATTCAGTTAAATATGTATTAACAAAAACCAAAGAGTTTCAAAAAAGACTAGAAATCCCTCCCCTAAGTTGCCAAACTTTCATGACCTTTTCCCTGTGATGTCAGTGTTCTCCAGTCATCATGTAATCATTTAGGTTAGACAAAACCTGATTTTTCTTACATAAAAAAAATGAACAGAAAAGAAAAAAAAGCAACCATCCATCTTAGTGTCTTTCTTAACAAATCATAAAAAAAGCATAAAAAGTCACCAATGGCCCAATGTTTTTTCCTCTACAGGACACCTTTAAACTACTATTTAAAAAACAGAACGAAACTGCAGAAATAAACACTTTGAAAATACATGTGTTAGGTCTGTTTTCAACTTATAAAAGATGAGGAAATTCAGAGTTAAGGCCATTTCTGGAAACAATACGCCTGGCAATTGTATACCTGGGAAATTTTTTGGGGCGTGATTATATAAACTAGATGCTTATCTTATTTGAGTTGATACATTCATAATTCTCTCCCCTTGTACAGTAGTTTTACAAAACTGTAGCATGCATATATTTGGTACACAGATACATTTGTAATATTCCCTCTTATCTACATTTTGTTTTTTTCAAGCCAAAATCTATAACCCGCATTTGAGAGAATATGTTTTTAACAATAGGAACAAAATATGGAAAGTAGAGGAGCAAAAATACAAAATCTTTGAAATGAATATGATGTGACAGGAAGGACATGTAATCAAAGAAAATAACTGATTTTTTTAAACCACTAAAAACAGATTACACAGTCTACTGAAAAAATTCTCTTACTGAATTTTAAGGATATGGTTCTGACCTATTTTGATCTCTAATAATATAATATTTATAAAAAACAGGCCAGGGTCCTAGGCAACAGAATGACATAGACTGATTGGATCAAGAGGATCATAAGTTTTACTCAGAAGTGGTTCATGATGCCAGCCATGCTGATGACATATAGCACCCCTCTCTGATCCATGAATCATCAATATTCTTGTCTCCAAAATCATCATCATTTATTGAGCAGCCTTAGTATGCTCAATGCTAAACAAAACAGAGGAAGACATGGTCTCTATCCATTCAGAATCTCTGATCCTGCAGTTGGATCTGTGCAGGTGCACCTTCATTTTTACACAGAGCACCACTGAAATCAATGGGGTGGTACATGCACACAAAGACATGTCCAGAATCGGGTTCTAAATTAGACAGACCATAAATTTCAGACTCACACAGGAATGTACTAGACGATTAGATGTTAATAATATGGTACAGATATTTTTGTTTGTTTGCTTTGGGGATCTTCTGTGCTTTTTAATATACATCTCTTTCATTTGTTTGGTGTACAAAGATGAAAGGAGAGAATTCCAATTGTAAGGAAAGAACCAAAGCTGGGAATCTTCATGAGAAAGATTTAAAAAATGGGCATTTGAGAGAAGGCGTAGATGGGAGGAGAAAAGGCTGCAGAGGCAGTGTAGACTGCAGAGGTAATGCAGATTCTGGAAATGAGAGCAGAGATGAAGTTGGCACAGTATTAAGCAGGAGGATAATAAATCTGTAGTTGATGCAGAAAACGAGGAACATGGACTGAGTAGTGGTTGAGTAACATGATTTTAGTGGTAGCATTGACTGGAGGCCACATTACCTGCCCACAGCACCCGATCCTACAAGGTGCTCAGCATCAACTCTTGTTAATTTCAGAGGCCCTTGAGAGCCCAGTGTATGTCACCTTGCAGGATCAGGCCTCTAGATCAGATGTCACAATTACAGCTATTAACAGAAAACATAAAGAGCAGATATTTGGTTATGGAGGAAAAAAATCTTTTAAACAACAATGATGAACATAGCTATTGGCATTCTTAAAAATCTAGTTTTAATTCGCCATATTTTAAAGAATGCATCTGAATTGTCCTGACAAACAGACCATTGGCTAGTTTTTTTTTTTTTTAATTTTGTATCATTTGGACTGACCAAAGATTGATTTGACTTGCCATTTTAGACAAAAAAAATCACAATGTATATTTGTTAGATACTATAATATTTTTGTCTATCTACCCGCTGTGTGATAAAGAGAGGAAATAAAGGTGGCGCTCATAAAGACAATGATAAAATTTCCTTCATTTAATAGGCAACACACTGATTACTGGCCACTGGAGTATTAGGTTGAATTGCACTACTGATGAATAGCCAAGGGACTCAGTTAACAAAATCAGTGCTTTTAAAGTCTTTAATGATCGGAGCAAAATGAATGAAAGCATTTGTCAAGATTAGGATTGTCATTAGCAAATGCTAATTACATATTAGTTTAATAATTACCACATGATCATTTAAAAAAATATTAAATTTTGTTACTTACTTTGAAGAATTGTCTTTTCTTTTGAACAACCGGTTAGAATTCACAATAGTGCTTTTCAAAAGCAAATTTCTAAAGCTTCTACTTTTCCCTGCACTGCAGTTCTTTAATAACAGAAAGCTTCTAAGGTTAGGCTGCTATTGTCAGATAGCTTTCCTGAGAATTTGTGGAAAATACATCTCATTTCACTCTTTTAAAGATATACTCTACACTATCCTTTGGGGGCTCGTCCGGGATGGCAACGCCCACAGATCCACCTGACACCTTTAAAGAAAAGTCACTACCGAGTAAACCCACAAATAGCAGATTTTAATGAAAACGTCTCTACAAAAATGGCTATGTAATAAAAAGTAGACTTCCTACAAAGATATACTTGCTGATTATTAACACATATTTACGGTGATGATACTATATCCTTTTCAAATTTGTGGCCCCAAAACAGGCCTAAATGGAATTGCTCGTCTTAGACATGTATCAAATATGTCTAACAACTCTGCCATTTGTGGAGCGCAGGAGTATATCAAAGCTTAACTGATAGACTGCTTAATGATGATAACAAAAACACATTTGTATTTTTTCTACAGTCCAGTTGGATGCCACATATACTACTCAGTTTGTATCAGAAATCACTAGCTTAAAAAATGTATAAGGCGCTTGAGTCATTTCAAATGGAAATTTTCTTAGCCAGAATGAAATTTACCATTCCAACCAAAGCTATGACTAATACAGTATTTGGCTTCTTTAATCAGCTTGCAGGCACAAAGTCCAAAAACTGCATAGATTTGCACTGTTCTACTTTTAAAGTTTTACATTTAAGCAACTGGAAGAAACTCTAATACCATTCTTCTTTTTTACATGGGAGAGTACAGAGATGCACTTTTGAAACATGCCCAGTAGAGTGGCTTACTAAATAAATAAATAAATAACAAATGATGATTATATAACGTATTTCATTCTGACGTCTCTCAGTATGCTCTCTCATCTAGGGTCCAAAATCTGACTTGAAACAGACCCATGAATACAGAAAATGTAGTGTAGTAGCAAACAAGCACCTCTGTGGGTGGTTGCCCTTAAAAACGTGTAATTGTCTGTGACAACTAAATAATGCTACATGCCAGAGTTGCCAACCCTCCAGGATTGTCCTGGAGTCTCCAGGAATTAAAGATTAATCTTTAATTAAAGATTATGTCATGTGATGAAACCTCCAGGAATACAGCCAACTAAAATTGGCAACCCTAGTTTTACATCAATATTTAGTGTATTCTACTATTTCTTACTAAATACAGATAACTTGAGAAACCTTATCTAAGTTTTGCAAAGGCAAAGAAAATTTTTTAAAAGTAACCTCTGTAAATGTTCTCTAATTCCCAAGCACAAAATCAAGCACATGTGTACATCTGTATAATTTCCACAATGGGTATGGCACAAAGACAGGGTGTACTCCAAGAGAAAGTGGGTATGCCATTGCCAAAGCAAAGCTCTGCATCCAGACCAATAAAATCAGTTCAAAGGTTTTGCAAGTGCAGGAGTAACTTATTTCAGATCAGAACTCAGAGCTGCAATAAGGTTGACTGGTCCCACAGAAAGCATGGGGGATTCATTCTAGATGCAGAAGAAGCAATTTATATAGGTGTGCTTGGGAATCTTTACTGACTTGTTTTATTGCTGTAATTTTTTGCTTTAGAATATATCCATTGCAAAAGCTTCTGTGATGTAATCCTTTTTTATAACTTAACTCTGTAACTTCTAAGTAATCTTAGATCCTTTGACACTGATACTAAACCCACATTAAAAATGATCTCGAGAAATATAGCTTCAATGTTTTGTTTTCAGGGAATTTTTATAAACCTCACATTTCAGAACAAGGCACTAATATAGAACATCTAACAGATTTCTATGTGAAAATAAATTTCTGACATATAATGTTAGCACTAAGAGATATTTAACCCTTGAAAACCAATCTCAACCCTATTTTCTGTTAGTGATTTTGAAGAACAAATTTGTCTATGACTATGGTAATTTTTTCTTTGATAAGTTCGGTTTATTAAAAGTTTAGAATAAAAGATTTTCCTAACTGAGGTGATCATTGATTAGTATTTTCTAAAGGCAGTTTTTCTTTTTATGGACATTATCAGCGTGGTCACTGCAGGAAATAAATATTGCTGGAACTTGTATTGTGGCAATGTATAATGATGGCACATATCTGAAACTTGTTTTTACACCTGTGTTTTTCCTTTTGTGTATGGTACATATTCAGACTATG
The DNA here is from genome assembly GCF_002925995.2 of Terrapene triunguis. NCBI lineage: Eukaryota > Metazoa > Chordata > Testudines > Emydidae > Terrapene > Terrapene triunguis. The sequence continues at coordinate 16,817,314 of NW_020664409.1, forward strand.
GTTGCATTCCCTGTTTGATAGCATGTGCCGGGGTCCTTTCATTTTTATTTCTGCACCTGCTTGACCTGTACTGTATTGAAATGAATTCCTATTGTACAAGTCAAGCAGGTACTATACTGAAATGAATAAGTAAATGTGGAATTAGAAGAAAAATCATATTCAGAATATATGATATTAGCAACTCCCAGTAAAATTGCACTGGACCAAAACTGCTGCACTTTGTAGGAATACAATTTCTAATCAGCCAAATCTTGCCCCCTCCTCTGTTACCTCAGAGAACCATAACTGGGTGGAACTGGTGTGTTTCCTCTATGTAAAATGGAGGTGATGCAGATTTGGGGAGCTCGCACTGAGGTCCCACAGCCTATATGTGTCACTGGAAGTCGTCGCTTCCCAGTGTGCAAATGGCTCTTGGGTGCAGTAAAGGGTTGTTGCTAGAGGGAAGGAACAGAAACTGTCCCCCACAAAAAGGGTCCACTAGCAATGGGGCCTACTGAGGATACAGTTGTGGCTGCGAAATAAACATATGCAAATGATTAATATCTCAGTTATATTTTTGAATAAATAATGATAATGCACTTTGTTAGAACCACCTTTATTTTATATTAAGGGGTAACAAAGCAAGGGTGAGCAAAACTGAATCTTCATGAGAGATCACAGTGGGCTTCTCACAGTATCCTCACGAGAAGTGTGCAAATATTTCAAATAGTACTATATTAATGCACACTAGAGAACTTTTAGTGTCTGCCTGCAGGGTCCACATGGGCCAGTTAGTGTGCAACATGCTAGTGTGCTCTAGAATTTACATCCCTCTGGTGTGGACTAAAGCACCATGTAGACAAGCCCTCGCTTTCTCTCCAAAGCAAGCCACATCTGAACACAAAATGGCATCTGCTTCTGCCTGTAGGAAGGCAGTTAAAGGTATAGAACATGGAAAAAAATACAGTATATAATAAAAAAAAAATCAAGTCACACCAGTAGTACTGCACGTCTCAAACATTCATAAATCATGAGTCAGACCTAAACATCATGAGATTAAGTTAAAAATGATGAGATTTGGAAAACAACATTTTGGGCTTTCTAATGAAGGTCTGCTAACTTGACAAATCTTTGTCAGCTTCTAACATGATCAAATTTTGTATTGAAGACAAGCCTTAAGATGAGCTTTAGGACCCTTACTAGACTGGTGTTTTGGCCTACTGCTGGCAAAATAAGTCATTGCTTTTGGAATCCAATCCTGCATTAATTTTAAGCAGCACTCTATGCGTTTGCCTTCGGTGCAAAGTTAACTCAAGTTATAACTCACATTACCTCTAACTCAACTCCTGTCCACACACAAAAACCTGGCTGGCTAGTCTCAATAGGAGTGCAGGCTAAAGCTCAAGTAAGCACAACTCATCAGTCATTAACATGAACACTCTGCAGACATGGGTTACTGCCACTAATTTTCCAATTACTTCCTATAATTCCCCCTGTGTGCCCATAAAGGACAGGCAAGTTCTTCTACATTGTAAGAGAATTCATAGGTCAGGTCAGCTTACTGAAGCACTAAGAATCACTCGATGTGCCCCCAGAAATCTTTCTGCCACACATGAATGAGTCCATAGCCAGTGTGGACACAGTAACTTGAATGTTATTTCACAATATGGCTGCTCTCACATGAGATAGGCTAACTTGAGAGGAATAACTCAAGTATATATAACTCAAGACAATATGGCAATGAAAACATACCCTAAGTCATGTAATTGTCTTGCATCCTGTCAGGTGTGGACTGCATCCGACCATTTAGTTACCTCACTTAATATCTGCCATTAAGAGCTTATGTTCACTGCAATGTTAGCTCAAGGTATAACTCAAGTGTTGCCCTAACCTGACTCTTGTCGCACATACAAGAATCTGTAGCTTGAGTTATAGGATCTTTTAAGCTCAAGCTAGCTAGCTTGTCCTGAAATGTGAGTTGAAGCTAGAGTTCTGCTGATACTCAAGCTAGTACTGCAGCGGAGACTCAGATACTCTGTGCTACTAATACAAACACTCTCTGTTGCTTAAGTGTTGTTTTGCAGTATGTCCGTTCTTACCTAAGATAGACTAATTTGAGAGGATTTAACTTGAGTGTAGATTAACTCAAGCTAACTCTGCAGTGAAGACATATCTTAAGGTGTTCCAACCTCTACCTGAGATGGTGTCAACCTACTTAGGTTATCAGACAACCAAACTTCATTAACTACCCAGTATCTAATTTAATGTAGGCATCCAAACTGTACCCATAACCAGAAACACCTTTTCACATGACTGGTCAAAAGACTGCATTCTTTCTCAAGAACACAGACCTTTGCCACGGTGATTCAGCACCTTGCTGTAGTGAGTCATGCCTTCAACCCTGGATGACTGTAGTTTATCTTCAGAGTATGAAGGATCAATGAGAGCAGTACAGACCAATCTATACTAGGTCATTAATCTTTCTGGATAAGCATCCAAGTCCTGGTACTAACTTTTACACTAATGAATAGGTTAAAGCCTGGTTAGCCCAGAGACTGCCTTTCTCTCCATGACACACTATAACAACTGTCATCAATAGGAATGATGTGGTGGATTGAGTAAGGCATGCTCTGATGGACAGAAGGATACACTGGGTCTTCTGTTGGACATTTTTAAAACGACACAGATCTCATTGCTTTATCTCTTCCCCCAGCTCCCTGCTCTCTCTACTCAGTGCACACACCCATCATGGATTTGAAGTTAAGCAGCCTTTTTTGCCTTCACCATTTAGCCAGTTTCTTTTGGCTCGTCAAAACCACTTAGCATTATTTCATACATTTATATTTGTATTTTAGACTTAGTCCCAGATTTTAAAAGGTGTTTAGTTATTGCAGAGCTCAGCATTGCAATGCCAAACTGATTTAGGAGCCTAAATATAATTTTCAAATGGAAGTTGGGAAAAATGTCAAATCTCATTGACAGGTAATGGGATCTAGGCTCCTAAATGCCTAAATCACTTTTCAAAATGAGATTTCACAGTCAGTCAAGTAGCAATACTTGTCACAGAAATGCCTAAATTCCTTTAAATCCTTCAACAATTTCTCTATTCCCCTCCCCCGCATTTCCCATGCCACTACCTACATTCCCAAATCCTAGGGAGAAAAGATGGGCTGGCTATGCAACATGCCCCAAAGCTTATCAAACTCAGGCTCCTGTGGACAGTTTATAGGGAACAAAAAGGCATACTTGTGTTCAGCTTCCAGTTTCAACTTACAACCATTAAGGAAGTTTTGTCCAAGGCAAGTAAAATTCCATAAAACAAACTTACAGCATTCACCATCAATTTCAGCTGACACTTTCAAACCTTTTCAATTCACACCTTTATTCTTGTCAATCAAAAGTGCATGGTATTACAATAAAACAGTTAAATCTAGACTGGATTGATATATATTATGTTTTGGCTGCCATCAGTTTCTCTTTGGCCCTTGAAAGCTGTCTAGTATTTAACTTTTGTCTGAAGAATTCTGCCACACTATTGGAGCAAGCAAGGACCTAGCTACTCCCTGTGGATCTCTGTGCCACAATGACTTTGTAGCTTCTGTTATAGGCCTCGCATGTAAACTTTTCTTATACTAGAATTCTTATTCTTTGCCATGCCTGCACTGTGCACAAGTTAGTCTCTGCACCACAATGCCAGAGATTTTTTCTCGATGAGATCCCTGACTTCACAGAGTTTCTACATCATTGTCCTTCCTGACTGCATATTCTCACATAAAAATACAGTTATCATTACCTTACACTGACAGCTCTCTTCCTGCTTCATACTGCTCGGCAGCACAGGAAGAACACAGAGAATCCTGGGATCCTGACAGAATTTAGGGTTTTCCACCTGAGCTGTATACCTTTTGATGTAAATAGCCTTCAGCCTGTGCTGTTCCACCATCTGGGATTACTAAGTATCACAGACAGGGTCTGTATAAACTGGATATATAACTCCATATAAAGCGTCAACATTAGAGGTGTGTAAATAATTGCAGCTCCTAGGCTGATGTCAATGATGCACCTTTGCCTTTCAAAACTGGCACCTTGCCTTTCAAAGCTCTTCTTCTGAACAACTGCACACTCCCATTCCCTGATACACAGTTACAGGACAGACATGGTGAATCAACTGTACATACAGGCAGTAAGGAACAACACATCTCAATTTCCTTTTAAATTGACCACAATAAGGCTTGCAGAAATTCATATAGTGAAAAGTGGAAGATAAAATAGGGAGCCAGTTTCTGTTTAAGTACCCATAATTAGATAACAGAATGCTTGAAATTCAAAGGTCACTGATAGACAGCCAGAGATTCAAATAGTACTACAAGTATATTTTTAACCAAGTTAAAAAAGACAAATTTTCACAGACCTCACTTTTTAAAATGGTTTTAGTTTTTACATTTGTACAGTTATAGATAGGATGGAATGTAGAACGTATTAGTATGCAAGGAATGGCATGTCCATTTGGTGTAGCAGAAATAAAAAAAGGGGGAGAATCACCAAGATCATAGCAATAATCTGTGTGACAGTGAATATGGATAAAGCACAGCCCTTAACAACGTTGTACTCATCTGATAAAAAGTTTATTTGTGAGATAGTTTGGGTTGTTGATTTATATCAATATTTTACTTACGTATGGTATATTTATGGTCTTGATTCTTGAAATGGATACATTTTAGGATTTGTATAGATGGTTATGGTTGGTGCATTACTTTTTGTTGCTCACAATACCATCTGATTGCTAAAGTAAGAGATATGAACATTTCTGACACAGACCCAGATGGATTCGTGTCTCTATGCTCTTCTCCTCACAGATGTTTTTTGTCTGCTTTGATACATGTAAATAGTCTTTAAAACAGCCACTGCAATCATTATCCAGACCATCAGCAAAGTCATCAAATGTATCAGAAAGCAAACAAGTTAAATTAAAAATACATAAACACGCAGTTTTAGACAATGACACTAATTATTCCAATAATTATTCCATAAAGGGCACCTACAAAATAGCGGTCTTTCTGTTCTCTGCATGTAATGAAAGCAGAGTACTATCTATATGGCATTTGCATTGATCCTACTGTGGCAATTGCCCAGTTGTTAGTATTTAAACCTTTCAAGGACAGTTCAAAATGCTCGAACTTGTCAAGTTCGATTTTTTCTTGGTATATTCTTTTTAAGAGGAAAAGATCCCAGTTTAGTGAATCCCAAAATTTTAAATAATTTGATATATCATATCAGAAGACTACATGACACATACGTGACAGAATGCAGGTGTGGACGTCTGTCATAATAAAACCACTTAGGTTCAATATGAAAGCACAATTCACTGAAGGAGCTCCAGTGAACCTCAGCAAGAGATTACGTACAGACCTATTGGCAGAACATGGCAAGACAGAATGTCAGATTTCATACTCAGCAGACATCTACAACAACTGATGCCGTGTAGTCAAAGGCTGTTAAATTACCTGTGAAGGGTTACTGGCAGCCCTGAATGTTTTTCTCATTGTTTATTTAGTTCCAAAAGCTCTTGGTCTTTGTGCTGATTGCCCTAACTGACAGCACAGGAAATCTGGACTTTGTAAACAGGGCACTGCTGTATTGAATTACAGGTAACAAGTGTGTAATCAACCTGCTGGGGCTGGACCTTTGCAAAGAAATCTTCGGCATACGGACAGAAAGAATAGGTTTCAATGTAGGGGGGAAGAATCACATGAGCAGACTACAATATAAAAAGAGTTTAATTTAAATCCTTTGTGCTTATTTCTTTTAACATATTTGACTAAAGAAAATACCTTGAAAGGCAACTAAGTATTTTATTTGTTCTTGTAATACTATTACTGAAATTAAAGGTGATTATGATTCGAAGGGCTTTCGTTCCTGTCCATAAAAACTATAATGGTTAAACAGTCATTAGCTGCAATATGTTATATAAAATATCAGGAAACAATCGACACGTACTTATTCTTAAAGAAAGTTTCACTTAGTGAAAGCCAATAGTAAACTCAGATGAAAATGCAAAATGAGGTCGCCCTTTCTAAAGTGTTAAAGAACCTCTACAAAAATGGGGGCTCGGTGAAATCTAATACTAAAATATTTCTGCATGGTAAAACATCATCATAAAGTTGAATAGCCTCTCCCTCCTACCCCCCACACACTGAGACTGTAGATTTATGTGAGGTATTTAAAATGTAATTGTTAATTAAAAAGCATAAATAAAAATTCAGTGGCAATTAGTCAGCAAAATAACCCCATGCCAGACAACACACATTAGTACAAGAGAGGAAATCCTCCTTTTTATCAACACAGTCCTGTTCAATCTGTGTTTGTGGCCACGGTAGGCAATAACATTCAGTAGAAAAGAAAAGCTTAACAACAAAGGTTTCAAAATACATTAATATCAGACACCATTCCTATTCCGAACATTACTTATTAAAACAGATACTGTATACTATCGTCTTATTATGCTCCTAAGACCCGCTTTTGCAGTTTGAAATTATAAGAAAAACAAAGGTTTCATTAGTGTACTCATTGATGATGATAATTTTAGACTACTCATACTACTGGAATTTATGTTACATTAAAGCACCTGGGTGTCTACTGGTAATTTTATTCCTCTTAGAAAAATGGTTCTCAGTTTTGGGATCCTGGAGCTGTTTTTTGGGAGGGTTGATAATTTTAATTACATAATTGAAGCTTATAGATAGATAGATAGATAGATAGATATAAGTGTACTAATATGACTTTAATCACTGTAGTATATGAACTCTTTGAATGTTAAAGGTTCTTTTATATACAAATAAAACATACCCTTTCTGGCTGAAAAATACCTTTTCATCTCAGTGATCAGGGCCCTAATACTACATAGATAGATAGATACCCATAATCATTTTTAGACTGCAAGCTCTTCGAAGCTTGATATGACATATTCTTTGTTTTGAGAGCACTTTGCACATGGTGGACGCTACAACAGCTTAAATTATATATATCTGCAATTAGTTTAATTGAATGTATGGCATTACAGAAGATGGAATTTATGCACATTTTCAATAAGAATGTACAACCAGAAATAAGGAAGTTATCATAGAAGGTAGACAATGTTCCATCTAGTTCAGTGTCCTGACTCTGCCAACTGTCAGTATGAGATGCTTCAAAAAAGATTCAAGGAACCCTATTATGGACAATTACAGAATAACTGGCCGAAAGAGGACATTTTTTCCTAATCACCGCCCTGTACTTTATGCGGAGGGGTGGGTTGTCTGTCTGTCTGGGAGAAGAGGGCAATGCATTCTGGCTTGGGGGAAGAGGAGAGACGTAAAACTACTGGAAGAGCCCTCAGCATGGTGGATGACTCACCACCTAGGAATGAGGGGTTTAAAAAGGTCAGGCTGGGCCTGGTCCCTCCCCTCATTCACTCGGAACAGGCTGGGCAGCACCCACCCTCCCTCCCTATTTAGGTCACAAATATGCCGGGTGTTTAGCTATATCTGCTGTGGGCATTACGATAGCCGCCCCGCTAAGGTCCTGGCAAGGGAATTGCTGGAGGAACCTGGATGAAAAGGGGGGGAGCTGGTGGATCTGCTGGAGGGAAATACATTTTTCACCTGCACTGCAAATTTTATCTACCAGGTTAGTCCCAGACAGATATCTAATAATAAAGTTGCGGCCTGACTAAACCCTATCTAATGTCTCCTGTCATTCTTTCGGCATAGCCAGACAATGTGTGTGTGTGTGTGTGTGTGTGTGTGTGTGTGTGTGTGTGTGTGAGAGAGAGAGAGAGAGTGTGTGTGTGTGTAAGTAAAGTCTAATATCTTTATTTAACCCTACTAAAACTCCTGATCTCAATGATATCTTGTGACAGTACCACAGTTTAACTGTAGGTTGCATAAAAGATACTTTTATCAGTTTCAAATTTGTTGCTTTTCAATTTCATTGGATAGCTGCTTGTTATTGCATTATAAAAAAGGGTCAACAGGAACATGATTTACCTCTTTTCCACCATTCTTCATTTTATATACTTCTATCATATGTTGCACATACATTTATAAGTAGAATTATTTTTATATATAGGATTATTAAAAATGTATATGCACTGAATGTGAGGCTTCAATCCTGCAACCGTAACTTTATGCATGTGATTAGCTCCTCTGAAATCAGTGAGAATACTGCAGTTTACTCACATGCTTAAAATTAAGTACATGCATAAATGTGTTCATGATCAAGGCCTAAATATCTATTTTGACTACATATAGCACAATAAACTTTAAAGCCAACTAAATATGATGCATTTTGGTTTTTGACTGAAACATGATAAGAGTATTCTGGGATAGAAACACCAAGAATTCCAAGATACGGAGCCACAGCAGTTGATCTTGGGATTATGAATGGGAAAAGAATAAAAAAGATACTGCTCTAAGTAAATGTATTTAACCACTGAGGGTACTGAGAGTTATAGTATAAGCTTATGAAAAATCACCATTATTTATCTCTCTTTTTCAGAAAAAAGTAAATACGACTTTTCTTTTCCAGTATTATTTGCGATACCAAGGCACTCTTAAGCTACATATTGGTATGTACGTAAGCAATCTTTAACAGTATTAAATGCACAACTGTTGATACAAATATGGTTGGTGTATTGCTGTATCCATTCTTCTTGAGGACAAATGCTGTTTATCTTGTCAACTGGAAGAACACATTTTCACAGAAGACAGTTTGTATTTGATCAGTTCCGCCACTGAGCACCTAACCTAGACACCCTATGGTGATATTTAAATTCAAACCCACAAAATATAGCCTGTTGTACTAGTACCACAGTGCAATGAGCCACTGTGGCAGCCAATACTGTACTCTAACTACATTCACACTGATAATATATAGCTATAATTCTGCTTCAATTAAAAGCATATTTCAGCAAAAGCCCAGGATATGGTGGCTGCTCTATGCATTTTAATAACACAAGCCCAGAACTCTGCTTATGCTAAATGCATATTGCTCAAATAGAATCAGAAGTTTATTTCACATAAATAATGACTGATCATATTGGGACAAAATCCTGTATAACTTAAATGCACATTCATGGCAGCAACCCAGAAAATGTTGGTAAATCTATACATGCTGGATAAAAAAATATTGATAAGTCTATTTCACCTGACTTCTTACTGATGTTTTTAAAACAAAAAAACTCTGGTTATTTTCTCTGGGAAAGGAAAACTAAAAAAAAAAAAAACAACAACTCTATATACAATACCAAACTTCAATACAAGTATTCAATTGGTTCTAAATATTACCATACTATGAACACAGTATTACATGACATTTGGGGCTACTGATGTCTTGTTAATGTATCCTGTTCTTAAAAAGATAAAATTGGAAATGCAGAATTCTTATTGCACTAAAATCACAAAAGTCCAAAATAATTTATCCATAATTTTTATGTAATGAAGTTTTGCTTTACATTTAGAAATAAGAGTTTGCTGAAATACTGAACTACGCACTTACAGTTTTCCTTTGGAATTTGTTACTTAAAAATATGTATATGTATATATATTTCTGCAAATCTGAACACCTCAAGAGCATGACACATTCGGACTTACCATTATTAACACAATAAGGGAAGTTGGGTATTGTAATTTACTCCTGGATGAAATCGTGAGATGTTACTGTAATGGTCCAAAATGAGTAGGAAATGTAATCTATGTTCAGAAGAACACACCTATTTTCATTTACTCTAGCTCCAATATATACTAATCTATGTTATATATGTATACAGTAATCTATATTCAGAAGAACACACCCATTTTCATTCTAGCTCCAGCATATAGAGCAAAGATGTTGAAAATATTTTTCCTGACTATAAAAACTATTCATCTGATAAATTAATTATATGAATGTTTTTGCTTATTAATATACTAACAAAAACATAGAAATAGAAATGACACTTTTTCCTTGGTATATATACCTGGCGGTACAGTATTAAAAGATTAAAGGTTTTAATATGTTTAGGAAAGATTTAAGATTCTAACCATGTCACTTCTTATAGTTTTATATTGATGTTACTCCACTGGCTTCATTAGAGATACTTTTGATATCAGAATAAGGATCAAAGTTGCAGAGCAGAAGCATCAATGTTTGGGAAAAAACATTTAGAGAGTGTCATTGCCTCACTGGAAATCTTGAACACTGGGCTATTTGCTTAAGCACTACTTTGAGTAGACCATAATTTGCAGTTTGCTTTTGCAATCTTGTAGCTCTTTTCAAAAAATGTATTCTCATCAATGTTTTAAATGTAGGAGTACAATATATGGGGAGTATTTCTCTTTCATTGAGAAAATAACTCACTCATGCAATCTAGTCTTTCTTGACAGCTTGGAAGCTGGACCAAGAAATTACTCATAATTATTACCAGATTAACGGGAAAAGTTGCTAGTGGCACACTTTTCCTACATTGCTTTAAACAATGCAAAAAATTTGAATATACTTTAAACACACTTTGAAAAGAAATAAACTAGCCTTGAATGGATAACAACTCCCACGTAGGGTGTTTTTTAGGTGAGTGAACATGTAGGTGAAATATAAAGGGTTGCATAGGAAATAATGTTTTGTTATCACCTGAAGTACTGGTATAGGGCCTTGATTCTCCAAAGGAAAATTATGCTACCTGATTAATTAACAAAAAGTATAAATTAGTTTGTTATAAAAGTGAAAACCATGAGATAGTACTATTATTGATTGTTTAAACAGAAGACACACACACACTTCTTCTAGAGGAATGCAGAGCAGCCTGTATCGCACCAGTTTTCACTGCCTCTGCCAAAATAAGGCTCAGAAGTAGAAGTTATTCATAAAGAAATCAGCTAGGCCAATGTAATTTTAATACAAGTAAACTCATTATGACAGTGATCCAAACAGTTTGGCCATTAGGAACTTTGAGATGACTTTGGCAGTAGAGACTAAGGCCTTGACTCCATGCCATACATGGAAATAAACTATAGGTATCTTTATACCAACATAATTATGTCCACACTAGGGGTTGTACTGGTAGAACTATTTCAGTTAAAAAAAATCTGATTTTTCACAAACATGGTGAAACATACAAGGCTTGTTCAAATGAGGCTATATCATTTGTCTTGGAACAACAACATTTTGGGAGAAATTGTGTGAGTTTCATGACGGAGAGGTGCCTGGACCAAATTTGAGTGAGTGGCATTGTGACTTGGCACACGAGGGCACAGCGGCACTCAGAGTTTAGCACTTGATAGTGCAGGGAGTGTCGTTCACCCTGGCCAGATCCAGATACTGCCATCACCGCTGCTGGCATCGTTGCACTGAGCCCAAGGCGACCACCAGGCCAAGAGCCCAGAGGTAGGAGCATGTTGGCCATACCCCTCCCACTAGCAACCGGCTGGAGATCAGGGAGAGGCAGGACTGGGAGCGCTTCCCCTCTTTCCAGCTGCATGCAGATCAGAGTCCCTACCATCCCCACAGAGATGGCAGCAACCACAGGGGCCTGGGCCCTATCTGACCACCCAGCCCCCCAGTCTCAGAGGGAGGGCAATGACCCCACAGGTCTAGGCCCTCTTTGGCTCCCCCTCCCATCCCCTTCACTATTCTTAAACTCTTTTATTTCCATGGCAATTTGTTTTGGAAGGGTAGGGGGGCCTCAGTTTCAGATTTTGCCCTAAGTCCCCAAAACCTCTGTGTGGCCCTGAGTCTTCCAGTCCTTAGAAGCCTTGCTGTCCTTGTCTTTCAGCCTACACCAGGTCCAACACCTAGTGCAGACAGGGTGTGTCTTAATCCCTGCAGGTATTTCTCTATGGTTTCTCCAGGTGGTAACTACTTATGTAAAAGCTTACCAAAGTAAGCTTGTGACAAAACAATGTATTTTCTACCATCACAAGACTGATGTATTTTTCTGTCAAGTTGGATAATATTCAAGAGTGTGATAAGATCTAGCATTTGCGGCAGAGACCAACATCTGTGCAAAGCAATCCAGGGCCAGTAGTCAGGCCAGTCCCTCTCCCCCCCCAACCAATGAACCATACACCTGGTGTAACAGGCAGGGTGGGAGACTGTTCCCAAACTGTTCTACTACAGGAAAGAGAAGGAATGAGGGGCACCTTTGCACCCTCTTCTCTCACAAACACACACGTGGGAAGGTTCTGATCACTATGTGCAACTGTTGTCATCAGAGTCTGGCCAACTTTAGAAAATGCTGCCAAGTCTCTCTCTTTGACAAAGCCTTTTCACAACAAGAATGACACTCAGAGTTACCCCCTTCCTAGCTACTATCTCACTCCTCTCTTAAAAGAAAAACAGAAACAGAATCATAACCAGCCCGCAAGCAGAACTTCCATACCCCTAAAAAGAAGAAGAGCCAGAAACTCATGAAGCCTACTAAGGTATGTTTACACTGCTAATAGACATGCACAGCTGGCCAGTGCCAGCTGACTCTGAATTGCAGGGCTTAGGCTACAGGACTGTTTAACTGCAGTGTAAACATTTCGGATCAGGCTGCAGCCCGAGCTCTGGGACCCTCTCCCTCACAGGGTCCTACAGCCCGGAAGTCTACCCTGCAGCCTGAGTTTTTAATTGCAGTGTAGATATACCCCTAGGGACTTTGCAATTGCTATTGATTTTACATGGAAGGCACACAGATATTATGGTGATGTGTGGCAGTATACAAATCTAAGATAATGTTGGACAGTTAGATGTTGCCGGTTCATTTTATGAGCAACAAGAAGAACGTCAGGGAAAGTGTGGGACCCTTACTGAATGGGAGAGGCAACCTAGTGGCAGATAATGTGGAAAAAGGTGAAGTACTCAATGCTTTTTTTTGCCTCTGTCTTCACAGACAAGGTCAGCTCCCAGACTGCTGCACTGGGCAGCACAGTATGGGAAGAAGGTGAGCAGCCCTCAGTGGTGAAAGAACAGGTTAAGGACTATTTAGAAAAGTTGGACATGCACAAATCCATGGGTCTGGATCTAATGCATCTGAGGGTGCTGAGGAGTTGGCTGATGTGATTGCAGAGCCTTGGCCATTATTTTGAAAACTCATGGCAATCGGGGAGGTCCCGGATGATTGGAAAAAGGCAAATATAGTGCCCATCTTTAAAAAAGGGAAGAAGGAGAATCCAGGGAACTACACACCGGCCAGCCTCACCTCAGTCCCTGGAAAAATCATGGAGCAGATCCTCTAGGAGTCCATTTTGAAGCACTTGGAGGAGAGGAAGGTGATCAGGAACAGTCAACATGGATTCACCAAGGGCAAGTCATGCCTGACCAACCGGATTGCCTTCTATGATGAGATAACTGTTTCTGTCGATATGGGGAAAGCGGTGGACGTGATATATCTTGACTTTAGCAAAGCTTTTGATACCGGCACCCACAGTATTCTTGCCAGCAAGTTAAAAAAGTATGGATTGGAAGAATGGACTATAAGGTGGATAGAAAGCTGGCTAGATCGTTAGGCTCAACGGGTAGTGATCAACGGCTCAATGTCTAGTTGGCAGCCGGTATCAAGCGGAGTGCCCCAGGGCTCTGTCCTGGGGCCAGTTTTGTTCAACATCTTCATTAATGATCTGGATGATGGGATGGATTGCACCCTCAGCAAGTTTGCGGATGACACTAAGCTGGGGGGAGAGGTAGATACGTTGGAGGGTAGGGATAGGATCCAGAGTGACCTAGACAACTTGGAGGATTGGGCTAAAAGAAATCTGATGAGGTTCAACAAGGACAAGTGCAGAGTCCTGCACTTAGGACAGAAGAATCCCATGCACTGCTACAGGCTGGGGCCTGACTGGCTAAATGGCAGTTCTGCAGAAAAGGACCTGGGGATTACAGTGGACGAGAAGCTGGATATGAGTCAGCAGTGTGCCCTTGTTCCCAAAAAGGCTAATGGCATATTGGGCTGCATTAGTAGGAGCATTGCCAGCAGATCGAGGGAAGTGATTATTCCCCACTATTCGGCACTGGTGAAGCCACATCTGGAGTACTGTGTCCAGTTTTGGGCCTCCCACTACAGAAAGGATGTGGATAAATTGGAGAAAGTCCAGAGGAGGGCAATGAAAATGATTAGGGGGTTGGGGCACATGACTTATGAGGAGAGGATGAGGGAACTTGGCTTATTTAGTTTGAAGAAGAAAAGAGTGTGTGGGGGGGATTTAATAGCAGCCTTCAATTACCTGAAGGGGGGTCCCAAAGAGGATGGAGCTAGGCTATTCAAAGTGGTGGCAGATGACAGAACAAGGAGCAATGGTCTCATGTTGCAGTAGGGGAGGTCTGGGTTGGATATTAGGAAAAACTTTCACTAGGAGGGTGGTAAAGCACTGGAATGGGTTACCTAGGGAGGTTGTGGAATCTCCATCCTTAGAGGCTTTTAAGTCCTGGCTTGACAAAGCCCTGGCTGGGATGATTTAGTTTGGGTTGGTCCTGCTTTGAGCAGGGGGTTGGACTAGATGACCTTCTGAGATCTCTTCCAACCCATATCTTCTATGATTCTATGAATATTAAAAATTGTACAGCAATATCACTACCATACTAATCTAATTTCTTTCCAGGTTCCAGAAAATAGGAACACCAAGTTTGAGACTGACTTGCTCATTCAACATGTTACTGTTAACATACTACTGATGTCAGATCATTTGTTTTGTTCAAGTAAAGTACAAGCATCGGTTTGGTGAGAATAAAGAAAAGGCCAAATAGTTATGGAAAACACAATGATCACACACAAACTTTTGTTGAACCCGGTATATTCCAGTGATTTGCTGAAAACAATACAAATTAATCTATGCAAAATGAGTAACAGCACAGGAGTCATGACACGCAATGACTTGTTAACCAATGAAACACAAAGTCATCTACAATGCTCTGAAGGATGTTTATGGACCTTGTTACAGAAGTTCTGTCCCACTGAAAGACAGAAGTAATACCGATTCCTGACAAAATTGAGATCCCGCAACAGTCCAATGAAAATTTGGACCAATTTGATAGATAGGTTGCCTAACATCACTGATGATTAAGTAACAGGACATAGCAATAAAGCAATATGTCAATTAAAAAATGAATGAGATTATTACACTTGAAACTAATACACTGATTAGCTCAGAGGAGAGTTATTTATTTCTAAAGGTTTACTGTCAGGAATCTACAACTATAGGGACTGTCGTGTAGATCCATTTGCTTAGTGAAGCAATTTAGTGAGATTGTGTAGTCCTGGAGAATCTCAAAGATGCAACCTGTTACCTTATGCAAACACAAAGTGGAACAGCATGAGAGCAGTAGCTATGAGGACCACTCTCTAATGCCAGGAGTATTCTAGCTAGATGTTTTCTTAATTGCTTCTTGCCAGTGTTACAAAGAATTCACTTCTGGAAATATAGTGAGGATTTAAAGCACAGAGAAGCACTATTGGCATAGCATGTCAAATGTAAGAAAAATATAAAGAACAGAACATGGATCTCTACTCAGTCTTTATTGAGCTGACAAATGCAATTGAAATAGTCTCAGCAGACCAGGATTATGGAAAGTGCTGCCCAGGATCAGATGTCTGGAAAGTACATTAAAATTGTTGGACAACTACATAATGGTATGCTGGGCAGAGCATTTGTGGATGGTGCTTTTTCTGAAGCATTTAATATTTCCAATGAGGTTGAACAGGGCTGTGTTTGCACACCAAATCTCTAAGGCATTATCTTTGCTGCTGTAATTGATTATCACAAAACATCTGAACATGAGCATCCTCAGCAGTGTTTATACATCTAAAGGCCTCTAAGGGTATGTCTACACCCAGCCGCTAGTTCGGCGGCTGGGAATCGAAGTTCTGGGTTCGACTTATCGCATCTTGTCTGGACGCGATAAGTCGAACCAGGAAGTGATCGCCGTCGACTGCGGTACTCCAGCTATACGAGAGGAGTACCGCGGCGTCGACAGGGGAGCCTGCCTGCCGCGTGTGGACCGAGGTAAGTTCGAACTAAGGTACTTCGAACTTCAGCTACGTTATTCACGTAGCTGAAGTTGCGTACCTTAGTTCGAATTGGGGGGTAAGTGTAGACCAAGCTTAACTTGAGTAGATCCGTGACTTAACTGAGATTGTTTCTTATTTATGCTTATTGAAACTCAAGAGGATCTCTAAGTTTATCATCAAATAAAGCCACACTATGCTGGTGATGTTGGTATGTGCCTGCACCTGCAAAAGTAAGTGGTGCTAGGTTCTGCTGAATTGTTTTCCAGATTTCAATGCCCTGCTGTTGAACGTTGCTTTTATTGATTGTGTAGCTCATGCTCACCTCATAATATTCTCTTAGCACTATCACATGATCAGGCTGTGCACCAAACTAAAAACTGACTTGTATTTGTCATGTTAACTTCTCTCTGGCTGAGAATCCTGGATATAGTACTTCCTCCATGCTTAAATGTTGACAGATTTCCTCTGTTCAACTTCAGGTTCATCATGCATACTAAAGTGAAGTATAATGTTACCAGCTGATAAGTGTTTAAATATGGCAAATAAAATTGTGTTGAAACCATGCTAATTAAAGCACAGCTCAGTTAGGCAGGACATTTTGTTTGGATGAATGACAATATAACTCCCATGTGTATTCTGTGCATCCAGAACAGACTTGGCAAGCATTCACAAGGTGGGCAGAGAAATTGCTTCAAGGACATATTTAACAGCTCAACCTGAAGGTATGCGGCAAAGGCATGAATAAGTAAGAGATGATTATGGCAGATCAGTCTGGATGGTATTCAATGAGGAACGGGCAAATCTGGAATGCAACACTGAAATGTGGCAAGAAAAGAGGTGCTGAGGAAGCAACATGCACAGGGACTCTCCCAACAACCAAGTAACCAAACCAAGGCATTGGTTTTCATACACTGTAAGAAGCCCAGTACTGCACAGATTGCTTAACCACTGTAGAAATGATACCTAGCTAGTCAACCTCAAGAACAAGAACAAAAGAATATTAATACATTATGGATGGAATTAGTGGAAATACTTATGGAGCAAGATACTACTCGATGTGAGAAAGGGTGGCAGTTTCTGGCCCTTAGTGATGCTTGGAGCATAAGCTCTAGTCTAAAGCCAGTCTTGGTGGAAAGATTAAGAAAATGTTGTGCACTTCTGTTTAGTGACTATGCACTGTCTATCTGTCTATTTTGCCCCAAAACTGTTTGCCTTTTAGTGGTGCTCTCTGTACGTCACAGGTCAAGTGCTCTGGGATGAAAGGTGCTAGACAGGTATTAATTATTATGATTATAAAACTAGTCTTTTGGTCTAATTCTTCCTCAAGTCTTACTTCAACATTTTACTTGTTAACTGTTTTATTTATCATTTAAAATATTTATGTTCCTTTTTTGGGGAGAAGAGAGGATTGTTGGTCATGAGATGCAGGTTTGCCATGGAATGTATCTATGATTGCTTCACTATGGTGGAAACAAACATCCTAATAAATATCTATTTACTAAAGATATACTTACTCAAAGGGCATCCAATTATTAATTTACATTTAATTTAAAAAGTATATTATGTTCTAAGGGTAAGCTTCTGCCACCCCTTCTCACATTAAGCAGTACAGTACTGGATTTCACAAGTAGTCTTATTGAAACAAAGGTCTTCAGAATCTTCCACATTACATCAAAATGCACTTTATCCAACTCATTGACCCTTGTGACTAATAGACACGCTCAAATAATCACATTCAAGGCTTTCCCCCTCAATTTTTAAAATCAAAATATTGGGCCTGATTCTCTTCTCACTTCTGGCAGTTTTACAGTGGCCTAAACTTACTGACATCAGTGGAATTCATAGGCTCTGATTTCTAGTTTGCCCAGTGGGTGCTCCAGCCCCGCTCCACCCTGAGACCCTACATCCACACCACCCTCTCCCCCAATACCCTGCCCTTGCGCCGCCTCTTCCCGCCCCTGCTCCACCCCCTCCCTGAGGCCACTGACTGTCTGCTGCTCTTAGCCCTTCCCCAAACCCCTCCCAGAGCTACCAAACAGCCAGGGCCGGCTCTAGGATTTTTGCCGCCCCAAGCAAAAACAATTTTGGCCACCTCCTCCCCCGTTTTTTAATTACCCCACCCCCGGCCCCACCTCAACTCCTTCCCTTCCCCAAATCCCCAGCCCTGCCTCTCCCCCCAGGCTCTCAAGCCTAGGAGGGAGGGAGGGGGAGAAGCGGCGCCCGCGCTGCGGCCACTCGGAGTCTCCCCCTCCCTCCCAGGCTTGAGGGCGAGTAGCGGCGCGCGAATCAGCTGTTTCGCCGCCGTGGCGCGCGAGCAGCAGCAGCAGCGGAGGTGAGCTAGGGCAGCGGGGCACATTTTTAGGGGCGGCATTCTGGCGCCGGCTGTGCCGCCCCAAGCACCAGCTTGTTTTGTTGGTGCCTAGAGCCGGCCCTGCAAACAGCTCATCGGGGGCACCACCAAACAGCTGATCAGAGCACTACCATCAAACAACTGTGACTGGTGGGTGCTGAGCACCAACTATGTTTTTTCCGTGGGTGCTCCAGCCCCAGAGCACCCATGGAGTTGGTGCCTATGGTGGAGTTACTCCTGACTTATACTGGTAAAATAAGAGGGACAAGTAATGTATTTTATTGGACCAACTTCTGCTGATGAGAGAGACACGCTTTCGAGCTACACAGAGATCTTCCTCAGGTCTGGGAAAGGTACTAAGAGTGTCACAGCTCTGTGAAGCTCGAAAGCATGTCTCTCTCACCAAAAGTTGATCCAACAAAAGATATTATCTCACCCACCATGTCTAATATCCTGGGACCGGCAGGTTTACAATAACACTACATGGTAAAAGAAGAATCAGATTCAAGATTTTTTCCAAGACACATGCCTAATATTTAGGGAGAGTCCTTACCATAGTACAGCTAAGCAATGCTTTAATAGGCTTCCTAAACCAAGCTAGAATAATGGTTATAGATGTTAAAATTATCACCTGGCCACTCATCCTACGTTTTTCAATCTCATTTAACAGTTTAGCATAAAACTGGTAAATTGTCTAATTCTTATTTTAGTCACATTTAAAATATTGATTTAATACTAAACAAAAAGAAATGAAAACCTTAAGGCAAAACCAATGTTTTTCTTGAGTTTACAGTATACTCAGGAGAGGGTTTGTTTAAAATATTATTCACAGTATATATTGGCAAAATAATATACCTGTTAATGATCAAACACAGAAGAAAATATAGGTACGCTTTTACAGTACATAAACACAGAAGACAACTAGACTAGCATGACAATTTTAAAAAAAAATCATAGATCTAAAGTGGTAAGTTAATTAAAGGCACAGTATTTTGTGGGGTTTTGCTGATAGATTTTTTTTTTTAAAGATTTTTACCTATTAAAATGAACGAGCTCAATACTCAACCATACTGAGTTTACACTTGGCACTGCTGAGAAGGTGGTGGGAGAAGGTGGCTCTAAGCTACAACATAATTAAGGACATCCTCAAGGCTGCTCAAGTGAAGGCTACCTGGGAGCCAATGACTGTGGGGGATGAAGATCTGTTGGAGCGCTGTGCCCTCTGCCTGGTCCCCCCGACCCTCAGCATGCCCTCTGGGCTGGGGAAAGGGATACATATGAGGGAGACATAGGTGACATAGAGCTGGCTATGCCAAGTTTACACCACCTGGGGATTCACTTGTATTGGGGGAGACCTTGGTTGTCACTTTAGGACAGCTTTCTGTCTGTTTTGTGCTAAGCAGTTGAAGCTATGAGAGTGGAAGACTGTGCTCATCTGTTCTAATCCATACTCTGCGCTGCTCTTCTGTGCATAGGTTGATAGGAGGGGAAGTGGTCATAGCAAGCCTCTCCCTATTGCCCATGTAAGCTGCAGGGCCATGCTTCATGGTACTGCACAGAGCACTAGGAAAGAATGATGGCTAATGGGCTAGCATGTGTAACATATACCTGCAAGGGGGCGTGGTATTCAGGTTATCCACTCATCAAGTCAGCTACAACATACCCCTTATTAAAATAAACACTACACTGTTTACAAAAGACAGCAGCATCACTATTGTGAAATGCTGTCTTTTAGACCAATATGCTGGAATAATAAATGTAGATAGTAGGTTGGGCACAGGACAAGGAATGGAGAGAACTGGATTCTAGTCCTGGCTCTGCCATTGACCTGCTGTGTTATGAGAATAATGAAGTTATTTTTTATAAGGAATGCTGCTATCACGTAGCAAGCGATAGTCAGAGGAGCATTCTGCTTCTTTACACAAAAACACAAGCATGCACTCCAGATTGTATGCCTTCCAAGCCCCATCTGAGTCTTATTGAATAGGGCAACAGGATTCCTGCAGCAACAGATGCAAAACCCAGCATTTCTGCTTACTCTCGCCATACTGGTAAGGGTGGGATTTATTGCTATTTATTTCTTGAGGAAAGAAGGAACTGTCTCTTCACAATAAAAGATCAAAGATTCTATTTCTTAACTTTAAAAATACAGTGTGCCACATGAGAGGAGGAAGGCTTTGTGTTCTGAGAACCAGGAACTTTGACTCCTAAATCTTCCACAGTCTTCCTGTATGAATCCAACAAGTCATTTGCCTCTCTGCACTTCAGTTTCCAATCTATAAAAAAGGGATAGTAGCTCACAGATCCCTACCTCATGAGGTGTTGAGAGGTACTCAAATACTAACTCTGAGCACCACAGACAAGCTAATAAAACAAAAACAAAAGACAAAATCTGCTTATTAGAGAGATTGAGAAATATATTATGATTTTGTAGTTACAATCTTAATAATTAAAAGTACCATTTTTTGTCATCCTCCCCCCACCTCCCTCAAATAGCCAATGCATGAAATCCTAGTATTTGGATTTTCACTAATATCCCCCAATACCTGGTTAGCAATGAGATAGCTTTTAAACAGGCAATTTATGACACTCCCCTTCACTGATTACAATTAAACATCAAATGTATTACACATGGCTATCTGTTCTATATCTGGACATGTGTAATTAAAACAAAAATCTTTTCCTTGATGCAGTGTGGGAAGATAATAACATGAATAAATTACTTGTAATTCAAATAAATTGCATTAAACTTTATACAAATAAAACAAAAGAACAGCAGTTTCCTAAATATGCACACAATATAACTGCACAGCGTCTACTGTCATACCTCACTACTTTCAGTAATCAATAGTCCACACACAGTACCATTTACCCTAGAACCCTCATTCACATTCCTTGCAGAATTATCTAATCTTTTGATTTCTAATAAGTGTCACTGGGTCACCTAAGAAATTTATCATTTGTGTCTGTCTTTTCTTTGTCCCGAATGCTCTTAGGAAGGCAATAACACAGATACTTCAAACTTTCTATACAGTTAAAATTAACTGAAATCTTGTGCATAGACTGTAATTGAAAAAAATTAAGTTGTGATTAAGATAAGTTAGTAACTGTTGTATATAATAGTTGTGATCATTTAAGTTATTGACAAACTCATGTCAACAGCTTGGGCCACTCTTGGGGCAGGTCTACACTTTAAGCTGGGTGTGGAAATCCGAGCTAAAGGAGTGTGTTAAAAATAGTTTGGCCATGGCAGTGCGAGCGATGGGAGGGACATACTCTTGGATAGGTTCATACTTGGGGTAGCTAGCCCCCCGCCACTTGTACTGTCATGGCTACATTCTTTAGCACACTAGGTCAATCAGAGCTAGCATGGTTATGTCTCCTCAAACTGGGGATTACACCACCAGCTTGAAATGCAGACATACCCTTAATGGTGCCATTGTGACATAAAAGGTAATTCCTATTTGGCAACCCATTAAGGAAGAATTCAAAACCCGAGGAATCTGAGAAATAACTGCTATTCTCCATGATATGATTGATAAGATATACACTCACAGATACACAGACACAGACACACACACCTCTCAGTTTTTCTGTACATCTTGTGTTTTTCTAATTGAGAAGGGAGAGTGTCTGCTCTCTGTATGTGTGTGTATATATATCTCAATATACGTTTCACTCTATATGCATCCGAAGAAGTGGGTTGTAGCCCACGAAAGCTTATGCTCTAATAAATTTGTTAGTCTCTAAGGTGCCACAAGTACTCCTGTTCTTTTTGCGGATACAGACTAACACGGCTGCTACTCTGAAACCTGTTTTATTTTTATAACTTAAAAACATGTGTTCCTTCCCAGACTAAAAAACTATCTTTGTTAAAATGGGTGCTGTAAATAAGAGTGAAAATATAAACTTGACATGGATGTGTTGGTGTGTACAATTTATGAGCCCATTTCTGCCAACATTATTATCCACAGTGCTTGCAATCCTGAGTAGTCATATTGAAATCAAATGTATAGGTTAGGACCTGATCTCCAAAACACACTATCTTTGTAAGGCTAAAATTAGGACCATTATCTTCCAATGTAGAGACTGTATCTATTACTAAAACCAAAACAATAAAATTCCATTATAATCACTTGAAGTTTCATTTTTCTTGAAATGCAAAAAAGAAAATCTGGTGCATGCAGAACCACAGCCCAAATCTTTGACCTTTCCCCCAGTTTCTTATGAAAGAACTGGGAGCAGAAATAGAGTTTTGATTATGGAGATTAAAAATTCAACCTTCTTTGCACTCAAAAACCATTTGAAATTTCACCTCTTTCTACAATATTTTACTTAATGTCACTTGAGCAATGGGGATTCTCTCTGTAATTTGTTTTGTTGTTCAATGATAGCTTACCAAAAAATCTCCAACCCCTCTCCATTCTATTCAAACATATATCAGCAGAGTTTATGCAGGTCGGACCCAGGGCTGCAAGCACTGGTTGCAAAGGGGCTGTCCAGACGGAGGGTCATGATGGCAGAAAGCACATGCCACTCACTCTTGCCTAGGAAGCTGAGAGCTGGCTAATGAATGCTTAAAAGTTGGCCGAGGCCTTGGGACAATGCACTGATTCAGCACATCCTCTGCCACCCTCTATTCATAGGTCTCTTATGGTGTCCAAATAGCAATTTAAAGCTACCCTTTCTGAGTAGAACTTTGGGCATCATAAACATCGCCTGGCCTCCCCATAGGTGAAATCCCCTCTGGATTGCAGCTGCTCCTGCACCACAGCAGTGAGACAAGGCCACACATTAACTTCTCTCAACTGCTTTTGTACAGGCTTTAGGATATCAGAAAGGGGAGCCTAAAATACAAAATAATGCAATAACTTCTGCGCTATTCATTCTGTTGACAAATTTTGGTGGGATTCTTTTTGTTTGTTTGTTCATTCTTGTGGATAGTGCCTTCAGACCCTAAGACACACATAAATTAGACAATCGCTGGTAAATGTATAATTTAAAAACGCTACACTTTAAAGATAAGTGTATACAATTATTTATAGCATAGCTATGGCTAGAAAAGTGAACATATAAACTCAACCATTGCTTCCTGTTTGTATTTTTCCTGACAGCTTTACTGACAAAAATGAACATTTAGTACTTTTCACTCTGCTAGCCCTACAACATCAACACAGCTTGGTTTTATTCTAGCTCATTTAACATTGAAAGACTTGTTAACTAAGGGCCAGATTACACCCTTTTGATCCATGAGGGAGCAGAATGAGTCAGCTACCTCCATAGCAGTGTATCCCTAGATCCCATAGCACAGACCATGCAAAGACCTCTCTGTGGGTCCAGAGTAGGGGAAATCAGAGTCTAGCCTAAGATTTACGTGTTATGTTAAAGATGGATTAGGTAAATCATCTTCTGATGTCATAATAGGGATGGTTACAAAATCAAGGTACACCACTTATAAACAAACAAAAATATAAACTCATTGAGGATGCAGTAGATCCGGGGGTTGATAATGTGCTATGGAGTCAAACTAGGGACATCTTCCCCTTACATTGCTACTTTCTGGACTGACTCTGGATAAATAGAGGACTTTTATAACAGGGATCTAGGTGTCCAAATGATCATTTAAGGATGTTCAAAGGGTATTTAGTGTCCAAATGAGAATATACCATATGCGCCTCCCTTTAGGGACCCACATTTGAAAACTGGGCCTTTAATTATTAAGAATCAAATTCTGGCTGCCATTGATTTTTCCACAAACAGGTGTTTGCCCCATTGTTTTTGCCCATGTTCTGTTTTGCAAGCTGCTGACACACATTACTACTTCCAGGAGTAGGAGAAATCTTACGGATGACTATACAAACAATTAGTTCGCGGCAACTGGGGTGTGAATCTACCCTGCACTAGCCTGCCACAGACCATGTGGAAACTTGCTGACATACATTAACAGTTCATTAGTGAGCTCTGATCTAGTTTCTTTGAAATGGGAGTAGTGATGAACATCAGCAGGGTCCACATGGGCAGTTAGTCCACAACAAACTAGAGTGAGGTAGGTTCACACCCCAGCTTGCAGCAAACGAAATGTTCATGTAAACAAGCCCTAAGCAGAGGAGGGCGCTTAGTGGCCATATGCAGATCCCCAGGGTTGCAGTAATATATGTGTATCACACCTCTGTATCCAAAGGCCATCTTGAATTATGCTTCTGAGGATCAGTCAGAATGTGTGTGGTCTATCAGCAAAGTGTTAATTCTGCAGGGTTTAGGAAAATAAAGAATTATGACCTGTGATTCCTCTTTTGGATCCCCATTTTCAACATGCACAGAGGGTAAGCCAGAATGTTGCCCTATGCTTATGGCAGCCATATGTACACAGTCAATTAACAGCTAGAGACAGTCTGGAAATACCTCTTTTCTTCTTCATCTCTTAATATTACATCACATATGTATGTGACAAGTTAGCAATAAATTTATTTTATTTATTCAATGAATGTTGGTGATTTAAGCAATGCTGTCTTTTCATGGTTATGTAAGCTAAAATAAATATATGGTTTCTGTTGTATACTGCTGGGTACTAAAGTTTAATTACATTATGAATTAAGTAATAATTCCACAAAATCATTTGTTAAAATCATCTAACACCACAACATATCAGCCATTACCTAAGGTAAGGACCAATTTTTGGGTGAAGGTGTTATAAACGATAATGAATGGTTTATAGCAGTGATATTTAATTTAAAAAATGAAATAAAGTGTTTGAAAAACCATCTGTCACTACGCTGCCATCCGTAGCTGCAGCGTGGAAGTTACTTATGGACACTATACAGCGATGATGTTGTTGCTTGTATTGAAAGTTAAAAACAAAAGAGTAAAAGAAAAAATGTAAAATGTAAAATGTATCCAAGAATATGCTGCTGTATATGTACCATTTCTGAGTCAGAATTTTATGTGATCTGAAGGGGGGAAATGAAGCACAATAAAAATGGAGAAGGTTAGATTAATGAGAGAGTCATTAAAATAAAAAAGGTGGAGTTATATGAGAATATGAGAAATGGATTTTATTTGACTTATTGAAATTAAACAAGTTATTTTAACAATAATTAAAATATTACATTTTACTAAGTTCAAGGAAAGATAGAAAAAAATCTTTATGAAGAATATTTCAAATTGTCAGTTGCATTTTATAAAATGATTCATGATTTTCCCTGGTACCCTCTGTTTCAATTTTGGAATTTTAGTTGCTATATATTATAATGGTATTTTAGCTATATAAGTAGTTTTCCACTCACTGTTCTCTTGCCTTTCAAGGAGACAAACTGTTTTTCTTTCCTTTAAATGAGCACAATAAAATGGGTAAGCTGTCTGGGAGAAAAAAACCAGACAAACTAGTGGTATAAAGCTCAATAGAAAAATGTGGTACAGACAAGAAGAGATGTAAAGCATGTTTACAGTACACCACACAGTTTATTCTACTGGTCAGGTTAAACTTAAAAGTGTTGCTTACCATTAGAATTATCGTTAGCTTACGAAATAAACTCATTGTTATCCCTCTATCATCACTATCAACTTTAACGAAAGTAAAAAAGAGAGACACATGCATGCAAAATTGTAGTATCAAAATAACAACAATTCTATAATACAGAAATTTAATTCATTCTCTTGAAATATAGGGCCCAATCTTGCTGTCCATGCTCTTGAGAACAGTTCAACTCAAGTCAGTGGGTCTACTTGAATAAGAGTTACTCCTATATAAAGGTGGCAGGATTGGGACATATTTTCATTTTTATTAGAGTAACTTTCAACTCTTTAACTAGCATTTATATATCTTCCAGAACAGTTTGTAGCTTCCAGAAAGCCATACCAGTTATGAAAAGCACAGTGTAAAAAGTCAGCTAAGTGAAAAATAGAATAAAAATGTAAACTACAGATACATTTAGAAAAGTTAAAGCTCTGAAAGATTTCCATGTCCCTGGTTGGTGTAGGCAAACCAATGGATTGCCTTTCTGTCAGGCAAGTACTGATGGAGATAAATGTAAAGGCTGTGGTGCACTCCTAATTTTTACACATAAACTGCAACCAGAGCATGGATTTATGCTTCAAGGCAACCAGATTTCTCCTTGTGTACATTTAAACACGACGGTTGCACTCATTCCATTTTGTTTAAATGCCTTTAAAACCAAACACAGGCTTTGCCCCTTCCTACACCCCTGCTAATTATATACTTTTTTGTTTGAAGAAGCAAGCCCTTTATTGCTCATAATTTCAGCTATCACTTGCTTGGGCACCTTCTGCAGATCAATAGCACCTAGTTAAGTGAATGAAAAGGCTAAATGTGATCGTTGCTTGCAATGCAAGGTTGTGTGTTTTTTCCCCCTTGAGCTTTTAAGTGCTGCTCTTGGGTTTCATTTTAGAATACTAAATTCCAGTCTCAGGTATTTAGTAGCTGCACATTCAGAGCCTTTTGTCTTAAATTAAATATCTGTCATTTTAAAAGTCCAGATTACTGACATAGGTTATAATAAAAACTAGCGTGCAACCTGCAATTTTACAGATTCCATTGCTGGTGGCCATACATCTTTGATGGCAAAACTACATTGGCTGTAGCACCATAAAAATCAATAAATATTAACCTTTTCTGACACTTTCTACATGGATGCTTTATCAATTGCTGTCAGGTGATAGAACAGTCAGTGATGTACTGTATTTTTCAGCTAAGAATCTATAACAAACTTAGAAATCAATGGAGATTAACAAGCTTTTTAATACAAAAATTACCAATAGACTTTCAGTTCCCTATGATAAAAACAAAACCAAACAATGGTACTATATGATAAAATATTCACCATGGATTCCCTTAATAGTGTATAAATCTGAACTGAATATTTTAAAGAGAATTTAAAACTAAAAATATATTTGTGTGTCACAGATCAAGTAAATCCACTTTTAAATTTCATGTCATAATCCTTACAACAGATGTAGGATAGAGAGAAAAATAAAAAACCATCCAATTACATAAACCTGTCTCCCAATTTCAATTACCAACCCACAACTCTGACTTTGTTGAAAAACACTTAAATACTTGACGTAATTTCTAATGGTTCTGATGGAAGCAGAAAAAAAGTTTAGTTGAAAGTAAAAATAAGCATTTCAGGTTGCCTAAACCACCCATATAGTACAGCTGCAACAGTAAAACATTCAGTTCTAATCTTACGCAGCCTTAAGGCTTTCAATTATTGGAAAACATCTCCCTCTATACAACCCATACTGTAGTGAACTACTGAAAATATTGCAGTGTGTTCAGTTTATAGAAACTGTCAGGGGCGGCTCTATGTATTTTGCCGCCCCAAGCATGGCAGTCAGGCAGCCTTCGGCGCCATGCCTGCAGGAGGTCCGCTGGTCCCGCGCCTTCGGCATACCCACCGCCAAATTGCCGCTGAAACCGCGGGCCCGGCAGACCTCCCGCAGGCATGCTGCCGAAGGCAGCCTGACTGCCGCCCTCATGGCGACCGGCAGGCCGCCCCCCGCGGCTTGCCGCCCCAGGCACGCGCTTGATACGCTGGTGCCTGGAGCCGCCCCTGGAAACTGTTCTTCCTGTGCTGCATGTCAGAGTTCTTCCTAGATAACACTGAACTTACGTGCCTAATTTTGTTTTTTGATGTTTTTAGTTTCCAATCACATATTAGGAAAATTTACTAAGGTCAAGGCCAATCACTGTCAATAGGGATCCACCTACACAGAGCATTAAAATGTGTTTAATACAATCAACACAGGTCTTGCAAAAACTATTTATGACACGGTTTGGCCAGGTATATGGACTGAGTAAAAGTACTATTTTTTAAAAAGCATTTTCTACAGACCTAGACAAGAACACAAGTTCTCAAACTATTCTAACATGGGCCCTGCTCCTGCTACCACATGAACAACTTTATGTGCACGATTAGTTCAATGGGACTGCTCATATGCATAAGTCTTTGCAGAATGAGGGACAAATTGTCTTAGAAATCAATTTCACATATAGCTCTTTCTAAACAGACATGGTTACACTATGATTAAATATGACTGGACACAGGAGGCAATACTTCCTTTTAATCCTTTTAAATGTTAGTATTAAATAGCAAAGCCTAACCAAGAGTGTAGACATTCACATTCCACCAACGTATTAGTCTTAGACTTGAATGGTGAAGTCAGTATCAGATGTACAACAACCTATGAAAAAACAAGTAGCTGCTTTGAGAAGTGTAGTGTTGTGTCAATGGGAGCTAAAATCAAATACACTAAAAGCTTTATTATCAAAATCTCTAAAATGTAACTGAAGAGAAGAACAATTTTACATTTGTCATTGCTTTTAGTAACATTTGTATTTTTCTCTTATTCCAACCAAAAAAAAAACAACCAAAAAAAACCCCAAAAACCCTTTTTCTGTCAATCAGTGTTAGGAACAATCAAAAGTCTCAGCAGAACTATACAATATTCTCTCTTTTTGGATCACAAATTTTAAAGTGATTTTAAAAGAAAATTAATGGCAAAAATAACTCTAATCAGTTCACTTCACCCATTAATGTTAACATGGCAGGATACGTATTGGTTTTCAAAATGATGGTTTGGGAGAAAAAACAACTGTTATTTTAGCTGAAGGCAGAGCTTACAAACTGACAAACTATAAAGAGAGTTTTTGAAAATAAAAACAAAAATCAAATGCACCTATAAGTGTTTCATTTCAAATTTGAGACTTGTCACATGAAAACATTCTTTCCACATAATGTACAGCAGACTCACCGGATAAATGATGGGCATTCACCTTACCAACAGGGTAATCATCAGGTCATGATCCACTTTTATGAACCTGCACAGTCACCTCTCAAAAAGTGCTTCATGCTCAAATCCGAATTACGTTATAAAACGCATGCTCCTGAAACATCAAACGTTATTTCCCCCCCCCCCCACTGGATGTATGAAAGCTACAACAGTTTTACAGCAACCTTCAAGAATAAGAAGCCCTGCTCTCTCCATAAAGTTATCTTTACATAATTCTTTCCCAGCATTCTCAATGGTGAAGAACCTTTCTATTTACTCATTTTAGTCCAGGCTCAAATAGCATCCCCCAAGCTTTCAAATTTTTCTCTTCAACAGGTGCCTCTGCTCCACTCCACTTTGGAAATCATAGCTTTTCACTCAACATCTGCCATCCAGGTATAGAAAACAGCTGTTTTTTTTAAATAAGGAAAATGGCTTTACAGTTTCCAATTGATTTCCTCCTGTGACTGTTAATGACTGTTTAACTGTCTTTGTAAAGTCTACCCTCATTTGAACATAATGATTTCAAACTTTGGATGTCCAACAGACACACTGCTTTTCTGCTTAGTTCATTTGTTTTATATTCTAAACTTTTATCATTTTGTTCTAAATTTGAAATCCCTATACACATCAAAATAAATATGTCTGCTTAAACTGGTCAATCCCATGAGCTGAAAGGTTTAAGGAATAGTTTATGCATTGAACAACCCTGAACTTT
The DNA here is from genome assembly GCF_002925995.2 of Terrapene triunguis. NCBI lineage: Eukaryota > Metazoa > Chordata > Testudines > Emydidae > Terrapene > Terrapene triunguis. The sequence goes on from NW_020664409.1 coordinate 16,847,146, forward strand.
AAAAATAAAGAGATGGTGGAGGGTTATATTTTACTATTGTTTTAGCTCTGATGATATATGATATACGTAAGGCTAAATTTTAATTACAGCTGGCAGATTTCATGATTCTCATATTTTGAAAAATAGGTCCATGACTTTTAACATTTTCAAATTTTTGAACGAGTGGATGGATGTAAGAGCAAACTGCTGAACAAACATCACAGAGAGTCTTGAGAGATGCCAAGTTAAACCCTGTATGCTGTGAAGGCTAATAGAATGACCTCACTGCACATTAAGCAGTGGGGACTGTTGTCTGGCTTGTAGGAAAAGGTGTGTGGCCCCTTTTAAGGCTAGATAGCCAGAGAGTGATTTGCTGCAGCAGCTTATCAGACCAGGTAAACAAGGAGACACTGACCCATCCCATACACCCTCCCCTGGTGACCACTGGAAGAGAAAGGAGACTATTTGGGTCCATGCTGGTGCAGGAAAAAGCCCTCTTTTACCTGGACCAGGCAGAGCAGCACCCTCTCTCCCACTCTTGGAAATAGTTAAATACCAGGTTTTGTCATGATCCACTGTGGGGATTATATGCTAGTCGCTCCTCTCTTGGAGGGCTGGAAAGGAATTTTTTCGCTCACTGCCAGATTGGCCAAGGTGAGGTGGGGTTTTTTTTGCATTCCCCATAGTGGGTTTGAGGCTTAGTTGGGACAAACATGAAACGGGCATTAGGCTATGATGTCGCAACTCATGATGTAAGTATGGGGCAAATGTCCAGTGCAGGTATTCTGTAGGGAAGAGACATGGTGATCAGATAAAATAGACTGGGAAAGAATTTAAAGGAGGTGTCCTTTAAAGGAGCAGAAGTGGGGGTGGGGCTACTGGGACTGGTACAGCAGGAAGCCAACCCCCTCTCCTTTATAGCCCCCCCATAACCCTCATTTGAGGGGGAAGTGGCCAGGTCCTAATAGGTAATGGACATCCAAAGTTTGAAATCATTATGTTCAAATGAGGGTAGACTTTACAAAGCCAGCTAAAGAGAGTTCCTCATTCACAGTCACAGGAGGAAATAAATTGGAAGCTGTAAACCAATTTTCCTTATTTAAAAAAAGCAGCTGTTTTCTATATCTGGATGGCAGATGTTGAATGCAAAGCTATGATTTCCAAAGTGGAGTGGAGCAGAGGCACCCCTTGAAGAGAAAAATTTGAAAGCTTGAGGGATGCTGGGGACCTGGATGGGCAAAGGGAGGGGTCTGACAGCAGCCTCCCCTCCTCCACCCCCCAACCCGGTATGCGTAAATGATTATGGAATTACCTGCACTGTATACTTTTATCTGCAGGGTACTCCCTGACAATTAGAAATAAAATTGTGGTCTAATTAAACCACATCCAGTGTCTCCTGTCCTTCTCCTGCATGGCCGGACAAAGAAGAAGCTCAGCAACGAACAATATAGTGACACAAAGGACCAGAATAATGGATTGTTAGGGCCAAATCTTGCAGTCCTTAGTAAGGCTAAATTTCTGATTGCATTAAAAACTTTTATGCCAGTAAATTCACTCTGTTTGGCATATACATGTTTTGTGGTACAAACTCATGTCCATGGACTTTAGACATTTTAAAACTATATTCCCCAAAGTTCACCCTTTTCTTTATGATTACCTCCTTGACATTTTAAAAAAAAACTATTGTGACAGAATTTTTTTTCATCTAAGTGGTTAAATAGTTGCTGCCAAGAATTTTCAGACTCCAATTATCTGAATGTCAGCTGTGCACTCTGAATCCAAAATTCAGATAAAATGAATTTCCAGAATCTGAAAGATTTGGATGTCTCCTGAGCCAAAATAATTAGGGTTTATTTTTGTCACTATCACAAGATGCTCTTTGCTTCAAAGTAGATATTTTGATTTTTTTGGAAATCTTCTGGAAATGAAGTTCTAGGAATTTACACCTACTATTATTTCCTGGTCTTTGGACAGATGCAGTAAGATAGAAACCAGAATGCACATTTTTGGCAAGAGATACAGGTACAGACAGGTACAAACATACAGTAGTAATGTAGCAGCTGTCCTAATGCCTTGTTTGCAGACGCATTGACCACCCCTACATTTCAATTCCTAAATATCAGATAGTATCCAGCTTTGTCCTTTAGTTACAGAGCATCAAGCTTTCCCTTAAAAACCTTCTGGTAACAATCACCTAGGTTGTTGAAATTTTTTTTGAAAAAAAGAGGTGTCATGAATAATATTAATAATATTAGCTGATTGTACAGTAGTTGAAAATATTTTTCATTGTGTGCTAAGAGATCAGCTTACAATTTTGCCTCCGTACATCTTATCCCCACCTTTCTGAAGACAATGGAACAAATTAACTGTTGATGTAAATGGGTAAAATTTCACTGAAATCAATGGAACTACATTCAGTTCTACCAGCAGTGAATTTAGTCCAATGTCTAGAAGTCTAGATCAGTTATTGACATTTTCCAAAGACTACAGACCTCTATGTTTATTTACACTAAGGCCCCTTTGTAATTTATATGTCACTTGCACCCATTTTATGGCCCCCTTATTGCCAGGGCATATTATATGAGAATTAGATAATATAGCTAAAGGAGAAAACAATCTATGTGAATTTAGCAGTGGTCTTAAAGGTCCTTTATATTGCACATTCTCTTCATCACTTTTACCAGATTCTTATATTACAGTATTGATGAATATATTATACTGTGTTTGAATATGATTAATAGAGGACATGTATAAAAATATTCCTTTGGAATTCAAGATATTTTATCTGCCTTTTTGGAACTGACCCACAATATGAGCTTCTGACATTGCACAAAAACTACACAGTACAGTATCATAATTTCATTTCATATGTTAACCAAGAACAAGGAAGCAGCCTTCCTTCTATGGGATTTCTCCCTATACCCACTTTCTTTACTGCAAACAATTATAGACAAGCTCCTCTTTGAACTGATAATTTTTTAGAGGTCATTCAGCTCATAATTTCAGGTCCCAGTCACTATCCTGATGGTCCTTCTTATGAAATTGGACCCAGTGGGAATGTTTTTCCCCTCTGCTTAGTCTATGGGTCAGCATTTTCCTTCCCTTGTACTTCTTAATTCCCTTAAGTGGCAATTATTTAAGGCACAGTTAGAGAAGGTGCAATCTACATTCATCCAATAAAACCTAAATATTAAAAAGGACAGAAAAATCCAGCCTGGTTACTAAGGATATATGGAACAGCATTTAGCATTTGAAAGGTACCAAAGACCTGGCAAATGAAAAAATGGGAAACATTATAAAGAACTATTGGAAGTATAATGTAAATTAGAAAAGTATAAAAGAGTAATACGTGTCAAATAGACAAAGTATCTTAATTACAAAAGGTTAATAACTAAGATTCAGAGTCAAGAAATACTGGTTTGGTATACATCTAATCAGAGAAAGCAAACAAAAGGAAATCCTAAATAAAAACTTTTTAGCATGGAGTGCCAGGGTTTAGTGAGTCACCAAAGTGATTATTGTTGAGGGCCCATCTATTCACCATGGTTCCAATCTAGCAAAGCACTTGAGAATATATATAACTGATTTCAGTGGACTGCTCACATGCTTAACTGCTTTGCTGGATCAGGGCCTATTTATTCATATAATTCAATCACTAAAAGCCAATATTCAAGACTTGAGATGAGACCGAGTTGGAAGACAAATTAAAGCAAATTGCATACAAATATATACCAATCAGTTCAGTTACAGCAAATAGTATACTTTTTTAGTGCAAGTAACTGTATGGTAGTATAAGCATCTAAAAGGACACGAAGAAGGAAAATATGCAATATGATCAGGAAGGAGATAGGAGCACTGCTGAAGGACAAAATAAAAAGCACGCTCTGTACAATATACAGCTGTAGTGAGAAAGGCCAACAGGTGGTGATATTATATAGGCAATAATATACTCTAAGATGTGGTTATACTGAAATATAGTGCCCCCAGGTCTTGGGAGCATTGTCACTTTAAACACTCATGCAGTGCAGTCATCTCTTCATAATTGTGATCACACTACAGTATTGTTATGCTTTTATATTAAATTTACAGCTGCTATTTACAATTAAACTTGTAGTTTGACATTCTTCTTAAACGTTTTATCTTATCAATACATACACTTAGCTCACATGAAAACAGAATGACTATATTTCCTATGAATCCACCATAACTTCAGATTGTGTAATGGATTGGGATATCCACTCATAAAAGAGTTTTTGCTAATAAGAAAACAAATTAATATTTTAGTAGTTTGGTGCATTCTACATTACAAAAAATCTGTATGACTCCAATGAAATAGTAGGTGTAGCTTTATTTCTGAATTCATATCTTTCTTGGAATAGTTCTTTATTTCATTGTTTTCTTCTTGGAACTTTTTTCTGACTATTCTAATTGTCTATTGTTGTATTTTATCTTTTCATAGTCAACACTAAACTATAATTTTATTATTTAAATTTAGTGTATGCTATTTATTATGCATATGTATACTCTAGCAAAATTCAACATTCATGTCTTTTACAGCTGAGGTGACTTGTCTTGAGGGAATTCTTGTACATCTATATTATAATATTTCATCTTTGCGTTTAAAGTTTTATGCTAAGTACATACTATTTTTAGCTCCAAATAAGACAATAAAATAGTGTTTGATATGTTCCGCATGAAGGATGACTTTATCTATAAATGTAATGGACTAATGGCTTGCCTAGAAGAGGAGTCTGATCATCTTTTAATCAATGATTCTGCGATTTATGTAGGATGGGAAATGTTTTTCGTGCACTCCAGCTGGAGCTCAGCACATGGTTGGCAACTTGAGAAGTTTTCGGAGCAGGTGCTTTGTTACAGCCTAGTCCCCTGAGTGTTGTGGAGTTGACTGCTAAAGAGGTCAGGTACGACACGTAGTTTAAGAGACGGCTGCTCAATCAGGACTTTCAAAAGGGCTCAGAGGACTCTATGTGCTCAGCAAGGTGCCTCTGCCTTAGTTGTGTCAATGGTGCCTTAAGGCCTGGTTTAACAAAGTAATTAAGCACATATCTAATTTTAAGCACACGAGTAGTCCTGTTGACTTCAATTAAATGCAGAGGAATAATAACAGATAAGAGAGTGAAGGAGCTAGAATTTGCTAAGGGACTTGTAGGCTAAGAATGGGCAGGAGGCGGACTATAGGAGAGTTGCAGGACAGCATGCCTTGAGGGAGAGAGAAGGTAGGGATCTGAAGAAGAGTATTTCTAGGGGTATGCTACATAGGGTAGAGACTATGCCAACTACTGGCTGCAGAATCACATTCAACCATGCTATGAACCGTACTTTTAAAACAAGTAAGGGAAAAAAGGAGGGCTATCTGGCTAGCCTTAGCTCAGAGACATAGAAGACACCAAAACCTTCCGCAAAAGGTCAATAAGCCAAAGGAAACCTTCCAACACATCATGGAGGCACAGGTTGTCCAGGAGTAAAGGCTCACCCTGGAAGATATCATATACTCATGTGATGAGCTCTGGGTAGGCCTGGAGAGTGAAGCACAAAGGATGTGCTGTCAGTCCCCATCAGGATCACTGCTACCTTTGGTATTCCAGAGGATAATCACAGACTCACATGTATAAGCCAATCTAATCCCTCATTCTACCTCTGGCACTTTCTAAATGCCATGGTGACAAGGACTAGAAGATAACCTGTGAAACTGGGACATGGAAACAAGTTTGAGGGGCTGCACACTCATCAGTCTTCTACAGAAAAATCCATAGCAAACAGTGATGCTGACATAACTCTGGGCCTCGGCTTTACAGCATTAAGAAGGACAGAATTTTAAAATTGAGAATTCGGAGTGTCAAGATGTTAATATTGGGAAATGTTGATATAGTTTATGTTATGTAGCAATCACCCTTGAGGAGCAAGGTATATATAGAGGGACACTGACCAGAGCATACAGATATGTGGCAATGTTGCTACATGAAGTGACAGAAACACTCACATAGTCCTGGTGTGATCATTAGTATGGTGTCCAGAGCCCTAATTTCCTTAATGGTGGACATAGGAATGCTTTGTAGGACTTATCTATCCCATAAGGTTTGCATTGGAACTCCACAAGTACAGTGCTACTGCCAGTGCTACCCATCTAACAGGCTGATGAGGGAGGGGGCCATGGACCTGCATTCACCTCAGCACCTCTAGTTGATGGAAGCATGGCGCACAAGCTGACAGTAGCTCCCCCTACTTCAAGTCACTCAACAGCAACACCTGTTGGCTGATGTGACTGACAGGATGAGGTAGGAATTCAGCTCAGCCTTTGTTGCTCTGAAACAGTGGCTACACAAACCACATATGCAGTTTATAGTGAGGGAAAGGAAAAAAAGACTCCATGATCTCAACAGGGTTTCACCCCACCTGCTATTTAAAAAGGCCAAAGCCTATAGGTAGGGCCCTACCAAATTCACGGTCCACATTGGTCAATTTCATGGTCAGAGGAATTTAAAAATTGTAAATGTCCTGATTTCAGCTATTTAAATCTGAAATTTTACAGTGTTGTAATTGTAGGGGTCCTGACCCAAAAAGGAGTTGTGGGGGGGTCGCGGTAATGCTACCCTTACTTCTGCGTTGCTGCTGGCGGCAGCGCTGCCGCCTTTAGAGCTGGGGACCTGGAGAGCAATGGCTGCTGGCCAGGATCCCAGCTCTGAAGGCAGAGCTGCCGCCAGCAGCAGCACAGAAGTAAGGATGGCATGGTATGGTATTGCCGCCTTTACTTCTGTGCTGCTGCCTGCAAAGCTGGGCCCTCAGTCAGCAGCTGCCACTCTCCAGCCACCCGGCTCTGAAGGCAGCAGTGCAGAAGTAAGGATGGCATCGTTTGGTCTTGCCCTCCTTATTCTGTGCTACTGCTGGCAGGGCGCCCAGCTCTGAAGACAGCACAAAAGTAAGGGTGGCAATACTGCAACCCCCCTAAAATAATCTTGCGATCCCCCTGCAACTTCCTTTTGGATCAGGACCCCTAATTTGAGAAACACTGTTCTCCCCCACGAAATCTGCATAGTATAGGGTAAAAGCACACAAAACCCCCGATTTCAAAGGGGGAGACCAGTTTTCACGATCCATGATGCGTTTTTCACAGCCGTGAATTTGGTAGGGCCCTACCTATAGCTGTTTTCTCAGACTTATAAAGCCTAGTGCTAGACGAGAGTGACAAAAATAATCAAATGGATTTTACATAGCTTAATTTTCTGTGAAACACAATACAAAGTAACGTACACAGGTTGCAAGAAACCTAGCTTCCTCCTTTACAAACAGAAAATCATTTATGCTAGGTTTTTATTTCAAGCACACACTAAAATTACTACTCTTCACTAAAGAGGAAAAGGACGGTCTGCCAATCAACCTGACATGCTATTGAAAGACTGGCACTAATAGCTGTGACAAGAGTGAACCTGTTTGAAGCAGAGCTGTTGCTGCTTTTTTTTTTTTTTTTTTACCGATAGCAGCCATCAAAAATACTGTTTTATCTAGGTAGGAACCCAAGCAATATTCTGCTACAGTAATAGTTTCTAGTTGACTTGAGTATCTACTATAACAAAGACAGATCTTTTATTTTGTTTTTAAAATTACAGCATTTAAAACGTATTTTTCTCTTTTGTGGAAATATAAAATATCAATGAAATTGTACCAAGGAAAAACTTAAACCTGGCTGCAAACAAGATTATATGTCCAAGGCAAGAAGTATAGTTCAAGGCAAGAAACACAGTTTTGTATATGCACCCAATCGGCTTCTGTATTTCAACCTGTTAATTAATATGCAGCATATGATTTAATGTTTTTCCGGTTTGATGAATTCAGATACATGAGGTGAAATTAAACTGGTTAGTGTAAATTTTCATTATTCAATTCCCCCACCCCATTTTCCTATTTTTATTTTCTAATGTAACAGTTAGAAAAAGGATGTTAAAGAAAAAGGGAGCAAGAAAAGAAACAAAAATGTTAAGAACAGAAACAAAATTGCCAGAACAATAGTGTAATTGTTATGTTATGATATTGTGTGTGTTCAATTCACATTCTGAATAAGACTGCAATTTCCACTTGGTAATACAGTTATACCTTGATAAAATCACATAATAGATCACACTATAACTTTTAGCAATCAATTTTTCCCCTTAATAATTTGATAAATGTAGCTGTCAAGTGGGATAAAGATCACAATTTTATTTGGGCTTAACTATTTGAACTTTCAGGATTCCATTCATGAATATTGCAACTGTTACAACTGATAGGATCACAATTTTGTCCCTTGTTGATGATGTAATCACACTGAAGTTTGCCTGTGTAACCTTGTTTTTCAGAAGCTAAGGAAACTGCAAGAGAAATTTATGTGGGGCACAGAGGCGTACAAAGTTTTGGAAGGCTCACTAGTAATAGCTTAGAAAAAGGTTTCCTATATTTATCAGTGAATGAGACTTCATTGGAAACTTTTCCTTTTATTCATCAATCTCTGGAAAGAATTAAAAACACAGCTATAGTACTTTCCCCCTAAACCAAAATAGAAAAGAACAGGATGAAGGCCTAACGTACTAAACAGATGATTCATTGAACTGCCTTCCCATGAATTTCTGATCTAAGGCGCCAATAATACAGTAGGGATACTGCCAACATAAAGGCTGCATTTCAGTAGGGTTCTTTTAACATCTTTTTTTAATGAATGTTCTCACGTATTTTATGGAGAATTTAACTACATACTAGAAGGAAAATTATTTTAGGCAAGTATATCTGCAGTCAGACAAAGGGCTTGTCTACATGGGGACACTCATCCAAATTACCTTTTAAAGTGAATTAATTAAACCCCTTTAAACCCCTGTATGAATGCTGTTACTCAGAATTAAAGTGTCCTTAATTCGGTTTAGCTTAATTCACATCCAAATTAATCTTTTCAATCTTTTTTTAAATATGCTATATGGAGCTTTATGTGCTCAAAGTTCCATACAAATAATTAATCATAATAGCTAAGTAAATTAAACATTCCTGCAGCTATTTTACAGATGGGGAAAAGGAGGCAGAGAGCAAGCTCACACACAGCAAGGATTAGAACTCAGGATCTTCTGACTTTTAATCCCCCCGCTCATTCTTGGGGATCATGCTGCAAACAAACATAATGACAGGAGAAAAACTCATAGGACCATCATGCTTCCAACCTTCCACTCCTAGTAAAAATCACTGAGAAAGTATTGACAACAAAGTCCCAGCAACATGTGACATGTGCCATGACAGCATGGGAGCACTAAAGGACAGCCTCTTTATGACTATGGAAAGTGATCACATCTCAGTACTCATACAACTCAACAAGCTTTTGAAACAGTTGTCCACATTTGCATGACACAGCTAGCTGCCCTACAATAGCATCATTCCTCTCTAACAAGCCCAAGAAAATAGCGATAGGTAAACTGTTCCTCTTCCCTCAAAGGAGCATTTTACCTTCACTTTTAATATTTATATGAGACTATTTGGAAAAATGGTGAGATGCTATGGTCTCTGCTGCCAATGATAGACTGGTGACACCAAGATGTACATCAAAGTATTCTTATAAGATGTCACAATGCTTACAAGAGAACAGCTCCTAGATGAAGAAGAGGTGGTTCAAACTGAACCAGGGTAATATCCAGTATTACTGTTCAGAAAGGGTGAAACACTTTGAAAAACAAGCTGGGATACTGTTCCCCCACAGCTTCCATCCAAGCCCTTCTGCTTCCCGCTCCCATATTTGTCAAAATGGTGCAAGGCTTCCTGGTCATCTCATTATTAAACCTGAATGATCATGTAGCATGAGTGGTGAAAAATACTTTCCTCTTCCTCCTCCAGGATGCTTGGACATTTCACCCTGTACTCCCAGACAAGCATCTGTCCACAGAGATCCAGGCATTTGTCACCTCCCAACTGAACTGAAGGTTGATGTAATACAGAAGCTCTAGCTTCAGCAGAAACTGGCCACCTACTTTCTCAATGAGAAATGACTCTAAGCAGATCAGCCCTGTGTCTTGGTCTCTCTATTGGCTCTCAGTCCACTTCTGTTACTAGTTCAAGGCCTTGGTCCTGATCTTCAAATTCCTTAACAGGTGAGAACCTGATTACATCAGAACTACAATTCTATCCATGGCCCACCAAGATAACTGAACTCCTCTGGGTCAACATGGCTTAAGATGCCCAACACAAGGTAACTAAGAGCAGGAGATAAAAAAATTCTTGATCAAGGGGATGTGGCTGTGGCATGCATTTTCAGAAGAGATTAGATTAATCCACAGTCTAACTGTAGGGCACAGTGCAAGACCTTTCTCTTTGATAAGAGTCCTTTTTCCATAACTGAAAGTATTAGACACATAAAAAAATGAAACAAACAAACAAAATCCACCAATGAATAGCACTCACTCTCCTTCCCACAAACACTCTTGACACTACAGTGATGTTGACTATAGAAAACCCTAAAATACTTCAATGCATCAGAAACACAAATAACTACAGACCTTTCAAAAGTCTGCCCTTTGACCCCTGCTGATACCAAAGAGAAAGCAGGCTATAATTGTCAATCAGTGCAGAAGAGGGCATATATGACTGATGGGAACCAGTAAAAATCTTCCAAGGGGCTCATGTGGAAGAGAAACATTTTAAACACACACGCACACGCACACGCACACTCTATGAACCTTTGAATCTCTGAATTTTCAGATTGTAAATTGGAGGGCAGGGACTGCCTTTGTTTGTGTGATGCTGAGAGCATCATTGGCTCGTAAGTAAATAATAAAAACAATAATATATTCTTTAAATCTTCTTGCTAATAAATATCTACAATACACTTCAAAATTATTAACAAGCACATCTTGGCATGGTGCATATTCTTCCTTAATTCTTCTGGAAGAAGAATGAGGGATATTGCAGACAACCTTTCAGATGTTCTTGTTTGTAATTATTACTGGTAAGCAATAGTAATTAGTTGACGATAAAGCTGGAACTTACTGTGTCCTCAGTTTTTACTTCATCAGTAATACCACTCACGGGAAGGGGATAAAATAAAAGTGCTATACAGTTGTAAAAGGACAGATCAGATTTTTTTCTGGTGCACTGTTAATAAAGAGAATATTGACTACAAGAGTAAGATTATTACTAGCTCATTTAGAATAACATCAAAAGAGGTCTAAATGGCACATTTACCTAACCCATTAGCACTTTTCAGGTGGAACTTGAAACAGCTAATAAGATATCAAAAGTTAGAAGTCAGTGAGTCACTCAGTAAGTGAATCAGAAGTGAGAATGCTATTAACCAAAGGATGTCATCAAAAGAGCCACCACCAGAAAAACCTTAACAAAGAGACTGTTTCATCATGGCTCCAGATCCCTCCCTCGGATGATTTTTAATTTGTAATTACAGATCTCTGTGTGTTTCTCAGTTATTACAATGAAAGATCATATTCCTTACATGAGGAACAAATGATCTTCCCGTTACTGCAAATATTGTCTGCTAGCCTCCCCTAACCTAGTACTAAAGTAGACTTTTCCCCCCTCTGTCCTTGGATAGTTGTAAAATCTATCATCTAGCTATGAATGTGAACCTTTTAGCAAATAAATGCTTATTGTGATTCACTGGATTTCTGCTCACAAAATTCCCAGTGCATAAATACTGCAGATACTAGAGAAAGTGGGCCAGAGAATACTTCAAGAGTAGGCATAAAACACTTTCAGGATTTTATACTACCGCATGATATTATACAGCACCACCCATAGTGAAATTTTCAAAAAAACAGAATTGTATGAAAAACTGTATATAAATAAAACAGTTAAATAATCTGGTTGAAATACAGCATTTGGGTTAACATGGACTATGTTTTAAGTGAATTTGTTTCAGCGATGGACTGGAGTTAAAACAGAATCTTTCATAAGCACATTTTTTAAAAAAAAGGTCTGCTGTTCAAATGCAGGGCCTTTTAAAGACTAAGTAGAAAGGATTAGAGAGAAAAAATATTCTCTTTGATTACTATTGCTGAAAGAGGTGTAGGGGTATCTGTTGTGGTTTACTAAGGAATATAGTTGTAAGACTTTGACTGACTTTGTGGCAATTTATGTATTAATTCTTTGAGGATTTCAAACATTCCAAGTAGATTGGGCCACCACTTCTCACCTCACCCCTATGGATGTAGAGATTTCTACATACAGGGCTAACCCCCTCCCCCACTACTGGCCTCTCCCCCACAAGTAAGGCTCCTTCAAGACAACCGCTACTATTGACCAAAAACCACCTATAATGTCACACTAGTAGCTATGTGGTGGAGTTTGTTAGAAGTTAGTGTTACTTCACTCAGAATTAACTGCCAATTGAAAATCCAACTGGACGCCTCTACCATCTCGAAGACAAACTGCTGTTGGATTCCATGGGTCCATTCCCTGCTGTGCCCCAAATGTGCCCTGCAGCTCTAATACTGCTGAGCTCTGGCAGAGGGGATTCTGAGGGGTCCCAGGAAGTGCAGTATAATGATATGAACCTGGTACTTCTCCCTTTCCTCACAAGCGAGATCCATGACTTCTAGTTCCATTATACTCAAAGCAGTGGGGATGATTTTGCCCTTATAAAACAGCATTAGAACAAATGAAAGAGAAATACAGTCAAGTGAAACCAGGAGAAAAAATTGGTTTATGAGACACGTATACTCAAATTATCCTAAAGGGCTTTATAAAGTAATGAAATATTGCTATTGTGGTTTCTCTGTAGGCAAATACAACAACCAGTAAGTGATCAATAACATGAATTGGACACTGACACAAGTGTTATTTTGGCAAGGATTGTTAGCCAGGATACCAAAGTTATCCCCCTATTCTTTTGACCAAATCTTGTGAAATCTTTAACTCTCAAATGGACAGCCATCAGAAATGGGTCAAAAAAGCTTGATTCAGCATCTGACCTGAAGTTTTGGTGGCACCTGTAAGCTCTCATGAAACTGGCACTTTCCAGAAGGACAGCAATGCAACCTACATGAAGTCACAGACAATTTCTAGAGATGATTGTTCTGCAAATGATATTGCGGCACAGTTGTTCTGTGTACCAATTCTGAAACAGACATTACTTAACAACACATAATTCTTACTAGTCACTGCTACATTTACACAATATCCTACTATGTCTCTAGCACTACGGGGTTTCTCCAGTACAAGAAATAGAGAACCATTGGTACAAAACATATTTATGACAATTTTCTCCCTGTTGCTAAGACAATCAGGGTGAAGAGCCTCAGCACAGTATGCAGCAATGAATAATTCACTCACATATACATACACTGCTGCATAGACAGTGGGCGAACTTAGAAAGTTTCTACAGTTTTGAAAGCTTGTATAGGTTCTACCAATATTTCTCCATTACATGTATAAAGAATCTCTCTCAAACTGGTAAAAGCATTCAAAATGGAAGAAAATATGTTATGTGTGACTGCTATAATAAGAGATTATAATTTCTGGATATAGGCTTCAAGTCCAATATTCATTTCCTATTATGTGAAACATGATCTCTTGTCTGACATATGTGAAATTGGTATTCAGCCAACTGGACTTTTGTTTGCACATCCAGGTTTTATCTAATACGTGCTGAAATGACATGATGAGTGGTTCCAGAATGGGCTAGAATACTTGGCAAATGGAAAGACATAGCACAATTAAGCATACTGCCTCCATTCACAAAACGATGCAGTTGTTTAGAACATAGTAAGATTTTTTAAAATGTTGGGTGACTGCACATAAAGGTGCCAAGTGAAAGTTTTGTAACTTGTTACTTTGCATACAAGTTCCTAAGCTCTCACTAATACTGGTGGGTGGTGTTACACACAGTCTTTAGGTGTGGAGGAGTCTTTCTAGAAAACTTTTCTTGACTGAATTTGGCCCCAAAAGGCTTTTACTTAACACAAGCACTTCAGTAGAAGCCCCATATCTGTATCACAGGCAGAATTTAGCCCTAGTAACCTCCTTTTCTCTAGCTGCCCTGACTCTCCCCTCTTTCCAACATTCAGCAACTAATCTGTTTTTCACACTGCTCTGACTGCTCTCCCCCACCTATGACTGCCAAGTTCTCTGGCTCTTTCCAAATTGAAATCCAACTCCTTATCCTCGTGTTCAAGCTCTGACCCAGACTACATCTCTTCTTCTATTGCTCCTCATCTCCGCCACTCATTTTGCTCTTTGTACCCTTTTTCTTGCTGCTCCCTACCCTTGGAAAGTCCTAACCTTCTTCCTGTGTATCAGACATCCTCACTATCCTCCTTCAAATCCCTCTGCAAAACCCACTTTTTTGGTTTGCTTTCTTCCATTCTTGTGCTCTCTACTCCTTGTCCTACCTCAATCTCCAACTTAAAACTTCCAGAAAGTATCTGATTTGCTCATTATTTCTATACCTCACATTATTTTTATTTGTTTAGCTCTCTCCCCTGCTTGTTCTTGTTCTTTCTTTTATTTATTTTTATATTCTGTTGGTATTTAATTTTGAAAGTAAACTCTTTGGAATAAGGGACCATGTGTAGTTTAAACTCTGTAAAGAACCATGCAAAGTAATGGTTCTATACAAACCATTTAATAATAAATAATAATAAATTATAGAAGACAAAGCACAGAAAATCTTAATTCACATTTGTGTGCGAGTCCCTTGATGTCCCTCATATAGACCATGATCCAGCAAAGCACTTAACACCTGCTTGACTTTAAGTACATGAGTATCTCATTAACTTCAATGGGACTACTCACATACTTAAAGTTTAAGCAGCTGCTTATGTATTTGCTGGATCAGGGCCACAGAACCCCAGTGCAGTGCTATGCACACAGCATATCAGCATTTTTTGTCTTAGCAACTTGTAGTATATAGTAAATTTCTTTACGTGTATTTTTTTTTTTTTTTTTGAGGGGCACAGAAAACGATACTTTCATTTAGGGTAGTGAAGGACCAGAATGCACTCTGACACTAACGCTCAACGCAAAGGTAGGTAGAAGCACTAAGAGGAAAAGCAGACTGTGGTGTAGCCCTGTTACACATTTCATGAAACCAACAACATCCTATTCTTTTTAATTCTAGCAGCTTCTTGTTCACATAATACTAACAAAGTCTGCTTCTCTGCTGTTATATTGTATAGTGTTAAGTATTCAGCTGATTTTTGTGAACTCTCAGGAGTTTTGAAATACTGTATTAATTTAGCACCTCATTTCCTTATGTCGTTATGTTGTTCCACCTTTTTTTCTTAATAAGAACACAAAATATAAACAATACTTTTTCTACATGAATTAATCCAGGTTTCAAAGCTGGCCATCTAAACTGGATGGGAATCTCTCCCGTTTACACATGTAAACACACAATGTGTGTGTGAAATGCAGATGGGTCTCAATACTAAATACATCACCTTCATCCCTTAGTGAAATCTTGAAGTGGATTGAGTCCATTTTAAAATCATGCTTTTCTTCAGAATAAATGATAGCAACATAAAGGACCCAGAACTCCGATTACAATCATTTAAGGGTGCTCATTTAGAAAAGTGACACATTTGTATACAAACAGGAGAATAGTCTTACCAGCATGCAAGTAAGCTAGATCAGGGTTTTCAATGTCAGGATGCAGCTCCTTCAGGTGGTTGCGAAATTCCACTGGGACATTGGTTCCATAGTCACATTTGGGGCAGTTATACATTTTTACTCCTTCATGCTTTCCTGTGTGTAAGATATGCTTACGGATATTTTCAGCGCAGTTAGACCTAAAAGGTGAAAAGAAAAGACAGAGTTAAATTATATTATATACGCACACATATGTAGGAAGGAAGGCCATCCAACAGTATTCAGGCACTGAAAATTAAATCCTGCTGTTATGATGGAGAGACAGTAGGGTCTCTACAGTTAAGGTAGTAACTAGCTTTCCATTTTATGCCAGATCCTGACATACTCTTAACTTGCACAGAAAACATGTCTTCCAGCTGAAATCTCTGAAAGTGTGGAAGTTCCCGATTAATTATGAATCTGGAAGGTTAAGAATTTTACAAAATGAATAGTTTTTTTTCACCTTTGCAAAAGTCTTCTAATATTTTTGGGGTGTGTGAGTGGGGAACATAATAGCTACAAAACTCCTTAACCTAGCAAAACTGATATTATTTGTTTGGCTTTTTTGAGCACCATGCCTTTAACTAGGGTCTAGGTGCAGGTAAGCATTGATGCTTATATTTAAAAGTTCACATGGAGTTCACATGAACCTTTACTACTAAGTTCATAGACCCCATTAGAGTCTTTGCAACTGATTTTGTAAGGATAGTCCATTAACTCCTGCAGAGCTTATAAACTCTACATAGTGATCTTGGGAGAGGGGAGAGGTTGTGTGTGTCAACTTTTCAAAGGCGTGCATGCCTAACTTTTGCATGTGCGTGCACACACACACACACACACACACACACACGCCCTGAGTTAAATCAGGGTTTGTCTGCCCACACAGGAGTTGGAATGTACAGAAGCCACAGATGCGCCATTCATTTCACACACTTGAAAAATTTGGGCTGAAAGGTTTTTAACCTCATTTCCAAAAAAGAGTGATAAAAGGTTGCAGTAATAATGAATTTATATCCAAAAAAGTTTACCAAAATTCCCACCCCAAGTTTATACTTCAATGAGAATTTCATGACTATTCAGTATGTATGAATTTAAAACAAAAAAACTACAACATCCTAGAAAGGTTTGTTAGTAGAAGTAAATGATATACGTTACCTGTATCAAAGCAAGGAATATAAGTGCTTCCATTTATTTCTGTTTGGGAATACTTTATTAATACTATAGACTCTATTTTCCCCTACATATTCTACGTGTCAGCAGTTAAAGGACACTAACTTTACACAAAAGTTAAATGGAAATCGTACAAAATAAGTTTCAAATGTGAATGGAAAAGAAAATATACAAATAAACAACATTTAAAATAAAAGTTCTAATAAAATGAGAATATAGTTCATGACACTAAAGGTGGCATTCAGACCAAACTTGCCTATGTGGGAGCTTTGAGAATCTGGGCACCTATATGGAAACTAACTGTTCCCTTAGATGAACTCTAAGGCATTATGTAAAAATTGTTCTTTCAATACCTTGAAAATATTTCTGTGAAATATGAAAACTCTACAGAAACCTTACAGTTGTGAAGGAAACACAGTCTGCTCAAGTTGTGTGCATGGGCAGTGCTATATCATTTGATCTCTGAACTTGTTCAAACCACTGTAAACTGTGCCACCTTAAAGTCTCATTTGTTTAACCATGATTAAAAGTTCTGTGACTGAACATAGCAATGTGCTGATCAACTTATCAATTGAAATGTTTGTCTATGTGTGGAGCACAGAAAGGCCTAATTATAAATTAGGAATAAGAGATCATAAGACATTACAAATGGTTTCCCTTATTAGTTTGCAATGCAGGGATTGTGCTAATAAAATAACCCATGAAGGTGACAACTCGCAAATCCAGGCACTTTTGAAGCCAAGTAATACCCTTAAATATGACATGACAATAATGTACTGCATATAAAATGTTTTTTTAATTATTCACTGTGCCTTGACTGCCTGTTCCATTATCAGTCTTGTCCCTAGTGCTTGGAAAATACATTATTCCATATCTGACATACAAAACACCAAACATTGTATTTCATATTATACTTACGGAATTTAAATCAAATGACTGTACTTAGAAGTCTGTGACTTTAAGAAGTACTGTATCTGCACTAAAATGGTGGCATTATAAACATTTAGCTAAATATTATAGTGTTGCAATAGTGATGATAGTTAAACATCTGACAGGCTTTGTGTTATAAACTCCACTTTCAGGAGTTTATAAACTCTGAGATAAAGATTCCCTTTATGTTGAAGTTTGGCAATGAAGAACTTAGCCCAGAAGGAATTCTTCTGCTTCAAAAACTTGAATAAAGTCAGACTTTGGGTTTTTAGTTCAGCTCTTGAGTTATATCAGCCAAATAAATACAACTTTTAAGAGACTGGTCTGCATTCCAGTAACACTAACATAGAAGTTATTTATGTTAAATTATTATCATTATTCCTTAATATGAACAAGTGTGTTTTTGTCTATATAAGTTATTTCCTATTTTGAATGAATTATGTATATGTGGCAATTTTTGACTGGGCATTCACAGAATGGATATTCCTGGTAGAGAGTGAAGTAGTTTGCAGTTATTGTCTATAGATATGTGAAAATGCTGCCATACAGGAGTGGAGTGGAAACTTTCCCTCTCCCCTTTCTTCCACGCAATGAGTGCTGCTAGAGAGCATGGACAGGGGCAGATGAAATGTTTCTCCAAGCCCATTAC
The DNA here is from genome assembly GCF_002925995.2 of Terrapene triunguis. Lineage (NCBI taxonomy): Eukaryota > Metazoa > Chordata > Testudines > Emydidae > Terrapene > Terrapene triunguis. The sequence continues at coordinate 16,865,477 of NW_020664409.1, forward strand.
AATGCTAGGGCATTGTGGGTATTGTTTGGAGTCTTCACCTGCCCAAGATTGCTGCAGGTGATGATGAGCAGGGAGATGGAGCCTTTTCCTCAAGTTAGGCTGCAGATGGAGGGAGAATGGTCCTACTTGTATAAGGCCTGGTCTACACTACGAGTTTAGGTTGACTTTAGCAGCGTTAAATCGAATTAAGCCTGAACACGTTCACATGACGAAGCCCTTTCTTTCTACTTAAAGGGCCCTTTAAACCGGTTTCTTTACTCCACCTCCGACGAGGGGATTAGCGATAAAATCGGCCTTAGCGGGTCGGAATTGGGGTAGTATGGACGGAATTCGACGTTATTGGCCTCCGGGAGCTATCCCACAGTGCTTCATTGTGACCGCTCTGGACAGCACTCTCAACTCAGATGCACTGACCAGGTAGACAGGAAAAGCCCCGCGAACGTTTGAATTTCATTTCCTGTTTGCTCAGCGTTGAGAGCACAGGTGACCACGCAGAGCTCATCAGCACAGGTAACCGTGATGGAGTCTCAGGATCGCAAAAGAGATCCATCATGGACCGAACGGGAGGTACGGGATCTGCTCGCCATATGGGGAGATGAATCAGTGCTAGCTGAACTCCGTAGCAGTAAATGAAATGGCAAAATATTAGAAAAGGTCTCCAAGGCCATGAAGGACAGAGGCCATAACAGGGACGCACAGCAGTGCCGCGTGAAAATTAAGGAGCTAAGGCAAGCCTACCACAAAGCCAGAGAGGCAAACGGAAGGTCCGGGGCAGAGCCGCAAACATGCCGTTTCTACGCGGAGCTGCATGCCATGCTAGGGGGTGCAGCCACCACTACCCCAACCGTGTGCTATGACTCCCTCACTGGAGAAACACACAGGGAAGTGGGTTCGGGGTACAAGGAAGATGAGGATGAAGATAATGTAGATAGCTCACAGCAGCAAGGAAGCGGAGAAACCAGTTTCCCCAACAGCCAGGATATGTTTATCACCCTGGACCTGGAACCAGTAACCCCCGAACTCACCCAAGGCGTGCTCCCAGACCCTGAGGGCACACAGGGGACCTCTGGTGAGTGTACCTTTGTAAATATTACACATGGTTTAAAAGCAAGCGTGTTTAATGATTAATGATTAATTTGCCCTGGCAATCGCGGCCAGTACAGCTACTGGAAAAGTCTGTTAACGTGTATGGGGATGGAGCGGAAATCCTCCAGGGACATCTCCAGAAAGCTCTCCTTCATGTACTCCCAAAGCCTTTGCAAAAGGTTTCTGGGGAGGGCTGCATTATCCCGTCCGCCATGGTAGGACACTTTACCACGCCAGGCCAGTAGCACGTAGTCTGGAATCATTGCATAACAAAACATGGCAGCGTATGGTCCCGGTGTTTGCTGGCATGCAGACAACATCCATTCCTTATCGCTCTTTGTTATCCTCAGGAGAGTGATATCATTCATGGTCATCTGGTTGAAATGGGGCAATTTTATTAAGGGGACATTCAAAGGTGCCCCTTCCTGCTCTGCTGAACAGAAATGTTCCCCGCTGTTAGCCACGCGGTGGGGGGGAAGGGTGAAGTGATCATCCCCGATAACTGGGTGTGGGGGGAGAGAGGGGTTAGTTGGTTAACCCGGAAACCGCAGCCCCTCCTTTTACACTGCAAACCCATTTTAAATGGCCAACCCAACGGGTGCTTGGTATGGGAAATGAGGGCGCTACTGTTTGAAACCATTCCCACATGTTAAGAAGGTTAAAAAAGCCAAAAGACTGTGGCTTACCATGGCTGCCTGCAAGCCGAAATCTATTGCCTGGCACTGCGTGAGTGATCTCTCACACCAAACGGGCAGGCCCTCAATATAAGAGGAAAAATGTGACCTTGTAACGAAAGCACATGTGCTGTGTAATGTGAACAGCAAAATTTAACGTTAAAGAGTGTACCCATTGTTCTCTAAAATGTGTCTTTTTTAACCACCTCTCCCTTCTCCTCCACCAGCTGCAAATGTTTCTCCTTCACAGAGGCTAGTGAAGATTAGAAGGAGAAAACGGCGGACTCGGGATGATATGTTCACGGATCTCCAGATGACCTCCCACGCTGACAGAGCACAGCAGAATGCGTGGAGGCAGTCAATGTCAGACTACAGAAAAGCACAGTATGAACGAGAGGAGAGGTGGCGGGCTGAATCGCGGGATGAACAGAGCAAGTGGCGGGCTGAAGATGATAGGTGGTGTCAGCTTGCAGACAGAAGGCAAGAGTCGATGCTCCGGCTGCTGGAGCATCAAACTGATATGCTCCAGCATATGGTTGAGCTGCAGGAAAGGCAGCAGGAGCAGAGACCGCCGCTACAGCCCCTGTGTAACCAACAGCCCTCCTCCCCAAGTTCCATAGCCTCCTCACCCAGACGCCCAAGAACACGGTGGGGGGGCCTCCACCCCAGATGATTGCCCGAGCATCAGAAGGCTGGCCTTCAATAAGAGTTAAAGTTTTAAACTGCAGTGTGTCCTTTTCCTTCCCTCCTCCCCCACCCATCCCGGGCTACCTTGGCAATTATCCCCCTAGTTGTGTGATGAATTAATAAACAATGCATGAATGTGAAGTAACAATGACTTTATTGCCTCTGTAAGTGGTGCTCGAAGGGGGGAGGGGAAGGTGGGGTGGTTGGTTTACAGGGAAGTAGAGTGAACCGGGTGGGGGGGGGCGGAGGGTTCATCAAGGAGAAACAAACAGAAGTTTCACACCGTAGCCTGGCCAGTCACAAAATTCGTTTTCAAAGCTTCTCTGATGCGCACCGCGCCCTGCTGTGCTCTTCTAACCGCCCTGGTGTCTGGCTGCGCGTAATCAGCGGCCAGGCGATTTGCCTCAACCTCCCACCCCGCCATAAATGTCTCCTCCTTACTCTCACAGATATTGTGGAGCGCACAGCAAGCAGCAATAACAATGGGGATATTCTTTTCGCTGAGGTCTGAGCGAGTCCGTAAGCTGCGCCAGCGCGCTTTTAAACGTCCAAATGCACATTCCACCACCATTCGGCACTTGCTCAGCCTGTAGTTGAACAGGTCCTGACTACTGTCCAGGCTGCCTGTGTACGGCTTCATGAGCCATGGCATTAAGGGGTAGGCTGGGTCCCCAAGGATCACAATAGGCATTTCAACATCCCCAACGGTTATTTTCTGGTCCGGGAAGAAAGTCCCTTCCTCCAGCTTTCGAAACAGACCAGAATGCCTGAAGACGCGAGCATCATGTACCTTTCCCGGCCATCCCATGTTGATGTTGGTGAAACGTCCCTTGTGATCCACCAGGGCTTGCAGCAGCACTGAAAAGTACCCCTTGCGGTTTATGTACTCGGTGGCTTGGTGCTCTGGTGACAAGATAGGGATATGGGTTCCGTCTATCGCCCCACCACAGTTTGGGAATCCCATTGCAGCAAAGCCATCCACTATGGCCTGCACGTTTCCCAGAGTCACTACCCTTGATATCACCAGGTCTTTCATTGCCCTGGCAACTTGGATCACAGCAGCCCCCACAGTAGATTTGCCCACTCCAAATTGATTCCCGACTGACCGGTAGCTGTCTGGCGTTGCAAGCTTCCACAGGGCTATCGCCACTCGCTTCTCAACTGTGAGGGCTGCTCTCATCCTGGTATTCTGGCGCTTCAGGGCAGGGGAAAGCAAGTCACAAAGTTCCATGAAAGTGCCCTTACGCATGCGAAAGTTTCGCAGCCACTGGGAATCGTCCCACACCTGCAGCACGATGCGGTCCCACCAGTCTGTTCTTGTTTCCCGTGCCCAGAATCGGCGTTCCACGGCATGAACCTGCCTGAGTAACACCATGATTTGCACATTGCTGGGGCCTGTGCCTTGTGAGAGGTCTATGTCCATGTCAATTTCCTCATCACTCTCGTCGCCGCGCTGCAATCGCCTCCTCGGCTGGTCCTGGTTTTGCTTTGGCATGTCCTGGCTCTGCATATACTCCAGGACAATGCGCGTGGTGTTCATAGTGCTCATAATTGCCGCGGTGATCTGAGCGGGCTCCATGATCCCAGTGCTATGGCGTCTGGTCTGAAAAAAGGCGCGAAACTAGTATCTGACGGATGGAGGGAGGGAGGGAGGGGCAAGTGATACCTATCCTATCTCATAGAGCTGGAAGGGACCTTGAAAGGTCATCAAGTCCAGTCCCCTGCCTTCACTAGCAGGACCAGTTTTTTTGCCCCAGATCCCTAAATGGCCCCCTCAAGGATTGAACTCACAACCCCGGGTTTAGCAGGCCAATGCTCAAACCACAGAGCTATCCCTCCCCCCCCCATGGCGTACAGGTACAGGGAATTAAAATCAACAAAGGTGGCTGTGCATCAGGGAGAAACACAAACAACTGTCACACAGAATGGCCCCCCCCAAAGATTGAACTCAAAACCCTGGGTTTAGCAGGCCGTTGATTTCACGGAGGGAGGGGGAAGCAAATGAATACAGAACAAATCTATTTTTTACATCTTAAGCTGGCAGACGACGGTGCAGCATGACTGATAGCCCTCGGCATCTTCTGGGTGCTTGGCAGAAAATACTGGGCGCTTGGCAGAAAATAGCATACTACGACTGATAGCCATCATCATCAAGACAGTTCGATAGGACTGAGCATGTCTGCCCAGGTGCCCATGATTGACAGCCACTGCAGTACGATGACGACGGATACCAGTCGTAATATACCATCTTCTACCAAAAGGCAAGGGGCTGGTTCTGTGTGCAATGCAGCCCCACGTCTGCCAGCCCCACGTCTGCCAGCACCCAGATCGCCGATGAAGGCTACCAGTCATACTGCACCGTCTACTGCCAAAAGGCAATTAGCTGCTGCTGTGTAGCAATGCAGTACCACGTCTGCCGGCACCCAGAGGACATATGGTGACGGTGAGCTGAGCTGAGCTGAGCGGGCTCCATGCTTGGCGTGGTATGTTGTCTGCACAGGTAACCCAGGTAAAAAGGCGCGAATCAATTGTCTGCCGTTGCTCTGACGGAGGGGGAGGTGCCTGACGACATGTACCCAGAACCCCCCGTGACACTGTTTTGCATCATTCAGGCATTGGGATCTCAACCCAGAATTCCAATGGGCGGCGGAGACTGCGGGAACTGTGGGATAGCTACCCACAGTGCAACACTCCGGAAGTCGACGCTAGCCTTGGTACTGTGGACGCGGTCCACCGACTTAATGCACTTAGAGCATTTTATGTGGGGACACACACAATCGGCTGTATACAACCAATTTCTATAAAACCGGCTTCTATAAATTCGACCTAATTTCGTAGTGTAGACATACCCTAAGTCATGTACAGTGGTACAGACACTATAAGTTAGTAGCTGCCAACAGTTCCATAGTGGTATCTCAACCACCACAATTATCTTTTTGTTCATAGGAAAGGAAAATACTGTGGTAAATGTTTTGGAGTAAAGGATGACATTTAAATAGTGGTCAGATTGTCTGAAGTTTTCTTGATCATTTACTTTTTATCCTTCCCTATGTCACTGAAATGCATCCTTTCCTCTCTACCTTTACTTCTAAAAGCCTAGTCCATATCTCAGTCTTTTCTTTTTTTGTGGCCAACTGTTTGAACATGAAAAGTGGGAAGTATTATTCTCACCTCTTTGTTTGTCATCCCATCCTATCCTCCATCCCAGCCAAAATACTGCTACTAGAGTCTCCTACCTTTCCTAGCAGGTCATTCCTCTTCCTTGAATCCCTTCACTGGCTTCCCATCTTTTACTACCACACCAAGAAAAAGCTAGTAGTCTCTAATTTCCCCTTTTTAGTATCTCTGCTCTCAAGTATTTCTCTCACACTCACACCATACACGCCACCCTGTCCTCCACCCCAAGTGCTACCATTGACTTCTACTCTTCACTTCACGTCTTCTATTCTGTCCTTATGCCTTATGTCGTCCACTTCTTGTTCACTAAGAGCCACATTCTTAAACTGAGGTGCCTAAACCCACATTATATAATCTCTATATACCTATATGCAGATTTTTAGGTACCTAACTAGGGGTCAGAGATTCAGTTATCCAAAGGTGCCTAAATGTCGATTTAGGCACCTAACTCCAGACACAAAATTGTGAAATAGGGCTTTATGTGCCCTTCCTCATCTCTAAGTCCTTTTTAAAAGCCACTTCTTTTGAAGAGGCCTTCCAGTGTTGATCACCATACTGCCATTGTACCCTCAACATGTTGTGTTTGATTTTTTTGTCCCATACAGTGTATTTGTCTGCCAGAATTTTAGACTGTTATTTCTTGGGGCAGTGCTTTTTGTGTGTGTTTGTAAAATATCATGTATATTTATGGTTCTATATAAATAATAAACATTAACACAAAGAAGAGACTTGTAGAGTTGGCAGAAGAGAACTGTAGACTGTTCCAGCAGGGTGGGCTCAAAGAAACTAAGCCAACAGACAAGCTATTTCTATGATCTTATCACATTGTATTATAGCAGGGGTTCTCAAACGGGGATCCCTCAGGGGGTCACGAGGCTATTACATGAGGGATCCCGAGCTGTCAGTCTCCATCTCAAACCCCGCTTTGCCTCTAGCATTTATAATGGTGTTAAATATATAAAAAAGTGCTTTTAATTTATAAGGGGGAGAGGGGTTGCACTCAGAGGCTTGCTATGTGAAAGGGGTCAGCAGTACAAAAGTTTGAGAACCACTGTATTATAGGATATCCCTCAAAAATTTCCTGCGTTTTTAGCCCTGGATTACATTGTAGGCACACATCATCACTATTTTAACTAACTAATTACTCTCTCACCCCATTTAAAGGGCAAACCTAATATGTGGTTTAAAAATATTCAATTCTACATTTTATGATTAAAGCTAAATTGCTTTGGCCTATATTTTAAAAAGGTATTTAGGTGTTGCTCTGCTCGGCGTTGCAAAGTCTAACTGACTTAGGAGCCTCCGTCTAATTTGAGACGCTTGGTAGGTCTACACTTAAAACACTGCAGCAGGTGCAGCTGTGCCTTTGTAGCGCTTCAATGAGGACACCACTACTCCTACAGGAGAGCTTCTCCCATCGGCTTACTTAATCCACCTCTGCAAGAGGCAGTAACTATGTTGATAGAAGAAGCCCTCGCAGTGACATACAGCTATCTACACCAGGGGTTAGGTCAGCATAACTGCATCATGCAGGGTGTGGATTTTTCACACCCTTGAGTGAAGCAGTTATACCAATGTAAGTGTATAGTGTAGACCTGGCCTTAGGCTCCTAAATCAGTTAGGCCTAGCAATGCTGGGTGGAGAAAGACCCAAACACCTTTAAAAATATGGGCCAAAGGGATTAGTTTCTTCCTTTTGACTTCTACAGCCAGTCAGAGATTACTGAGGTGTCCTTCTTTTTGTTACTTTGTAACCAATCCGGAAAATGTTGATTTTACAGCTAGAAATGAATTACGCCAGACTCCAAAAGGTAGTGGATGGGGAATAGTATTAATAATCAGAAGACTGTTCCTCTTGCTAATAGAAATCTTAAGAGGCATCCTACTAACAGGCATTCTGATACGATTTAAAAGTGACAAAAATTTGACTTTATTAACTCTGGAGTTTAGTTTTCTAAACTTGCCCATCCAGAATGCAAGTTGCACACACTAATGTTTTTCAAAGATTTTATATGCATGCCTAGATGAAAAGTTCACTTCCTACCACTCTCCAAGCATTTTATTCAAATGCTCTGCTACTGAAATACACAGATTACATTCTTCTATTATGCAGTACCCACCATCTTGAAAAGACACTGCAAGCATGCAAATGGAAGGTTTTAGAGGTATGAATGGGACATAATACTTATTACTTCATCCACTAGGTCTTAGAGACCATAGCATTTTTCAGGGTTCATATTCTCACAAAAAAATGAACTGTTCTTTAAAAGTTTCTCCAGAGTATTCGGCACAAACAGCCTCTTTCTGTACAGGACTGCACATAATCGTAAGTACATCTGGCAACTGTATGTATGTCACTACTTACATCTGAAAAGAAACACAGTGATACAGTAGACTGAGTAAAAAGATTTATTTAAAGTTTCCCCTTTGAGTTAGCATGGGTGAAGTTCACCCTGGTGTAGAGGGCCTGCAGAAAGCCCTCTGCAATACTGAAACCAGGGGTGTCAAACTCATTTCATATGGTAGGCCAGATCTGATATCCTGCTGCTTGGCAGAGCCTCTTAAATGCAACTAAGTGGTTCTACACCTGTACACGAGGTTTTGCTGGATTGCTGTGCTGGAGTCTGGACAAGGGGAGTGCGATTTGTACAGTGCACCAGTGTGTGGTGCTCTAACTGGTCCATATGGACTCTGATGGTGCACACTAAATGTTCCTTAGTGCACACTGATGTACACAGTCCTGTACACATGATACACACTAGCAAGGTCTACTTGCAGAGGTTAGAGCACAACACACTGGTGCCTGAACAAATCACGTCTCCCGTAGTGCAGACTCTGGGGTTGTGTAAACATGTCAGTAGATTCATGGGAAGTCCGGGGGCTGGATGAAACTGTTCTAGTTAGATCCAGCCCATGGGCCATATGTTTGACACCCCTGATTAAACCCTGCAGCACAAGCTACAACAAATAGAAATAGCAAGCAGGATTTTGATCCAGTAGTTAACAAAGTAGCAGATCATTTAAAAATAGACAATTTCTTACGGGAATAACAACCTCAGTGATGGAAATTAAGCAAACTTCTGCTGAATCCTATCTACATTGCCATAGAATCCTAATCCCATTTACTAGCCAGAAAACAGCCAAATCACAGGAGTCTCACTCAATACTTATAGAAAACACGCAACCAATTTGGAAAACTCACTATCATTACCTAACTCTCACAGTTATGATTTAAACTAAAAACAAAGGGATTCATAGATTTAAAGACCAGGAGGGACCATTATGATCATTCAGTCTGTTCTCTTACATAACACAGGCCATAGAATTTCACTGAATGATTCATGCATCAAGCCCATGTATCAAGACACACACACACAGACAGAAGAAATCTGCTACTGACTACATTTTCCAACCAGATTCACCAATTTTTAAAAAGTAAAATATATTAAAATGTGGCCAATCCCTAGCCAGAAAATGCATAATCTCTGAAACAAGAGGACCTTGCCTATATTTGGGGCTAGCTGATAGCTGTAATGGATATGTCTTCCATGCACACCCCATCAGAAACCACCCTTTCTCAAATCAGTTTGTTCAACATGCAGTCTGTTTCAGTAAGAAAGAAAAGTGCAAACAAACAGCTTCTTCTGTTCTGTGAGGATGCCCCATTTCATGTCCAGTATTTTTGTGTTAGCAGAGAAACACACAGAGAAACTGGTTTATTCAGGCACAACATTCACGTAAGCTCCCGGCCTAACTCATGACTATCCAGAAGAAACAGCTTATGCACTCAAGGATTGTCTACACTAGAGTTTTGAACTCAAGTTAATTGATTCCAATTAATTCAAGTTTGCTACCATGTTTGTACATGTTAATCTGGACACTCCAAAAATATTTGTTCCAGTACACAAACTTTAGTGTAAACATACCTTCCCAGCATTAGAGGGAAACAAATGAGAAGTATTGCCAGCCCCGAGTCCTGAAAAATCATGAGTCAAGCCTCAAAATATCATCATGAGATTAATTTAAAATTCACAAGGTTTTTTTTTTAATTTTTTTTTTTGTCTTCTGGTTTCTGAGCTTTTGGGATGTACTTGGGTCACATTTCCAAGCTCTTCCTCGCAACCAGGAGAGTTAGAAACTTAACGTTTTGTTTATTAAATGAAAGCGGAGATATTCACATAAATCTAGCAGCTGGAGCTTTAAGAAAAACATCAAATTTTGAGAGACTCATGATAAAATCGCTAGAGTTGGCAACACTACAGAAGATTACAAAGAGGTCAGGCCCTAAAAGACAGACACACCCCAAAGAGTTCCTCTCTTAATGAGGTAAATGGATGTGCTTTTCAATAGTGTTAGCTCATTCGAGTTAGCTTAACATGTTTGAAAAGCCATGTCCAGGCACAGGTTAAAACATCTGAACATGTATTAGCCTGTGTCTGGATGAGGTTTTTCAATCATGTTAAGCTAATTCGGTTGCGCTAACACGACTGAAAAAACACAGCCAAAACCACCACACAAAAGAAGCAGCCTAATCAGTCGTGCATACTGCCATACAGAAACAATGAAACAACAGTAAAACAGAATAATCCATGTTCATACTGTTTAACTACATACTGCATGTTTCACAAAGAAAATAATGAAAAACTATTTGGGATTTACTCAGAGTATTGAAGTCACACTCGTGCCTAATTATAATAATTCTTTCAGCTTTTCTACACTGCTAATTCTGTATTTTTTTAATGATCTATTTGTTATGACATACAGTATGTGTGACAGATGTCCAATGCTGGCTGCTAAAAAGTAGCAGAGCCCTGTAGGGCAGCAGCAAGAATTAGTGCATCAGCACTGAAATGGATGGGAAACTGATAAATTACTACTTGTGTCCCAGTTTTCTTCAGCAGAATATTGTGTCCAAACTGTAGTTTGGGCCAAATATTCACAATTATATTTATTGTGTACATAGCCCAATTTTAAGGAACTGATTATTTCAAATGTATGCTCTTAAGAAGCTGATCTCAGTGGGCCAATTTTACTCCTCCATATACCAAATTACAGTAAATGGGCTTTTTGAAGGGAACTTTGGAGGTGCTGGAGTGATATAATCCATCCCTTGCTCCCTGCAATGTATAGGCAGGCTGTAACATCATTCCCTTTAAAGCTATGGTGGACAAACAATACTTGCAACCTCTCTCTGCAACCTCTTATGGGGTTTCCGGCCATTGAATCTGTGTAATGTACATACAGTGGTGTGTCTGAAGGCCTACCCTCAGTAGCCAATTCTGATCCAGCCTTTTTGGGGCTGGCCCCAGAATGCCCCTTAGAAGCATGTAAGGAATGCAGAGATCTCCTTTGCACACTCCACCCCCGCACGGCCTTACCAAGAGTTTCAGAAACGGGAGGGGATTATCATGCATCAAATCTTGACTAATTTCACACTAGCTGAGAATCACTGGCTTCCTTTTGGGGGGATTCCCCCCCCCCTTTCCTTTTTTATTTTTGCAGGCTGGATACTGAAGAAGCTGGCTCGAGAAGAGGAGGGTTTGCTGTGCATAGAAGACACACAAATATGTTTTGGGAGGATACTGGGCAGATCATGAGGATCAAAGTGGGGATGGGAGGTTTAACTAACACAGGCCTGGATTCAGCAAGAATCTTAAATACACATGGAATTTTACGTACCAGTAGTCCTGTTGACTATTTCAATGGGACTACTCATGAGCTTAATGTTATGTGCTTGCTTAAGTATGCTGCTGAAATGGGGACAGGGAAAGCATTCAATTAAAAAAAAAACAAAACTGGATGGGATAAGACTAAGTGAAGATGCTCCTTTCCCTCCCCCTTAATGGCAATTATTTTTCTATCATACTTTTCTAAATGACCACCTAAAGTTACACTGAAAAATTCAAGTCACTGTACCACAGTTTGTGAAGCCTCAGTGAGGCACAAAATGTTCCCACAAACATACATGTACAGATGGAGGCTATGAAAGGGTTTGGATTCTGCAGGCTGCAGGGAGATGAAAAGGACTCCTAACTTTGCTGAAGTCACAGATGATAGCAGCAGACCCTAAAGGCTGCTTGTCAGTCTTGGATGCAGATGGCCCTTCTTCCAACTGGCCTTTATGTCAGCTCTTTCAGCCATTCTGGTAGCAGACAAAGCTCCCTAGAGGGCACGTCCTGTTGCTCTGCTGCCTGGGTTAGTGTCAAGAGCAGTATTGTCTCTATTACCTCACCTCTACGGGATTTGTTATGCTATTATACTGCCTCCCCCCTACCCTTTGCCACTCCCACCACCCCATGAAGCTGGAGACCATTCTCCCTCTCATTTCAACTACTCAGATTTATCTTTGGAATTAAATCTTAATTTCCTGAAAGATTAATTTTGAAAGTAAATATAAAATCACTGCTGATAAAATTTGTGGATGACACAAAGATGGGTGGAATAGTAAATAATGATGACAGGGCAGTCATACAGATGATCCGAATTGCTTTGTAAGCTGGGCCCATCCAAATAAAGTGCATTTTAATACAGCCAAATGTAAGGTCATACACCTAGGGACAAGGAATGTAGGCCATACCTGCAGAACGGGGGACAATATCCTGGAAGGCAGAGACTCTGAAAAGAGTCACTGTGGACAAACAGCTCGATGTGATACTGCTGCAAAAGGGGTTAATGCAATTCGTGGATGTGTAAACAGGTCAGTAATAGGTAGGAGTAGGGAGAGCATTTTGCCTCTCTATACATCATCGGTGAGACCAATACTGGAATATTATGTCCAGTTTTGGTATTCACATTTTTTAAAGGATATTGAAAAAAATTGGAAAGGGTGCAGAGAAGAGCCACAAAAATTATTCATGGGCTAGAAAAAAATGCCACACAGTCAGAGATTTAAATAGCTCAATCTGCTTAGTTTATCAAAAAGAAGATCAAGAGAAGACTTGATCACGGTGTACAAGTACCTTCACTGGGTACTAAAAGGCTTTTTATTTTAGTGGAGAACACCATAACAAGAACTAATGACTAGAATTTAAAGCCAGACAAATTCAAATTAGAAATACGACACATTTTTACCAGTAAGGGTAATTAACCTTTGGAACAAACTATGAATGGAAGTGATGGATTCTCCATCCCTTGATGTCTTCAAATTAATACTGGATAACTTTCTGGAAAGTGTGCGTTAATCTAACATAAGCTATTGGGCTCAATTCTGGAGTAACTGTATGGAATTCCATGGACTGTGTTATACAGGAGGTCAGACTAGGTGATCTAATGGTCCTTCTGGGCTTATACCTCTAAATCTATGAAAAGTATGGTTCAACTCTGAAAAATGTCACCATGAGGTTCCATGTTTGTTGTCTTTCTATGACTTCCACAGGAAATGTGCTCAGTTAAAAATGGAATCTCATGGCTCATCAGCAGTAATAAATAATGTGCTGGTCCAATTTTTGCCCTCAGTTACATCTGTGCAACATCATTATTCTGTCTTCACAGCATCATTGTCTGCACGGGGTAGCTAGCAGCAGTGTTCAGCACTGCAGTTGGAGATTACCTAGTAATCCTGTTAATGATGAGTTGGGTGAGAATAGAATACAGCTCCTTTTCCCATCGCTGTGTTGGTTCTGCGAGAATAGGAAGCCGCAACATTCATTTTTGTCATTACAGGAAGTAGATATGCCTCACCTCACAGGGAGTAGGTGTTCTTACATAGCCACTTTACAGAGAAAATTCACACATGAAGTAAAATGTGCTGTGCACATCACCAAAAGAAACTATGAAATGGTGTGCGGTTGACTCAATACATTGGAAAATTGTGTATTTAACCTATATTATATACAAAGGGAAGTAAGTACACACAAATGGTGTGAGCTGTATAAACTAAATGTGTTTCTAGCACTCCCACTCCAATCCACCTAGCTTCAGATAAGGCATCTTATACTCTAAAAATCATACCCACTCACCAATAAAAGATAATTTACTGTAGGTTTTCCAATGATATGCATTTCCAATGATATATGTTTAAGTGTTAGGAATAAAATTTTAATGAGACCAGAAATCATTATCCATGTTTCACAGCACCTTTGCTAGCCCATGGATTCAAAAGTGTAGAATTTGCCTTAAACTTGGGCTAATGATATGGGGGGACCCCCCCACCCTGGGGGAGGGGGGGAGGATTGACTGTTAAGAGAGAACTTTCTGCACTAAAGTCCCAATAAGAACATGGTTTACTGGCGACTTTTATTAGACCCAACTCACGTAAATCATCCTACACTTAGGCTACTCTAATGTTCTGTCATGGAAAAATAACTATTTTAGTAATAAAAGTTTAAAGTGTGTGTAAAGGAAGAAGGGAAACTCTACACAGTGCTGTGGATCTGCTTTCTGTCTTGCCTAGGGTTAATATGAAAAGAGGAAAAAAAATGGTAAAATATGAAGCCAGTTTCCCGGCTTCATCTTTCACATTCCTATACCAGGCTACAGCAGAAACTAATGAACTTGCTCATCTTTGAAAGCCCTTTTGCAAGCACTTTCCCTTACCTTTAACTCTGATCTTTACAGATTTTCCCTTATGTGTGTGCCAATTTTACTGGTATAATACTTACACTTTTACTGATTGTGTTCTGATGATTTCTACTGAGAGATACTTAAACCTTTTACAAGTCTAAAACTATTTTATCACTTCTGAAGAAAACTAATAGGGCAGAGTCACTGAATGATAAGAGGGAGAGAGACCACTGAATTTATTTAATAATCCATGTCCATTTCACAAAAATGGCCTGTGTAATCCTTTTAAAAATAATAACCTGTTCATTTCAGACCTTGCACAATACTTCTCTTTGTCCCTTGTAAGTCTCTCAAATGTCTTATTTTAAAGGAATATATAGTACTCCCGGAAGACATTTTCCCATTTCTATTCTCTTCAACTCCTGTGAGCCCTTGTTCTGTGTGATAAGGCAATCTCCTTCGGGATCTGAGCTGTGTAGTTTCGCACCACGAGTGACAAGGACTCGACTTGAATAACTGCTGTGCGCAGGTTGTAATTATGTCAGCTGGAGTGTTGAACAAGGGGACTGATTAATGTGAGCCCCAGCCCAGGCACAGGCCCTATCAAAACCTGCGTGCAGGCCAGCAGTGGGGATGGGTTAGAGCAGAAAGACAAAACATGCTGTATCGTCCATGATAGATGAATTGCTCCAACAGTCTTCAGGCAGATGTTCCAGGACAGTATAATATACAATTACTCTGCCTTATCACCTTCCCAGGGACAATAAAGCTTCCTCCTTCTATAGCTCATGTGAGTGAAGGCAAAATTAGTTTTACTTTTACAACACTGACTCACTTATCATGTTGCCTTGATTGTGCTTTTACAGCTAAAGAAAACATGTATTCTACTTTAAAACTTAAAAAAACAAAACCGACCCCCCCCCAATCTTTTATAAAACAAGAGGATTTCTTTGAAACTACTTTGCATCGTAGTAACACAATTCGTAAAGGCCTAGATTTACCACAGTACTCTAAAAACATATGGACTATTCATGTGTTTAATGTTCTACATGCGCTTAAGTAACCCACTGAATCAAGTCAAAATGGATGTTTAGTTAAAAATCGGTGTGTTTTGAAGAGGGGTCGCTCATGTGACTAACATATACATTGACAGCTATTTTTAACTAGGCACCCATTCCAAGCAGTGCAGACCTACAAGCCATAACAATTTTAAAAAGAAGCCACTAGTGTCCATTTTGTGTCCACATACTCTGTCAGAGATCACAGGAATTGACTCTATAACTATTCCACTCATGTTTCAGAGAGTAAACAAAATTCCACTCATGTTTCAGAGGGTAAACAGAAATGGTTAAGGAAATGGAAAAGAAATGTAGGAGCAAAAATTAAATTAAATCTACATATTTAGGGCCTTACCAAATTCACAGTCCATTTTGGTCAATTTCACAGTTCTAGGATTTTAAAAATCGTAAATTTCATGATTGCAGCTATTTAAATCTGAAATTTCACAGCCTTGTAATTGTAGGGGTCCTAACCCAAAAAGGAGTTGTGGAGGGTTCACGGTACTGCTATCCTTACTTCTGCGCTGCTGCTGGCGGTGGTGCTGCCTTCAGAGCTGGGCAGCTTGAGAGCGGCAGCTGCTGGCCAGGATCCCAGCTCTGAAGGTGGTGCTGCCGCCACCAGCAGTGCAGAAGTAAGGATGCAGAAGTAAGGATGGCATGGTATGGTATTGCCACCCTTACTTCTGTGCTGCTGCCTTCAGAGCTGGGTGCCCTGCCTAGCTCTGAAGGCAGCACTGCAGAAGTAAGGGTGGCAATACCACGACCCCTCTAAAATAACGTTGTGACCCCTTTTGGGTCAGGACCACCAATAGTAGAAATGCTGATCTCCCCCCATGAAATCTGTATAGTATAGGGTAAAAGCACACAACAGACCAGATTTCATGGTCCGTGACGCGTTTTTCATGGCCGTGAATTTGGTAGGGGCCTTATTCTTATACATATTCTTTCTCCGTTATCGCTTATGTTTAGAGTTTGCGCTACTGCTGTGTGGGGAACTTTTGAAATTATCTCTGTGCCACCAAGGCTACTTCCACCAAAGTTCAATCAACAAATAAATGAGTATTTGTGTGATGATCAAGAGAAGAATTTGTCTCCCGATATCTTAAATCGTTTTTCTTTCATACTTAGTAGTTATTGCTCAAGAAGTTCCGCTTATAACGGGAAAGAGATTCTAAATAGTTCCGCTTGCTTAAAATTCACCGCTGCCCTCAGTGATGATTTTCTCTCCCTTACTACCTGTTAGTACATTAATGGCTTGATCCAAAGAAGCAGAAATGTATTTGGAAGAACTTATACTTGAAGGTCAAGTTTTTTAAAAACAAAACAGAACAAAAAATAGGGCTCTGATCCAGCCAACACTTGAAGTCAATGGGACTACATATACATCCTTAAGTTTTTGCAGGATTGGAGCCAAAAACTGGAGATGTATTTAGTTCTCATGAAAAATACTGGCTTACCAGCCCTGGAGACTAAGGATGGGATTTCAAAAGAAGACTAAGGGTATGTCTACACTACAGGATTAATCCGAATTTAGATAATTCGAATTTGGGAAACAGGTTGTATAAATTCGATTGTGCACGGCCACACTAAGCACCTTAATTCGGTTTTTAACCACATTAATTCGGTGGTGTGCGGCCACACTACCCCATTAACTTAAACACAGTAATTCGGTGGTGTGCGGCCACACTAACCCTAATTCGAATTAACAAAATCGATTTAGGTGCTACTCCGCTCGTCGAGGTGGAGTACAGAAATAGATTTTAAGTGCCCTTTAATTCGAATTAACTGGCTCTGTAGTGTGGACGGGTGAAGGGTTAATTCGGATTAACGCAGCTAAATCCGAATTAAAGTCCTAGTGTAGACCAGGCCTAAGGGAGTTAGTCACTCAACTCCTGCTGAAATTCAATGGAATTTGGGCACCTAACTCCATTAGGCTTCTTTGAAAATCCCAGCCTAAAGCCCTTTACCCAGGAAACAACAGTGCAGGCTTCCCTACATCATCTTGCTCCTTGTGGTTGCTGCTCCTCCACAAACTCTATGTATGGTAGCAAATACTAAATTCTGAAGCATTCTAGTCTTGTCTAATTTATAGGGAATTAATTTTGTCAAGTTACTGCTCAAAGAAGGCATGGATTCCAAGAATCTCTATTATTATTTCTACTACAATACGATAGCATCAAAGGATCCTATTCCAAGATCCACAGTACCCCTTGTGCTGGGCACTGTACAAATAACAGAGAAAGCCATCCCTGCCTTAGAGAGTTTATAATCTATAATAATAATCTATAATCAG
Organism: Terrapene triunguis; assembly: GCF_002925995.2. Taxonomy (NCBI): domain Eukaryota; kingdom Metazoa; phylum Chordata; order Testudines; family Emydidae; genus Terrapene; species Terrapene triunguis. The sequence continues at coordinate 16,882,953 of NW_020664409.1, forward strand.
ACAGGATACATCAGGTGGACAAAACAGACAAATGATGGTGGAAGAGGTTTGGGAGAATGAGGTATCAATAAAACAGAGTTTAGCAGAAGTCTTTTTTTTCCCTTGATCCCCACAAACTTTTCTTCTTTTATTTTTTTTAAAACACTGTTCAAAGAATGGTCAAAATGTTGCTACATCTCTCACTGGACTTCTAGGCGTATCTGTATCTGTAAGCTCTTCAGAACAGGTAGTGGGTGAAATCCTGGCTGAAGACGGTGGGAATTTAACCATTAACCTCAATTGAGCCAAGATTTCATGCAGCGTCTTTATTTTGACATCTGCAGCACCAGGCACACTAGTGCTTAGGAGTGCCAGCAGGAAACACATTACCCACCCTTTGCTTCGCTGTAAGTTTATCTCCCCAGAGAACAATGAGGGGAAGCTGCATTGGCTCAAGCACTGGAGGAGGGGCACTGACAATTCTTCCTAGGGTGCCGCTGGTGTGCCACTGAAACCAAAAGCAGATACTTCAGAGTAGTGCAAGGGATGTTGAGATTCTACTGTGGCCAAACTGTAACAGTATGGAAGGAAAAGATACAGAATTCCAAACAAGAAATCAAGTTAGGAGCTATGGCTGGTGGGAGCAGGCAAAAGCACAGCTGCAGCAGGCCAATATTTTAGTTATCCAAAAGGAAAAATAAAAAATCACTGTAACAAACTACTTTAGCGGTTGATTTACATTATAAAGCAGTTTTTGCAAGGCAAGAGATAGAGACTCCTTCTTGTTTTAAAATGAAAGCTTAGGTGTCCAACTAACCCGTGAAGAAGTTTATTAATGTTTCAGAGACCGCTGGACTGTGAGCATGTGCAAAATTCATTAACCAACCTAGCTAGCCCCAGGACTAGTTCATGAACATATATGGGAACTTTTCAGATCAAGCAGTTTTTGAAATATGGTGCTACAGATAAATTAGGAGCCCTTTCAGAAAAGGAAGACCTCATTTTGAAGTCTCTTACCTCACAGATGCCTTGTACTTTTACTTAAAGGAAGGGAAAGAATTTACCTGAAATTTCTGTTGGTGTTTCAAAATGAAGTTTATAGTGTGAACCACACTGCCTCCTTAACTATGGAGTCACCACTGAGATTCAGTAATCACCTTGACAGAGGGAGGGTGTTTATATAATAAAGTTAAGAGGTTCTGGTGATATCACCATAAACTAACAAAATGATTGTTCAAGTGCTTTATGATGTCAGTAGAACTCCTGGATATATTTATAGGCTTATAACACAAGGAGAAGTTTTATAGTATTATAAACTACAGAGTTTTCTAGCCATGTATCCTTTTAATACTGATGTCACAGCTAAAAATATAAAAGATAGTACTGCTAAAGAGTGTTAGAAGTGATGTTAATTTAACACTATTTTAAAAAAAGATTGTTGTTGACATACAGCACAATAATACGATACCATGATAAGCTGGGCTGTTGTGCTCAGGCAGAAGGAAAAGAAAGACTAAGAGCCAGATTATGATCATATCTGCCTTCAGTAAGGGAAAGAATGTAACTGCACTGCCCCCAAAGCAGACCAGATAGCTAGCTGTGATTTTAAGAGTCACAGTTCATTTTCTGGCTCCCCCTTTGCTCCAGGGGGAATGTAATCTGCTATTAGGTAGAACAGACGCGGATTACTTCCTCCTGCATGTCAGTTCACCTGTTGGGAGAGAATGTATTGGAGTCAAGGCTCCACCCATGTGGCAAAAGGTGTAAGAGCCCTGTGCAGTCTGCTTTCCCCCATACTTTGAGTTATGGGGGGGGGGGTATCCCATAGACCATATGAAAATATAAGCGGTGCATTACAATCCCTTCCTTTCCTGGGCAGGGCACAAGGCGAAGTGATGATCTTGTCCTGAGATAGCAGACACTTTCCCCTGCATATTGTAACAAATATTGCTCCACACTCATGTGTGCAGCCCATTATTTTAAGTACATGTTTTGGTGATTTAATTTGTGGTTTTGTTGTCATGTTTTGTCATTATTAGCAGAACCCTTTCATAAAACCGAAGTCTTTAAACGCAGTTACATATAACATTATGCTGTATGTGATTGCAAAGATTCAAAAGTTGCTGTAATACTTGGATTCAAAATATTTTTTTCTTGAGCAAAGAGAGAGAAACTGGAAACTAACATAGAGAATGGTCACCACTAAAATCTGTACAAAAGCCGTAGCAAGTAAGTAGCGATATTCCCTGTAGGGACTAGTGATAATACCACAGTGATATTATCTACTTGCAAAGGCAAAATTGTAGATTTTAATGGTGACTATTGTAACTATGTAAAGAAAGGTCCAGAAAAGTCTCAAATAATCTCTATGGCCCCCATTCAGACCTAAATCCACCTGGCCAAGCCACATAGGCCAGCTGTGCACTGGCCAGATCAGGAGGTAAGGTTGGCTCAATGAGCAAGACAATAAACAGGTGCTTAGATCTATATTCTGTGTTTACAATGTCTAGCAAAATGAAGCCCTAAACCATGACTGGGCCCCCTACATGCCACAGTAATACAAATAAACAAACAAACAAGCAAACATTAAACGATACAGCTTGGGAACTATTTTGGGATGGAGCGCTCATGTACATAAGCTCCCTGTCTCCTCCACAACACTATTCCCTGCTTGCAACCCACTGTTTCCCACACTAGGGCCATGCAGCTCATGAAGAAGAAATGCTCAGGATAAAGCCAGTATCAGCCACCTCCATCAGAGCAGAGAGCAGTCTTCACAGCTGCTGACAATCCATAGACTAGCACCTGCAGAGGAAGTTTGGAGGTGGCTAGAAGCCTACAAGTTCTCTTCAGAGAAAGAAGAGGAAACCCTTCTAAACAATTGTTTTCCTTCCTTCAGGAACTTATTTCCCTCCCACCTTTATATTTTGTATTTTTAAAAGGCTGGCATTTCCCCGCAAAGCAGGTTCCCACTCTTTCTGGAACACCTATTGAAATGGGCTTCCTTTCCCCTTTCTGAACCACATAAGGCTCAGATCAAAGTTGACTTTGGATGGTCTTTTTAAAATAAATTATTTAATTCCAATAGAGAAATACTGTGGGCTCAGCTGATGTAAACTGGCCTGGTGCCATTACGCTGAAGTAAATGGAGCTACATCCATTTACACCAGACGAGGAAGTGGTCCTGAGGAAAAAAAACTGAATGTAAATAAAGACTGTATCATAATGCATACAAACATGGGGGTCACATTAAAATTTCATAGGCAACCTAACTTTTGAGTACTTGATTTTGCAACTGAAGTAATGATCTTTTAATGTAGTTTTGTGATTTTATATATGTGGGGTGTGTGTGTGTGTGTGTGTCTCGGGGATGGGGGGGGTTCTTTATTATATGACAATAGCTCTAGGCCTGGGAAATAAGACAACACAACAGACTAGTGGCAAAAATATTATCTATTATTTTCATCTCTAAGGTTTGCACGTCTACCACAATATGTACAGTAATAGCAAACTACCACTCAGGTGATTGTCCATAGCAATTCCTTATAGAATGACCATTCCCAAAGATAACTTTGACCCTTTTATAATGATTGGATTTGGGTCTAAAGAACAGTAAACTAAATAAACATGTTTATTTTGATTCTACTTTGAGAGGCAATAGAAGAGAAGAGACATACGGTTACTTTTTTTTCAGAATGACTGTGGTAGTTAATCAGCAATCCCAATGCTTAATTTCTGCTTCAATTGTGCCAACAAACAAAAGAGTATATATGTAGATTTAAAGAGATTTTGTATTTAAACATACAGCAATAAATTTCCTTGAAACACAAAGAATTTCAAAACATATCAAGTGTTTTTGGCAAAAATAATATTTTGCAGACCAGAGCTTTCTCACTCATCCTGAAGTCAGAGAGATGGCATTAAAACTTGTATTTATTTTAAATTAAAAGATTTCTAAATAACCCCTTAAAGTTATAATTTACCATTATTAATTAAGAGCCTGAAAGGAATGTTTGTGCTGAATTTGCACATAGCTTACCAACCTGAGCGTGTCTGCAAGAGAGAAAAATATGGTGGTAGCTGTGTGAGGTGGAGAGAAACAAGTTTGAGCAGAGAGAAGAGAAAATGTATAGTGCAAATGGAAAACAACATTAGAGTTTCTCTCTCCACTGCAATAGGCATGAGATTTTTTTCCCCAGATTTGCTGATATCAAATACATTGTGTTTTGGATTGAGAAAATCTGACAGATTCATATGTAGGTCAGTGACAAGAGGCAGATCTCCAGTAGGAATGATAGATTGGAGACTAGGCACAGTGTTGGATGGCAGGGGGGAGACAGTACGGAGATGAAAGAGGTCAGGTGCCTGTACAGGCCACAATGGGAGTGGGTGGGTAGGGGACTGGGCACCGGGTCAAGATGGACTGCAGTGGAAAGAAGTTGGTAAAGGACTAACTATATGGAAATTAATAACATTTATGTCTAACTTCTGCTCTCTGTGACAATGAAGTTAACAGGTTTGCATATGAGTAATGTAGAATTTGAACTTTAAAGGATGACACATAAAAGTTCTTCCTCAGGGTACTCATCCAAAAATGGGACTGGGGCAATGTTGCCAATTGTCACAATTTTATCATGAGTTTCAGGATATTTTGTGTTTTTCTTAAAGCCCCAGCTGATGGAGTCAGGTGATTGCATGAGAATCAGCTTTCAGTAAAAACAAAAAATTCTAGTCGTCATGGTTATAAAGAAAAGGTGGAAAATGTGAACTCTAAAGACTCAAAAAATAAAAGTCAAATGAAAAGAATCCAATATTTATTGTTTTTAAGCCATTCTCATGATATCTGAAGTTATGATTCATAATATTTGAATGCTTGGGGTTGGCAATATTGCTGAAATCACTGGGGAAACATGCAGATTGCTTATTCATTAAAATAAACCTGTGGAAGTTGCCTTAGCTTATATGAGTATAGTCTAAGTCAGGGGTCGGCAACCTTTCAGAAGTGGTGTGCCGAGTCTTCATTTATTCACTCTAATTTATGGTTTCGCGTGCCAGTAATACATTGTAACCTTTTTAGTAGGTCTCTTTCTATAAGTCTATAATATATAACTAAACTATTGTTGTATATAAAGTAAATAAGGTTTCAAAATGTTTAAGAAGCTTCATTTAAAATTAAATTAAAATGCAGATCCCCCCAGACCGGTCGCCAGGTTGCCTACCCCGGTCTAAGTCCTGCTCTACACTAAAAAGTTAGGTCGGCAAAAGTCACTTGCATCAACCTAGTTGTACATATGCATATAGTCAAATTTGTCTGTCACCAATATAAGTGCCCCATTATAACGCAGTAACATCATATCACTGAATGGCACTGAGCCATGGTCGACCTACTATAGTCGACCAGTGCAAGTGTAGACACCGGGTGACATACATTGACCCTAAACGTCCTCCAGCAACTGTCCCACAAGGCCCAACAGTGACAACTCAAGTTCACAATTGTGAACTCCACTACCCACGAGTTATGCAGAATAGAAGCCACCATACTGGCCACGTGCTACAGACACGCTCCTGTCTAAAGTAGGCAGTAGGATCTCCTGAGCCTATGGGGAGAAGAGACCGTGCATGAGTCGCTATGGAGCAGTAGTAGAAACATGGCCATCTACAAGCAGATTGCACAGGGATACAGGTGAAGAGATATGACAAGGATCAGCAGCAGTGCTGCGTGAAAGCGAAGGAACTGCATCAGGCATACCAGAAGGCCAGGGTGGCCAATAGTTGATCTAGTGTCAAGCCACAGACCTGCTGCTTTTATAACAAGCTGCATGCCATACTTGGCAGAGACCTAAACAGCACCCCACAGAGTACCACAGATACCTCCAAGGCGGTTGAGACACGGACTCCTGCCATCAACTGAGAGGAGCAGGAGAAAGAGGAGGAGGATGTGGGACATGCAACCGGGGGTCTGGCTATGCCGCAAACCAGAAAGTATTTGAAACTCCACTGCAGTCTAGTCAGACCTGGCATTTTAGCAGGGGTGAGCCCAATGCAGGGGAAGGAACCTCGGATTAAGTGTGTGAATGCATTTCCCATTACAGTGTTTAAACGTACAGATGGTGCCTGACCCCAACATAGCAAGATACAAGTATCAACTCTTCATTAATTTACTTGTACTAGAAGAGGGAGTGGTACAACAAACAAAGGTAAGTCATGATCTGCTTTTCATTCCCCTGTAGTTAGCTTCGGGGGAGAGGGGGAAGAAATGCAGAGCTTCTCTAAATCTTCCTGAGAGACCCCAAGACTTCAGGGCCACGTCACCACACCACATTACTGTGGATGACTAAGACGAAGATTTTGTCATGGACATTTTTAGTAAAAGTCACGGACAATAAAGAAAAATTCACAGAAGGTCGTGACCTGTCCCTGACTTTTACTAAAAATATCCACGACAAAATGGGGAGGGAGGAGGCTCTAGCACCCATCGCTGCTGGGGCTCTGGGGTCACCCACCACCTGTGGTGGCTGGGCAGCTGCGGGGGCCCCTACCGTCCCGCAGGACTGGCTCCAGAAAAGCCGCAGCAGCGCAATCGTGCTGCTCCAGTCTTCGGTGGCAGTTAGGCGGTGGGTCCTTCACTCCCTCTCTTCCTCTTCGGCGGAAGCTCAAAGAGGAAAAGAGGGACTGAGGGACTCGCCGCCGAATTCCCGCCGAAGACCCGGACGCGCCGCCCCTTTATATTGGCTGCTCCAAGCACCTGCTTCTTTAGCTGGTGCCTGGAGCCGCCCCGGCGACTCGGAGCTCCAGGGTCCCCTGCCACCCAGAGCTGTGGGGTCCCCCTGCTGCCCAGGGCTCGGAGGTTTGGGAGCCTGCCACCTGCAACAGCTGGGCGCTCCAGGGGGACCCTGCTGCCCACAGGGATACCCTGCAGCTCCCAACTTCTGTGGGCAGCGGGGGACCCCACAGCTCTGTGCCACTGCAGGCTGAAGTCACGGAGGTCTCTGGAAGTCATGAATTCCATGACTTCCGCAACCTCCATGACAAAATCACAGCCTTACGGATGCCTGGTAAAGTGCTTTTTTAAGACCTCTTTACATTAAGTTCTTCTAATAGCCCTTGTACCTGGCTGTTCAAACTCAGTGGACAGCCACTCCAACTCCATCCAGAGGCAACTTTTCTCCCTTTGACTCACAGACATTATGCAGGACACATCAGGAAACTATAACCATTGGAATATTTTTCTCACTGAAATCCAATCTTGTGAGTAAACAGCGCCTATGCCCCATTCAAACTGTCATTCTGCACCTGCTGAGCCGGTAACTGAATATTTCCTTGGTGCTGTTGATGTGGCTGGTGTATGGCTGCATGAGCCAGAGAAGCAAGGAGTAGGAATTATTAGCATTTCCACTGGTGGGGAAAGAATGTCCCAGCTTGCAGATTTCGGAATAGTCCTGTGTTCTTAAAGATGCGAGCATCAAACATCTTCCCTGACCAGCCAATGTTGATGTTGCTGAAGTGTCCCTGGTGATACACCAATGCTTGCATGCCCATAGAAATGCAGCCCTTTTTGTTGAGGTACTCCATGATGAGGTGGGCTGGTGCCAAAATAGGGATTTGCATGCTATCTCTTGCCTAACTGCAGTTTGGGAACCCCAGTTCTGCAAATCCATCAACTATGTCCTGCATATTGCTGAGAGTCACAGTCCTGCATATAAGACGACGATTAATGACCCTGATCCCAACTATGGATTTTCCAACTCTGAAATGATTTCCCACTGAGTGGTAGCAATCTAGCATTGCAAGCTTCCATAGAGCTATCACCACTCGCTTCTTAACTGCCAGTTTAGCTCTCTTTTGGTGTCCCTGTGCTGGAGGGATGCATTTTGATGTCCCTGTACTGCAAGCTCAGCACACAGATCCAGAATGTGGTTTTGCACATCCAAAAGTTCTGCAACCGCTATTCATAGTCACAAAACTGAATTACTATGCCATCCCACCAATCACTGCTCATTCTCAGTCCCCAAAACAGTGCTCCACCATCTGCAGCTGCTCCATGAACATTACTAATTAACTTGAATTGGTTTTCACAATCTCTCCTCTATGAAATCCTCACGTCCCTCATTGTCGTGGTTTGTCCTGTGGCTCTGCAAATACCGGAGAGTTGTTTGTCCTTTGTTTGCAACGTTCATGACTATCGTGCAGACCTGTGTGGGTTCCATGCTTCTGTCTGAGATGGACAGCAGGAAGTAGCGAACAGTTTTGCAGGATTTTTTTTAAAAGACAGGAAAATTATGGAGCATGGATGGCATTATGGAATGGAGAAGCTTGCATGATGGGAATCTGACCCTTTGCTCCCAATCACCCCTGTGTGATGTATTTATGCTCCACCCTGCATTGTCAAAATTTACTAAAAGACAGTGCTCCGAACAATGGCAAGTTGCACAGTGGGATAACCATACAGTGTAGTATCCTTTTAGAAGAGGTCTATATTATGCAAACTAGAAACCTTTTATTTCACACCCCCAGTCCACAGTGGGGAGTTACAGTGCAGCACTTTGGTTGATGCTGCTATTCACATCCTCATAGTCCAAAATGCAGGGCAGTGGAGACACATTCTAAGTGCACCTTTACTTTAACACACTCAGATTCCACTAGCTCATAGGCTCTAAAATTGACTTCTGAAGTCAAGTCTACCAGTTAGCGTGATAGCCTATCAGTAGTTTGGCTTGTCATGTTTAACATTTTTATTCTAACTCAACGTATGAAATATCAGCAATAGTTTAAGTAAACACAAACACATGTACATGTCTAGCAATAGTATTAAAGAAGAAACCATATTCACCATTATTTTAAATGGTACCTATGCATTCATTAGAATAACTTACATTACATTTTTGGGTTATGCTTAAATGTTATGCAAACATTATTTTTAAAATCTAGATGTTGTACAATATTTTATTCTTATAATTCAGATTAGAATAAATGTTACTGAGCATTTTATCTGAAAATTTATTAAACACTAAGGGCTTAGAAACTGTTTTGAGACGCCTGTGTCTGGGACCCAGGAGCACATACTTGCAGAATTTCCCTCTAAAGCTTCTATTTGCAGCTGTTCTTTATAAGCCCGTTCCTACAAGATTCTGAGCACACTCAGCTCCTCCTAGTGACTTCAGTGGGAGCTGAAGGCTCTCCATATCTTGCTGAAGGCCACAATTGGTCTATTATGTACATATCTTCTTACCGCTACCAGAATAGGTACAGTTTGCCCTACGCCGCCCTTTTAATATGGAAATGTGTGGTTTTGCCTAACACGTAGAGTAGTTGTCATTTAAAGTCAACATCAACCTACAGCTAGCCATGGTGGTATCACACAGGTGTTTCCTGCTATAAGTACAGGGAAACAGCATGGCATCTTAAATATCACCATGGACTAACTATATGTAAATGGTGAATTTTTAATGACAACCACTGCATTCTACCATTTCATTCTAGAGATCGGCCTTACACACTTTCCATTTTGGCCTTAGATAACTAAATACTGTTTTCTCAGAATTTGCGATATTCCTTTGCTATTCTTATTATAGCCAAGGTGTACAGCAAATGTTGAGATAATAGTATCAAGGTGGCCGAAAGGTTATTAAAGGCAACTATAGTACATGTAAAAGTAAAACACTTACTTTGCACATTTTTATGACTTGGGTGCAAATCCTGGAGTGTGTTAAAAAGTCCTTATTTTACAACCTATGAACATAGACAATAAGTCAAAAGGAAATGGGAACTCCCTAGGGATGCTGTCCAAAAAAAAAAGAAAAGAAAAGAAAAGTAGCCCCTATGGAGTCACTCGCCCTAACTCAGAATGTTGTTGCTGCTGAAACTACACAATGAATCCTTCTGCAGTTGGAATTTCAGATGCAATAATCCCTTACGGAGTGTTGTCTAATTATTTTATTATGCATAATAAATGTAAAATATTTATTTTAGTTTACATAATTATATTAAATATGCATGCTATTTATCCTGAGTCTTGTAAGACATCCTTCACAAGTGATGTATTTTTCAGAAAGGTGCATTTATGGAATTAATGCTGTTTTGCTGGTCTGGCTGTTTATTTTGTAAAGCTTGTAAAAAGTCTCTTATCTATTACCATAGAACATTTTGTCAACCCTCTGCATGCTGCCTTCCATTTTTTCCTGAGTACTGTGTGTAAAATGAAGAGTGGATTGTAAACTGTTCAGTGGGGCCCCAGAGGAATAAATGTCATTTTCTTTAATTAAAGAACAGTGGTGACATACAGTAAGTTAATGTTAAACCTGTCATGAGATCTCATGGTCACAGTAAGTTATGGCAATGTGTGGTAAACACATCATAAGACTAATCCTACATTTCTCATGCACTCTAAATTCCCATAGACTTCAATGGTGTGCTAGAAAAGCAGGATCAGGCCTTATATGATCAATGACAAATTAACATAAATCTATTTTGTACTAAGATGTACATGTTCTTCTACAGTGAATGGATATTATTATATGTCTAAGAAATGGTGATAGTTATATGAAACAGTAAGTTCTAGTGGGCTCCGACTTAAGCCAACTGGTTCAAATCTGGATAACCACAAGTAGGCTCCCAAATCTACATTTAGGCATAAAAGTGGCTTGATTTTCAAAAATGATGAGCACCTGCAGCTCCCATTGATTTTACTGGGATTTGTGGGATCCCAGCACTTCTGAAAATCAGGCCATTAATATTTAGGTGCCTAAATATGGGGCCTTACTTTACGCAGACAGATTTGAAAAGTTTGGCCTTAGGAAATAAAATCCACACTATTCAAAGTTTACGGACATAGACCCGTTTCAGCAAGTTCCAGGACTCCTTATTTTTCACTCTGCCACATAGAAAATGCAAATAATATTTTTGTCAGTAGAACTCCAATGTCATACAATTAAAAAAGTTTAGCCACATAACACTTCTCTCTTAAATGACATAGAAATCTAGGATAACGATTGCAGAAGTAATAGAGGAAAAGGGCCCTATGAGACCAATTCTGTACTATAAAATTATGGTGAACATTAATTAAGAATGAATAACTTTTTTGTATAATGGAGTATATTGATTTAATAATGGAAAAGACATATTGTGATTTGAGATCATAAATGCAGAGAAAAGCATATATATTTACATTTAAATAGACTGAAGGAGTCATTGGCTAAATTAATAGTTCAAACTTGAAAAATATATCCAGGCTGAAAAGACCAATTATATCTCTTTTTTGAAACACATCCAAAAGAGAATTGTTCATATTTTAAGATTTTTTCTTATTTCATAAATAATAATTATTCACACTATTGCCAGATACATAAAATTAGAAGATAATTTCTTTGCCATGAGGTAATGTATTTTTGCATTATGAATTTAGAAGTCTAAAAGTAAATATCACAAGGTCAAGATGCAAATGACTCCCAATGTAAGATAACATACTGCACAATTTTGGAGCTACAGTCATAAACATAGCTTATATAAACAAATCAATCAAGTATATACAATTCAATGCAACACTTGTTTTCTTTTTGGGAATATAGATTTCATTACGAATTATATAATTTGTGTGATAAAATTCTGAAAGTAGTTTATTATTCACTTGGGCACACCACAGTCATTCAAGCCTTTCCCTAGTTAAGGATGGAATTTCCCTGCTGACTGTGAGTTATTGAGAATATTTTCTCCTTTCTATTCTATCCAGCCCAAACCAATCTTTTTCCCTAGATGTCTTATAGTCTATTCCACTTTAGTCTCTGTTGCTAATAAAAAAGACAAGCGATATGTGCTTATATAGTTGCAAAACAATCCACATTTTAATCACAACAGTTTCTAAATTCATATTTATTCTTTTATTAGCATCCTTTCATCCTAAAGCTTCTCAAACTGCCTTACAGAAGATGAGCTCTGTTGAGCTTAAAACCTGGTGTCTTTCACCAGCAGAAGTTGGTCCAATAAAAGATATTAACTCACCCAGCTTGTCTCTTATGGAATGCATGCAGAGATCATGTAATTCACCTCTGAAAGCAGATGTAAAAGAGTGCAAGCAACACTACTGTATTTCTACACACAAACTAAAGAATACTCCTCTCATTGAAATGAAAGTGATTACAATTAAAAAGTCTGCATTTGCCAAGAGTTACCACAAAATAGTATTTAAGGTAGTCCAGCAACGACCTAACAACTTGTTCTGGGGGAACTTAGAGTAGACTGGCAGGATACAATTACCAACATGAGAGTTTGAGCAGAACACATGAAGGTTAACATGTTTACAACTGCAAAAAGTTCTCTAATGCCTACAAATAGTTACAGCCTCAATTTCATGTTCTTCCAAAGGGTGGCGCCTACAATAACACATGCTGAGGTGTTGGTTTACAATTGAAGAGGACCACATGTTGAGTCCCAGCACAGGAGTGAGAGAACGAAGAGGAAGGCAATATGTTAGCCACTTTAAAAAAAAAAAAAAAAGGAAAGGAAAGAGGAAGATGGAGTGGGGAAAACATAGCTGCCAACAACCTTGGCTATTATCCCAGGACTGTGGAAGCTGGCAGGCAGATATAGAGATGCTGAACTCTAGGCACAGCGGTCCCATTCCTGGCTCCTTAGCAGCTTTGCAGGGTGCGTCTCTGCCTCTCAACTGCAGCAGCAACAGCTCTAATTTCTGCATCACTGCCAGCGCTCATAAGGAATCTCCTGCTGGACAAGGAGTTGGTCACGTTGGCCCAGAAGGGAGCCGTGACAGAGGAGCTCTGAGATACTATAGTCATGGGACAATTATTTCCAAATAAACAAGGAAGTGGGGGCTGCCAGAGGGTTTTCTATGCACTCTGATGAATTTTAGGTTATTTTCTTTGTTCTGTCTCTTCTCTAAGAAAATAACTACAAACACACTAGAATACTTATAAAAACCTTCTATGTCCTGGGATCTCTAGAGTATTTGGAAAATTGTCCCTGGCCAGCAGTTTAGCCTCATTCACTACACATCTTATCGGACACAATATTTAAGACACCATGGCACCTTTCCCAAACCTGAAGTAGAGGTCTGTGTAGCTTGAAAACTTGTTTCTTTTACCAACAGAAGTTGATCCAATAAAAGATGTTACCTCATCCAACTTGTCTAAGCCCAACACAGCTACAACAACACTGCAATCAATATGTAAGATATGCATTTTGTGTCATGAGCAGTGAAATAGGTAAAGCTCTAGAGGAGCTGTCCATTCGTTCACTGTGCACCCAGGGCCCAATCCCGCAAACTCTTACATGAGCAACGAGAAGCACTCCCATTCACTGGTGATTTCAAATGAGTCTCATTAGATCACCAAAACGTTTCTCTTATTTCCTAGTTGAGGCCTACTCCTCTGAGTAGGGACTACTCATGAGAGTGAAGGTTTGCAAGATGAGGCCCCTTTTAAGGTGCATTGGGAATGGGACAGCATTCCTCAGGAGTCTTTACATCTTGCCATATTCACTGCAATCCTTGTAAGTCCTCACCTTCTATGTGCCTCTTTGAAGGTGAACATTCAGTGATGTAGAGCCCAACACAAACCCTGGCTTCACTGCCTGATCCAAAGCTCATTGAAGTCATTGGAAAGACTCCAATTTCCTTCAATGGTGCCCTCACTTTGCACTTGTAAGGCAGAAACTGTATAGCTCCTAATGCATGCAGTTCAGGAGCTTCCTAGTATCTACTTCATGCTGCGTGGGACAGGGCACTCTGGAAGTGTCTAACCTTGATTATATTTTTTCTTTTTTAAACACTAGGAAAGGCCATTAAAAAAAGCTATGTTAAAAGAACATTATGGTTGTATGCTTAGCGCTCACAAGTCAAGAAATGCTGCAGAACTGCACTCACAAGTTTAACGTTCCTCTTGTGTATATGCACTGAGATAACTTTTAATGACATGATCACATACCCTTTCCCAAATATATTATCCATTTCTAAAACTTTGTAAGTCAATTCTCGTAAGCTGCATGTGAATGATTTTCGTGCACTCTTTGTATAGCATACACAGAATAGTACACAATGCTATAAGATGTAAAAAATCCAAAAATACAATCAAAGAGAAAGCATATATTACACTGCATTTGAAAAATAGTATATGACCATTTAATTAAGAACTGCATTGTAATGTATATAAGGCTTATGCGGTCGAGTTAAGCTTGCACAAATAACCTTAATTTATCTCTTTTCTTGACTTTTGCATGCTTAACAATGCAGCCATGATATTGTCAAAACAGGATGGCTTTTAGGGCAGTATCTTATGCGACTTTACCACGCAGAATGCTCTTCTTCCAACCTTGCCCGATCAACTAGCCTGGCAAGAAGGAAAAACAGTAGCAGAAACTTTAACTTTAACTAACTCCACTTGCTTCCACTTTTAATATGTGTTTGATGAGTGCTCAGGCTGCTAAGCCTTTTGGGGTAGCTTTTCTTTCTTGGTGGAATGGCTGCAACTCAACCGAGAAAATTTTCAAAAGCAGAGTTGATTTGAAAAGGCAATGCAGATAAGTAGTCTCACCATGGAGAATTCTAATAGACACCAGAGCAGCTGTGAAACCAACATTCTGTATTAGCATTATAGTGTTACCACTAAAAAGTTTCCCATCATTTGTTTTTCTTTCTAAAATAATATCTCAATACTATGAGACTAATTTTTAAGTTACCTCCTAATTTAATATGCGATTACTGCTGAACTGATGGAATTTTAATGGCAATATATTTTCACTGGTGACTTCAAATGAACTTCATAAGATCACCTTAACTCTTTCATCACTTTCTTATTAATGACTTGTTACCTGTAGTCACACCAGGGACATCTGTAGGGTTTTTCACCAGTATGGACACGCTTATGTCGTGTCAGATGTGACTGTGTTGTGGAAGCGAAATTACACTCATCACATCTGAATGGTTTCTCTCCTGAAAGAGGACAAGAAAATACAGGCATTAATCATTTTAACAGATAGAAAACTCCCTGAGCCAGATTTTCAGTTCATATGCAGCACAAGAGCAAATACAATCTGCAGTTTCAAATATAACAAACCTCTTCTTAATTACAAAATACTCCTGCAGTAACTCCCATTACAAGTTATCTACCTTACTTGCTGGTTGCTTCCTCATGTGGCACTAGAGCAGCCTGCCTGCCAGGGAGGAGGAAGTACTGCACTGGGCTCAGATGTGAAGCCCTTCTTCCTCCTTCCTGAAAGTGCACTACTAACAAGGGAGTCAGTATAGCGCTGCTTTATTGGACTCATCAATGCAACTTCCATCATGAAAAAGAGAGATAAGAAGGGATGGGGAACCAAAGGAGACAAGGAAAAGAATAGCAAAATTATCAGCCTCATTTTATAGCTGGACTAACTAAGAAAAGTTAAGTCACTCAGTCATTGGAGTCAGTGCCAGAGCATGGGATTCTCTAGTTTTCCATCCTTTGCTTCATCCACAAGACTAGTCCATGCTACCCAGTTTCTCTTAGTGGGCAGAGGTCACACTGGCTGCTAAGATGCTAGCAGCTGACTTGAAGAGATCTTGAGGCAGCCTTAGCGCAGTTATCAGCAGCAGCCTAAGCAGCTCTGCGCACCACAGCTGTGAACCAACTTGGGAGGCACTTGAACACTGACGGACCTACAGCCACGGTTAGGAAAAATCAGTGGTGAATTTTCAAGTCTAGGGATCAGTTCACATTGTTCTTCATTTTTAAGGATTCCTTCTCAAAACAAAGAATAAAAAACATAACACACACAAAATCACTATTTTAAAATAACATTATTAAGGTGGAATGGTCAAGCATTCAAAAGTTAGGAACTGCCAGAATTAACGTTGCATTAATGTTGCAGAATTAATGTGCATGCATTATGAAAGTCTTTAAATGCATGATCACATGCCATTATTTCCATAGGACCCCAGCCTCATATACTGTACAGAATAGCAGAGCTCTCTTAATGAGCAGGTATTCAATATTTTGTTTTATTCTGGTTGTTCAATGTGGGCCCCTAGACCTTATTTACTGCACACTATTCAAACTCTGAAGACAGATTGATTAATTTCCTTGCGGGCTTTTCTGTGATGCTCATCATTATAGTGAGTGCTTCACAAATATCAATTATCTTCACAAAACCTCTGTGAAACAAGGGGTTGGGGGTATTAATTCCATTTGGATGGGGAACTGAGGCACAGAGAGACTAAAGTAAAAAGTTTCCACTAATTTTGGGTGCCCAAGTTGAGACAACTAAGACCTGATTTTTTTTCAGAGTACTTAGCATTATACAGCAATTTAATTCCCACTGACTTCAGATGCAGCTGTGACTTCTGCTAATCAGAGTCTGAAACTGAACACCTATAAAATGAGGAATACGCAATTAGTAAGCATCTCTGAAAAGCTCGGTTTAAGTGACTTGCCCAGCATCACAAAGGAACTCTGTGGCACTGTCAGAGATAGAAAGCAATTCTCCAGGGTAGCATTTGACTGTCTTAATAATGAGACCATTCTTTCTCTTTGTGTAATCCTCTGCCTCTTTCATAATACACCTGGAGCTAGAGCAGGCTGGAAAACGTAAATCCCTTCTTGTGAAAAATTTTGCTTTTTTGAATTGTTTTTTGTCACAAACCATGATGAAAAGGCAAAAAATAAAATTTTCTTTAGCAGGATGAGGGTTCTGGAGAAAAAATTGTTTTGGGAGAATCAAAACAGAGTTTTTCAGCTTCCTGGCTGCTTGGCCAGAAGGTGCTGGTCAATTTCAGGTAGCAAGTGAAAAAGAC
This sequence comes from Terrapene triunguis, assembly GCF_002925995.2. Classification (NCBI taxonomy): domain Eukaryota; kingdom Metazoa; phylum Chordata; order Testudines; family Emydidae; genus Terrapene; species Terrapene triunguis. Next base: position 16,899,709 of record NW_020664409.1, read on the forward strand.
AAGAGACTTCCAGCCTGGCTGGAGAGGCGGAGAGCCAGGGTGCTCAGCATCCCCACCTCTGGGGTCACAGCAACAGAGAGTAGGGATGCCCCGTATCTCCGGCCCTGCAATTGGGGGAGTAGGCTGGAAGCTACTGAGGCAGAGTCATGGCACTCAGCACCACCAGCTCTCCTGGAAAGTTTTTGTCAGTTTCACTTTCCACCAGGCAGTTTCTTGCCCAGGCAGTTTTAGTCTCTCCCACCCAGGATCACTGTCCTGGTCCCAATTTACACCCAGACTCCCAGTCTCTCTCTTTCTCCTCCCTTCCCCCATCCCCTTGCCCAGCCAGTCCCAGCCAATGTGTTTCCCCTTCCCCCGACCTCCAATTGCCCTCCCACCCACATTGCCTGTCCCTGCGGGCTTCCAGTTCCAATCTCCCTCCCCAGGCTCTCCATCCAATCAAAGTCTCCTCTCCCACTGGCTCCATATCTCAGTCTCTATGCCCTGCTTCTTCCAGTTCCCCTCCCACACCAACACTCCTCTTCAGATATGTCTCCCGTCCTCCCTCACCTCGTTCCCCCCACCCCACAGGTACTCAGACCCAAACTGCTTCCAAGCCAGGTGCAGTCTCCCTCTTACCCCACCTCCCAGACCCAGTTTCCCTCTCCCCACACCACCAGCCTGCAATCCCAATCTCCCCCAGAAGGCTCCTTGTCCCAGTCCTACTCCCTGGTTGCCTGCTTACCCCCCATCCAGCAGATCGGGCTCTTGTCCTTTCTGAATTCATATCAAGTAGCTTCTCCCTTCCTACTGCCTGGGCCCAGTCGGGGGTGGGGGAGTCCCTAAGAGCACAGAAGAAACAGGCTCCCTACTCTCAGTTCCAACCGTACCTGGCACAGCCTGCAGCAGCCCAGGCCTTCAATTGCAGAGAAAGTCCTGCTCAGCTCCAGGCTGGAGCATGCCCAGTGTGGATGGAATCTTTGGGGGAATTTCATTACTAAAATCTAAGAAGTCTCTACTAAGCATGTGCAAATGGCAATTTTTTCTAAGGTTTATAAGTTGGCCAAATTTGGTCAGATTTTCATTGGGATAGCGAGAGGAACATCCCCTAACATAAAGGCCACCTTCTGCCAAATATCAATTGCCTGCTCCAAAGCACGGAGTGCAAAAAATGTTCAAACTAAAGGATGCCAGAATGTTTTTAATGTGGACAAAGCAACATATTTTTTTCTAGCCTCATTCTCAGAAACAACTAAACTGTTTTGGCTGCAATCTTAAAAAACTAGCCTGAGGCAGACACCTGGCATGGAAAATTTCAACCCAAACAGTTGAGGTTTGGCAAAGTTATAAGCAACTGAAAACAGGGTCTTAAAATGGGAAGTGTTAGACAATATTAATAATAGACGGTCATACCCGCCCCACATATATTTCCCAAATGAAAGATGGGATTAATCCTCATATTTCTAACTAGCCAAACCAGGAGAAGCCCAGACTGTAGGCTTCTTAGGCTCTGAAAGACCGCTCTAGAGAAAGAAGATGGGAAACCTGCATGGGGACTGGTGAAAAGCAGGCAAAGGAGAGGTAGCTTCAAGACTTAGAACAATTGCTTCTAGTAGCTATTGGAAAGAATTTCAGCTACAATTTTTCAGCTCCTGTTCCCTGGCCAGGGGAGTGAGGAAAACCCAGGATTGTGCCGGACAGATTGGGACTGCTGGCAAATATGCCTTTCCTGCTCCAAACGAGACTTTCCTGACAGATACCCAATCTCTTCTTCTCTGAAGAAAGTGATTCTTCCAACTGTTTGACTGACAGTGGCTTCTTTTCCAATTAAACTCTCTGGGATACTTAGCACTATTTCGACAACCTATTCTTGAACTGAAAATCCTGTGCCAACTCCTGGTTTGTTTTCTCTTAGAGGATTAAAGAAGATAGTAATATTTCTGAAACCTAAGTAACACAGCTCAAGTATTATAGAGAAGGGTCTTCCTTCCTTCCTTTTAGCAGTTTTCATTTAATATACATTTGAACCTTATTAAACTGCACCTTTGTAAACTGGAAACCAGCAAATCTGCACTGAAAATGATTTTCTGGTTTGCAGTCCATTTCAACACATATCAGGAAAGTTCTGCTGCTATGCTGAGGCAGAGCCAGTGAGGCTGACAGATCAGTGATGTTCCACTGTAGCTAGTAGAGTTTGGAAATTCCATCATGACCAAAGAAAAATGAATAATCCTCACCCACCGCATGAGGAAGTTTCTCCTTAGGAAATCCTTGTGGCTAAGTGTCCCTGTCAGACAGAGTATGTGTAAATTTCAGTTGACAGAAAATATATCACAGCAACACAAAACAAAAGGCCAAATGAACTGGAGAAAACTGACTGCCTAACATTCTCAGTAGCTCTTAGAGGCTGCACCAAGGGGAAAAATATTTATGTATGAAACCAAGTCAATAAGAAAACTTTTTGGTTCACTTGATAGATAAGCTTGTCTCAACCAAAACCAGAACACCCCATGCTAAAGTGATAGAGAGACAAAAAGAAGCCCAAATTGCTTTTTCCACAGCCCGGGCCAAGGAAGAAGTACTGCTGCTCCCTCCCAACCATTCCCCCCATGCTTGCTCCAACGGCTTCTTCAATAACTTTCCCTCCTAACTGCTTGGTCCCTTCCTCATCCATCTCCCCACAACTGCTTCCACTCTCCTCCTGATATCTAATATTCCCACTCCCAATCCGTGCTTCCCTCAAGTGCCTATGCCCGTTCTCACACACCTCCAGGTCAGTTTCCACTATCTTCATACTGCTTACTCCATTTCATATCTGTCCTTCATACCTCCGCAACAGCTCTAAACTTTGCAGCACAATTTCCTGTTTGCTGTGGCAGAATACAGGGAATGAACACCTACCGAGTTCCTGGGGGTGGGCGGGCGCAAGCAGATTAGGGGGAAGAGTGAATAAACCCAGGACTCAAATAATTTCGGGGGACAACTAATAAAAAAAAACCAGGAACAGGAGTGAGGTCAGAGGACTACAAACAAGGAACTGGAAGGAGACACCAAGCAGACAACGCTGGACTGTGCCACTGCTCCTAAAAGGTGTGTAGGGAGCCAGTGGACACAGCCTAGAGGAACTTTGCCTGGATGCGTGATCGTAGGGAGGAACAGAAATGGGCCCACAGTCGTAGAGCACCTCCCCATCCAGCATCCTCCTCCTGGTTTTACAGATGGACACTTTGACTAGCGCCAGGAGGAGGTTGACGAGGAGGTCTCGTGACTTTGTGGGGCCATGGATAGGGTGTGACTAAATCAGGAGATGCAGGGGAAAGTGCGGCCAGACCCTGGGGAGAAGGTTCTGGAGGAGCCTGAAAAGGGGATGCAACCTGGAACACTTGAGATAGATGTTCGCCAAAGTCTCCCTCATCCTACAGAAGGGGCAGCTATTGGGGAAGGGGTGAACCACGCCAGGTATGAACCGCGCTGCATGAAGGAGCCACCAACTAACATCCTTGGCAGGCCGGGGGGGCCAAGGTGGAATACAGGCTGGCCCACCGGGGTTCCTCACCCTCCACAGATGGTAGGAGGGCCTGCCACTTGGCATCGGGACAGGACACGAGGGTGAGGAAGTGAAAGGTATGGAGCACAAACTTGTATAGATGTCCTGGGTGTGGTTCGGAAATGAACTGGCTGCAGATTGCACAGCCAGCTCGGGTTGCAGAAGGGAGGGGGCTGGGGTGGCTCACGGGGCAGGGGTCCCAATAACAAGGTTCAGATGGCCAGGGGTGAGTGGGGAGTACCCTCCCACAGGACCCGCTCAAGGAAAGCCTGAGAGGCGGGCGATAAGCCTGCCCGCACTTCCTGGAGTACATGCTGGGAAGTAGGAGGGGTGGAGAGTCTCATGAGCTGGCTGAGCACCAGGGGATCCACCCACTCCCTCTGGCTGTAGTCCAGGAGGTCTCTGATTCTGCTGATGCCTGCCAGGACCAACTTCCGGTGCACCGCGGGGGACTCTGCACACCAAGCTGGGGGTTGTATGGCAGGGGCTCCCTGAGGAGATCTGCCCCCTTGGCAGCAGCCACAGACCTGGTCGCCGAAACGAGCTTCTAGGTCTGGAGACGGTCCAGGTAGAAGACCGGCAGCTGGTAGAGGTCTCAAGGAAAACTCCTTGGATGGAGATAACATAGCTGCTGGTCATTTCGGAGCCCTTGGAGAGCAGGGAATGAACAGGTAAGCCTGCATTCTGACCACTCAGACACCAGTTAGTTCCCCTGGAGAAAGCCAACTGAGGTAATTAGATAATTGGCCTGGCCAATCAGTCCAGACGGACAAAGAAACAAGGGAAGGACGTGCCAGGGGAGAAAGAGGAACAGGGCTTGCTGAGCCCAGTCTCACAGAGGCCTCAGTGAAGGGAGACCTCTGCTCCTGTCAGGTTTTGAGAAGGGGGATGGAAGCACAGGGGATGTTGTAAATAGACTCTTGCACAGGTACTGTAGTGGTGATGGTGAAGGGAACTCAAATAAATGGCTCTGTGAATACACAACTATTGGAGTCTGTGGCAAGAAGACAGGAGCGAAGGCGTGCCCTCCTACAAGCAGCACTGGATTTTATGGCAAATTTAAGCAACCCCCTGAAATTCATGGAAGTCACAACCAGAGTTTTCAGTTATAATCCTTATACATCTCTGGTAGCCTCAGTTTCCAATTTGCTGCAGAAATGGCGCAGAATGATGTGCAACAGGGAGTACCCAGCACTCTGCTATAGATTCAGTTACAATGGAGGATGGGTTTATCACTTTGTATCCGAAATACTGCTGTTCAGACTGTTCAGGCAGGAGGGAATTTTGATGATGTGAGGTTTGCCCCTTAAACCTTAGAAAAAGTTTACCATTCTTTGTCATTGCTAGGACCACTAGAAAGTTTTACAGAATTTTAGCTTTAAAATAGTGAGGGGAAATTTGGGAAAGGTTTTTGTTTTGGCTACACATTTGGAGACTGAAAAGGTCAAAATACTCAGAATACTTCCCACCCCATGCAAAGAAACTACTCTCCTCTTCCTCACCTTTAGCTTTAATAACTACAACCTCCAGAAAAGCCTGAGAAATGAGATGATTGCCCAGGAAAGCCTGAAAGGTGATCAAACACAGGGTCTATCTAATCAAGGGAGAAAGTCAGAAGAACACATCTCTGTTAGCCCTCTCTTGCTTAAACCAAAGGCCTGTAAGCTCCAGTACTTTGTCTAATCACAACTGTCAATGTGTCACGCAGGAAAAGAGATGAGTTTTTCAGGTAGCCAGAGTCCAAACTACTTCTAAACTGAGTATCAGTTAGCCATTTAAGACACTCAGCATGGAAAACTTCAGCCTAAATGATTAAAGTTTGGCAAATTTATAAGTAACTGAAAACAGGGTCTTATAAGGGGAAGTGTCAGGCAGTCTTAATAATAGGCAGTGCTACCAACCTCACCTATAATAACCTTCTCTCTGGTTTTCCGCACTGCTCAGCTCTCCTCATTTCACTCTATTCAAAATTCTCTTCCTATCCCAACTCTGTCAGTTCTCCTTACGTTTCTTGATTGGCTTCATCTTCAAGCCTCTATATGTGATCTTGTCCCACCTAAATCTCAGCTTTCATTTCCTCCTTACACTCTTCCTAATCCTTTCATCGTCTACTCCATGTCTTTCTCCCACTCTCAGCTTACGTCTAAAATAGTCCCCTTCTTCTTATTCTCTAAGGGTATGTCTACACTACGAGGGTAATTCGATTTTACTTAAATCGAATATGTGGAATCGATATTGCAAAGTCGAACGTGTGTGTCCACACTAAGGACACACTAAGGACAGTAATTCGACTTTGTGAGTCCACACTAACGGGCGAGCGTCGATATTGGAAGCGGTGCACTGTGGGCAGCTATCCCACAGTTCCCGCAGTCCCCGCTGCCCATCGGAATTCTGGGTCGAGCCGCCAATGCCTTCTGGGTAAAAAAAATTTGTCGTCATCCGTCCGTCACTAACGCCCTCCCTCCCTCCATGAAAGCGCCGGCGGGAAATCAGTTCGCGCACTTTTCTGGTCAGTGACAGCGCGGACGCCACAGCACTGCGATCATGGATCACGCTGCGACCATCGCTGCACTTGTGGCCGTTCTCAACACCTCGCAGCTTATCATACACCTTTCCCTGAGGCAGATGAAGAGTAATCAGGCGAGGAGGCTACGACACCGCCGTGATGGCCTGAAGTCGGAGAGTAGCACAGAGCTGTCAGAAACCACGAGCCCCAGCGCCCAGGACATCACGGTGGCAATGGGGCATGTGGATATCGTGGAACGGCGATTCTGGGCCCGGGAAACAAGCACGGACTGGTGGGACCGTATAGTGCTTCAGGTCTGGGATGAATCCCAGTGGCTGCGAAACTTTCGCATGCGGAAGGGGACTTTCCTCGAACTTTGTGAATTGCTGTCCCCTGCCCTGAAGCGCCAGAATACCAGGATGAGAGCAGCCCTCACAGTTGAGAAGCGAGTGGCCATAGCCCTCTGGAAGCTTGCAACGCCGGACAGCTACCGGTCAGTCGCGAACCACTTTGGTGTGGGCAAATCTACCGTGGGGGTTGTTGTCATGCAAGTAGCCAAGGCAATCGTGAAGGTACTGCTCCCAAAGGTAGTGACCCTGGGAAACGCGCAGGTCATCATAGATGGCTTTGCCGCGATGGGATTCCCAAACTGCGGTGGGGCTATCGATGGGACTCACATCCCTATCCTGGGACCGGACCACCAGGCCAGCCAGTACATCAATAGAAAGGGCTACTTTTCAATGGTGCTGCAAGCACTGGTGGACCATCGGGGACGGTTTACAAACATCTACGTCGGATGGCCGGGCAAGGTTCATGACGCTCGCGTGTTCAGGAACTCTGGTCTGTTTAGACGGCTGCAGGAAGGTATTTACTTCCCAGACCACAAAATAACTCTTGGGGATGTGGAGATGCCTACAGTCATCCTCGGGGACCCAGCCTACCCGCTAATGCCCTGGCTCATGAAGCCCTATACTGGCGCCCTGGACACAGAAAAAGAACTGTTCAACTACCGTCTCAGCAAGTGCAGAATGGTGGTGGAGTGTGCTTTTGGCCGTCTCAAAGGGAGATGGAGAAGCTTACTCACTCGCTGTGATCTCAGTGAAACCAATATCCCCATCGTTATTGCAGCTTGCTGTGTGCTCCACAATCTGTGTGAGAGCAAGGGGGAGACCTTTATGGCGGGGTGGGAGCTAGAGGCAAATAGCCTGGCTGCTGATTACGTCCAGCCAGACAGCCGGGCCATTAGAAGATCCCAGCGGGACGCCCTGTGCATCCGGGAGGCTTTGAAAGCTAGGTTCCTGAGTGAGCAGGGCAACCAGTGACTTTTCAGTTTGTGGACAGAAAAGCTGAACCTGCCCCCGTTTCTTTACCCAGTTCATTTTGACTATCCTCTCCAGTTACATACCCCCTTCACCCCCTTCCCCTTCCCAAAAAATAAAATCATTTCGATTTTGTTAATGAACACCGTTGTCTGTATTGCTGTTTTCGCGGGAATATTTTAAACCGGGGACGCAGACTGTGGCGGGGGGCGGGTTCAGTGTTCGGATGCAAATGATGCCTCTAAACTCCCGGAATGACAGGCTCCGCACTGGTGGACTGGTTATTTCAATGGAGCCTGCCAGCACTCCTGGGGGGGACTGTGTGTATGTGTCGGCTATGTGACTTTCTGGCAGGGGGGGTAGGGTTACATATCCCCTGCTGCGTGGATCTGTGAGCCAGGATAAGGACCGCTGCATAAGATCTGTAACTGCCCTCCCCCGCCACAAAGTCACAGAGCAACCCCCCT
>NW_020664409.1:16907626-16920126 GCF_002925995.2 Terrapene triunguis
CCCCCCCCCCCCCCCAGAACATGAAAAACACCTCCCAGACTGACCAGGGTAACCAGTGACTGCACTGTGTATGTGTCCTGATGCTGGACCTGACACCGCCTCTGTACCCTGCTAAAGGTCACTGTCCTGTCCAATTACCAAGCCCCTTCCCCCCCTCCAGACAGACTCTCCCTCAAAAGAACCTGACTGAAACAGTAATGGAGAGAAACAAACATTTTATTGCGAACCAGACATGAAACGTGGGGTGTGAAACTTGGACGGGGGCTTGTGTGAGGTGGGTAGGAAAGGGCTTATGAAATTTTGGGGAATGTCAGCCTTCTAGTGCTAGAGCAGTCTGCAGGGGTTGACTGAAAGTTTTAACGGCCCTTGCCGCCCCTCCTTCTTTGGACTTTGGGTGAGGGGGGTGTGGGACTTGGTGGCGGGTGAGGGCGGTTACAGATAGACTGCAGCGGGGCTCTGTCCTCCTGCCTCCGGTCTTGCAGAACATCCACAAGGCGCCGGAGCGTGTCCGTTTGCTCCCTCATTAGTCCAAGCAGCTTTTCAGTAGCCTGTTGGTCCTCCTGACGCCACCTCTCCTCCCGTTCCATGACTGCTCGGTGCATTTGTGACAAGTTCTCCCTCCACTGTGTCTGCTGGGCTGCCTGGGCTCGGGAGCAGTCCATTAGTTCTGAGAACATGTCTTCACGCGTCTTCTTCTTCCTCCGCCTAATCTGCGCTAGCCTCTGGGAGTGTGCTGACAGGCTGGGTTGGGAGACAGTCGCAGATGTGTCTGTGTGAATTGTAAAAAGGGAGTGAATTCCTGAGACAGATAAATGAAATTGTATACAAAGAACCTAGTCTTTCTCTGTGAACAAGACCATGCACTGAACCTCTCACATGCGCACTCAGGACAAGGTCGAATTTTCGGCCGTCGCCTTCAGTGCCTGTGGACTTGCGGAAGTCTTGGAGTGTTCAGAGAACTGTGGCTGGAGACCTGAACTTCTGGAGCGGGCAATAATGGTAAGCCGCAGACTTGTGGCTGCTTAAAACTCCAGCAGTAGCACTGGCCTCCTTTCACATTGAAAGCAATGCCAGTCTCTGCTGCCAGCAATCAGGACAGCATGAACTCTGCCCCTGTCCCACCCCCTCGCGGCTGTCCCAGGGAAAGATCCCTGTATGCTGCCCCTCTCCCTCCACCGCGTGGCTGTCAAGCAGTCCCAATACTAACATTCCCCTCCCTAATTCAAAGCAGGGCGTCATGAGCGACATCACCCTCCTGAGGATCCCGGACACCCAGAGAGAACGCATGCTGCGGGAAAGCATGCAGAAACCGGGGCCGTATGCCGCCATGCTATGTCGTGCGATGATCCCGGAGTACTTGATTGTGGCGTGGAGGGGACATGTCTGCTACCACGGAGGGCCCACTAAGATCGCCCTACCCCGGAACCTGATCAACAGGCTTGAGCTCTACCTCCACGAGACCTACGAGGAGTTCTCCTACGAGGATTTCTCGTCGATCCCCGGCCACATTGACCGGATTTTCGCGTAGGTGCACTGGGACTTTGGAGTGGAGCGTCTTGGGCCTGGGAATCATGTAGTAACGGACATTGTGAAAATTTTTTAAAACACTTGGGACTAAATTGAGAAGAGCCTAAGACAGAGAAATCATGAAAACCCATTTGTTACCTTTGTAAATATTCCTGTTTTGTACCTGATTATTTTTTTACTAGTTTACAGAACTTTTATAAATGTACATTGTTAATAGTATAAATATTACCGTTCTGTTTTAAATAAATGTTTACATGTTTACAGCACTTACTGCTTGATCCTTCCCCTGATTCTGTGTCCGGGGTAAGGGATGGGGACGGTTGGTACGGGATCTCGGTAAGGGTGATGAAGAGCTCCTGGCTGTCGGGGAAATCAGCGGTGCCAGCGCTGTCGACTGCCTCGTCCTCCTCATCTCCTTCTTCATCTTCCCCGTCCGCTGTCATGTCCGACGAGGAACCGGCCGCGGACATGATCCCATCCTCGGAGTCCACGGTCACGGGTGGGGTAGTGGTGGCGGCCGCTCCCAGGATGGAATGCAGTGCCTCGTAGAAACGGGATGTGTGGGGCTGGGATCCGGAGCGTCCGTTAGCCTCTTTGGTTTTTTGGTAGCCTTGTCTCAGCTCCTTGATTTTCACGCGGCACTGCGTTGCATCCCGGCTGTAGCCTCTCTCTGCCATGGCTTTGGAGATCTTCTCGTAGATCTTAGCATTCCTTCTTTTGGAGCGCAGCTCTGAAAGCACGGACTCATCGCCCCACACTGCGATGAGATCCAAGACTTCCCGATCAGTCCATGCTGGGGCCCTCTTTCTATTAGATTGCACGGCCATCTCTGCTGGAGAGCTCTGCATAGTTGCCACTGCTGCTGAGCTCCCCTCGATGTCCAAAGAGGAACTGAGATTCAAACTGCCCAGACAGGAAAATGAAAATGAATTCAAATTTTCCCGGGGGTGTGGCTGGTCAGAGCATCCGAGCTCTGACTGCTGTCCAGAGCGTCAACAGAGTGGTGCACTGTGGGATAGCTCCCGGAGCTATTACCGTCGATTTCCATCCACACCTAGCCTAATTAGATATGGCCATGTCGAATTTAGCGCTACTCCTCTCGTTGGGGAGGATTACAGAAATCGATTTAAAGAGAGCTTTATGTCGAACTAAATGGCTTCCTGGTGTGGACGGGTGCAGGGTTAATTCGATATAACGGCGCTAAAGTCGACATAAAAGCCTAGTGTAGACCAGGCCTAAGTGTTCTCTCTCCTATCATCTTCTGTTCACAAACAACATTTAAATGCTCCCTTTCCTAAATACGTGTTGTTCTTCATACTGTGTCTCTTTTGACTGTAAGCATTTTGGGATGCAGAACATACATTTCTGCACTCATAAACTGCATTGTAAATTTATGATAATAGATAAGTATTTTAATAATTACTAAAATAATACAATAATAATAAATAGTGAGGGCATGATTATTAAGAATGCTTAAATTATTTTTTGTTTACAGACTACACACAATACTTATGGGCATGGGAGTATGCTGTTGCTGATCCAGTTTTGATGTGAATGAACTGCAAAATTTTTAAATGCTATTATGGAAGCGCCTTTAACAACACATACATAGTGTTAACAGGGTGGAAAAGGTCTCATCCCTATCATCTCTACAGAAAGGCCTATTTTTTTGTCCTAGATGTCTCCTGTGGAGGGCTCAGCGGTGCAAACAGAGCCCTAAATAATTACTATATACCATATATTTTAAAGTTCTGTTTATCAAATTATCATGTTTGAAACAAGTGGAAAACCCAAACTATGGTCTGCTGGCTACTCCTCCTAATTTCCAGCTACTTCTACAGTTGATCAGGCTTTTCACTGTGAAGAGGAGCCCAAAGGCCTGAAAAAACAGCTTGAAACAGAGACAGCCTATTTGCCTCTAGTAGATGCTCACTGTTACATACGAAGAACTGAGAAAACAAGAATCATCCCTTATTGTATAAAAGATATCCAAAAATTTCATACATACTTTCCTAACACATTTTTCCATAAGAGAAATTGCAGTAATTGCTACAGAGCTGTTCTTTGACTGCAAACTGTGATTGTGATAGGGACGCATGGTCTGTGTGTTCATGAATGGGAGAGGAAAAAGGCCATGAGACAATCCTTCTCGTAAAATATGGTGCACAGTATAAGAAAGTTTAAAACACCTGGATTTCAACCCTTATCTAACACTGAAAGTCTGCTGTAATTAAGTTTCACACTCTTCTACTGGCTTAAATGGAAAGGAAAAATAACACATACCCATCCAAAAATTTCACCCCCCCTTCTTAATAACCATTTAATGAAACAGCACAACACTTATTGTGCTATACTTTACATAGAATTCCACTTTTTTTTTTTTTTAGCTTGGGTGTGGGAAGAGGCTACATTATACATTTGATTCGGACAATGCCAAGTAATGTAACTGCACATTAAAGTCAAAGAGCAGTTCACATGAGAAATAGAAACACAAAGTGAGTCACTCATCTGGATAAAATACATACATTATTAAATTTTGTTTCTTTATTACATTGACCTATAAATGTCTTGAGAAGTACAAGATTGAAATGAGCGAATGGAACTGATCATATGAACAGTGATCTATGTGAAAAGTGTAAGTCACCATCTTCAAAAATTCATGAAAACATTTGAACAAAAACACAAATTGCTTAGGCATTGCAGAAAGTTCAGGAGCTGCCATAAACAATAAGTGTGCCATCCCCAATTACTCTACTACGGTAGTGTACTTTACTGAAATTACAAATGTAACGTATGGAAATCAGGGCTGTCAATTAATCACAGTTAATGCATGCAATTAACGCAAAACAAATTAGCTAGATTAAAAAAATAGTCCACTCAGTCCTACTTCTTGTTCAGCCAATCCCTAAGACAAACAAGTTTGTTTACATTTATGGGAGATAATGCTGCCCACTCCTTTTTTACAATGTCACCTGAAAGTGAGAACAGGCATTCACATGGCACTGTTGTAGCCAGTGTTACAAAGTATTTACATGCCAGATATGCTAAATATTCATATGCCCCTTCATGCTTTGACTTGTAAGCTCTAAAGTTTTATATTGTTTTGTTTTAGAATGCAGTTATGATAAAAAATTTTAAAATCTACATTTGTAAGTTGCACTTTCATGATAAAGAGATTGCACTACAGTTCTTTTATGAGGTAAATTGAAAAACTATTTCTTTTGTTTATCTTTTTACAGTGTGAAATTTTTAATGAAAATAATAATATAAAGTGAGCACTGTACACTTTGTATTTTGTGCTGTAATTGAAATAAATATATTTGAAAATGTAGACAAACATCCAAAAATATTTATAATAAATTGAAATTGGTATTCTTTTATTGTTTAACAGTGTAATTAAAACTGCAATTAATCGCGACTATTTTTTTTTAATCTCAGGATTAATTGTGATTTTTTTAATTGACAGCCCTAATGGAAACTAATTTTATACGCAGTCTGTCACTAAAAGTTGTAATATCACTTTCATGTTTCCCTTGGGGATAGATTCTCTCAACTGCACAAAGTGTGAGTAAACAGCATTGGCTCGGGGGAATCCATGACAATTGGTGGGCTGGAAACCTCCCCTCCAACTCATGGAGTAGCAGCAGCGTTACTTCATAGACATTACTGCAACCCAGTGAAGTGGGCTGTATTTACCACACTAAATCAGTGTCCTGCTTTGTGTCAGCCAGCAAAAGCTGTTTAAAGACACTGACTTGGCTTTTTGACCCAGTTTCTGATAACACATAAAATTTATTTCTTTGTTCCACAAGCACCAATAAGTGTTCAACAAGGATGGAGGCATCATTCTAAAAAGGTCTCTTTATAATGGAAAAGACTATGGCTTGAACTTCAGAGATACTGAGCACCTGTAGTTCTCATTGCCTTTAGCCAGAAGTGGGGGTGCTCAGCACTTCCAAAAAATGAGGCCATTAGTCTTTATGTAGCTGATGAAACACATTATAGAACTTTGTATGCTAATCCATTGTAGAACTGCCGGAAAAGTTCTTAGTGGACCACCAGACATCTCCTTATTAAGTCAAGGTCAGTGAAAGCCGTAGTCCATTCTACATTCAAAGACCATACTGTACAGAGAAGCAGTATACTTACTAACTAGATACTTTTTTTTACCATAGAATAGAGATGTCAACCAACAAATCACAGGTTGCATCCTTCTTTAGTAAGAAAATGATACCATTTCTGGGTCGAATTTTTCCCCTCTCTAAGTACTGACATGCTAACACACATGGTATTGTGCAACTGAGCATATCTATGTCAAACAGGTGTGTGTGGCAATGCACCATGCTAGTGAAAGTGGAAAGCATACATTTACCACCTCTTAAGATTAATTATATTTCTTTCCTCTTTAACTTGAACATATTTTTTTATTCCCTTCTCTTTCTCATTTTAAAAATATAAACAATTCTGTGATCAGTAGCATCCTCTGTTTGCCAAACTGACTTCTGAGGAAGATGTTTTGTCCTCTGAGTGACAAAGGGCCAGAATCCTATATTCATGTTGAGTAGTACTTTCCTCTGCAAATAATTCCAGTGAAGAAAATGGCACTATTTGAAGAGCCAAGTATTTCTCAGTGTAAGTGCACAGTTTGGCCCAATTCTGTTCTCAAGAGGAGGAATAGAATAAGAAGCATCAGAAGCAAGAGAATGAAGGGCTAAGTGATAAGGCACGCTCAGGTCCGAGAACCAGTCCTCCTCTGTGTCAGGTATCTGTCAGATATTCTGAACATTCCTCCTGGATGCCAAGACACCTTATGCCTGGAGGCTGGGAGAACGCGAAGCTTATTAAAGTGGTCAAGACACCTCAACTACATGTGAGTATTTGCTCCTTTGCCCTTGAATCAAGGGTCTCTGACAGGTGATAAAAATAAATCTTGGATAGGGAGATGTTTTGTATCACCCTCCGAGACACTTTGTATTACAGCAGGGAATTATTTAAGCCATGTAGACCATATTTGATTCCAATCCCTTTCAAACCTTATTGTAATTTTCGTGGGCATTCTCTGTGCAGAGAAAACGGTGTCCAACAGGGATGCACAAGAGAAATATAGATACAAAGAGAGGTGCATGTGGCTAAGCACTGAGATAAAGCTGTGCAATGGATAAGAATATTGTGGAACCTGCATAAGTAAAAAGAACACCAACAAAAGGCATATTGTGCCTTTTTACTTTGAAACAAATAGAAGACACAGATAATTTTTCTGCTAAAGAATCATCTCCGATTGTTTGTGCCACAGAGGCAGATAAATGCCAAAAAGATAGATCCTTCTGTCTCTGAGATACTGTCCTGTATAGTATAAAGTTAATAGCAAAGTAATAACGAGCCTCCAGTCCTGACATAAAATATAAACTTATGCCTGCTGGATGCAAGCATCATGATCTATAACCTCAAATGCCTGAGATCATAGCAGGGAAGTCTCCACCAGGGTGGCATGAGGAGGGCAGATGCCATCCAGCAAATAAATTGCATTAAAAGTGTTTCACTGGGACCAAACCTGTTTATAATGGCCAATATTTTCAACCTAACTTTAGGCATCTAAATATATATTAGGGCACTGATTTTCAGTGAAGTTGAGTACCTAAAACTCTCCCTGAAATCACTGAAAGCTGCTAATGGTCAAGATGTCTGAAAATCAGGATATTTTTATTTAGTTCCCTAAAGACAGATTCAGGTGCCTACCTTTAGGCATCTATGGTAGGAAAGTTTGGCTAATGTGTTTAGCCATCATAATGTAATAAATCTATTACAAATAACTTAAGAGAAGGTTATGGTTGCATGGTTAAGTACTCAAAACTCAATAAATTAAAAAGTTTATGTTGCATGTGCAGCACTAGCTCTTCCTCTTGTGTGTATACATTAGTCTATAGGACCAGACCCTGAGCTGACTTAAACTGATGCAGCTCCATTGACTTAAACTTTGTCCATTGACTTCAACAGAGCTACACAAATGTACAACCTCTGAGGGTCTGGTCCAATGTTTTAGTTTCTTGATCATATACTACTTCTCTAAAAACATAATGTAATGACATACCTTTTTTCTGTAGCTCGGGATAAATATGTGTAGAATTTGTAAAATATTTTCTGTTAGTCTTTATATACAATACTTTCAGTATTATACTGGTCAGATATATCTTCATTAACTTAGGAACTCGATATAATACCTTTTCTATGCCTATCAATACTTTTATCAGCACCCAGATACTACATATTTTGCACAATGCATAATGAAGAAAATGAGGCAGCTAACTATGAAGGTAACTTTAGCTGTATATTTGGTCTGTAAGTGGTCTATATGCTAGCTCTATTACTGAAGTACTGTTACATATTTCATATAAATGAATTTAATGAACTCTGTGCAACAAACACAGAGTATTACACAATACTGCAAGATACTACATAACTGTAGCAAAGGTTGCAAAAATATGTATGCTATTATCTTGCATTATTTGAGAAATAGTATCTGCATTCACACAAGAGGCAAAGTTAAGGATGGTAATGCAGTTTTTCCCCCCAGCTTTCCTCTTCTAAAATTACTGAATTGTTTCTGCTTATACTATTTTTATATATAAAAACAATATATATAATGTTCAAGAAGAGATCAGGCTTGGTAAATTCCAGCCCAATCAGAGAACATTTTATAAAGTTATCTGGAAATGAGAATCGGGAGTTAGAATGGAAGCACATGACTTTAACTACAGCAGTTACTACACTCCTGCTAAAATGTAGATGCACTGACATAGTGACACATTGATAGAATACAGTGTAAAATTTTCTAAATGCATCATCTTAAATACTTATAAATATATAAACATCCTGTAGTAAGTGGGAAATGAATGAGGCAGTACCTCTCACATATGTAAATTTTTTGCTGTCACAGAAGTTAATTCCCAGAAATGACAACCCCATTGACTTCAGTGAAAATGAATAGTTGTGACTAGGTGAGAACTTGGCCTTGTACATTCATCTTTATAACAAATTTACTTCATGATGTTGGCAGTCAATCTCTGAAAACCCCACCCTTGTGTGAACATCGCACTTCCCTCCAACCAGACTTGGTTGAATAATCTGACATCATGGCTGTGAGTATATGGCTTCAGGATCTCCAGGAAAGCAGAGTAAGTGCTATCAGAGAAATTCTGCTCTAAGACAGTGAATGTCCTGAATCGGATTATTCTACACAGTGCCACAATACAAAATCCATGGAAAATTCACAATGCAACCATTAGAACCATACATTCGTTAGCAATTTCTGTCCAGTGTACATTCGACAATAGTGACTTAACCACACACTATTATTCTTGATGATATTATATTATCCTCATGCAAGTCACTAATATACAAATTACAGTGGTTTAAACAGTGATGCTTCTGCATCTGTTTGAACAAAACCTACTCAAATAATCAAACACAATGAACTACTAAAAAGCACAATTAAGGTAAAATGTATTAATAAATGTTTAAAACTTATACTTTTTTTTAAGTCTTCTGAAGCAGAGACCCAATTTAATTTTATCTGATATTAAATTTTTATAACCAGGTGGTATGAAAGCTTTACCAGTTTGAAAGAGAAATCCTGCTTTACATGCAAGCCTTGTGGTATCTCTTTAAGTTGCATCTATTAATTACAAACCATCTTAAAATTGCAAAAGGGCAACTGAAACAACACTGGCTTTGAACTATGTCTCAGTCCAAAATAATGGATTCATCTTAATATGATCTCTAATTTTCACTCAGGGACCCTCAGGCAGATTCTTGCAAAAGCTTCAGGCAGTGTGTAATCTATTTGGGCCTTTAAAAAAAAGTCGGTAGTGTACTTAGCATTAATTTAAAAAAGACACCTGATCTTTACAATTTTATCTTGCTTTAAAATTAAAATGAAGATTACTCAAACTCATAGCTAATAGCATTTGATATACAGCCTGGGCGTAGAGATTTTACAAAAATGAAAAAGAGAAAGCAAACAATGAACCAATATATTATTTGTGCTGTAATGTGCTATTTGACTTGCTTTATTCCCCAGTCTGGATGATACTCCCTTGCTATAGAGAATATACCAAAGGGTAAAGACAGCTTTACCGACCTGTGTGCTGCCTCCGATGCTTAGTGAGGGCATGACGTGTCCCGCCGGCAAAGCCACAAAGGTCACACAGGAACGACTTCTCGCCTGTTGCAACAATAAACAGATGAGGGACTGCGGAGGTCACAGATCATTAAAACATATCTATCAAGGCTTTCAGGGTTACTAATTCCTCCAATCAAATGTTTCCATGTAAATATGTCAAATGGGAATGAAATTACCACTGCGGTTTATTGACTGTGATAAAATCTGAAAAGCACCACTGAACATAATTACATACTTGTCAGACCCATAAAAATTAGCTTTATTATCAATGGAATGGTTTTGTACAACTTCATTTCTGTTAGATGTCTTCCAGATGGGGCTGCTTTATGCACTTGAACAGTTTTTATGCATATCCTGATTTTTTACAATTCCCATACATCTGGCCTTTCTGTGCTGAGTAAAGATTGCCTGGAAAAGTTAATATACTGTATATATGATTCTGCTTAAATAAAATATATTGAATTTACTAATAAATTAAGGATAGTGAGAAATTTTAACTGACTTGATCATGGTCTTCTTTAGTAACCTTATGTTTAATAAAATGAATTAAATTATTTTCTTGAATATATTGAAGAGCCCAGGCAACAATAAAAGCCATATTATTCAGTACCAGTGGCAATTCAGTACTGTTTATGTTTCTAAAACTTTCATGACATAAAGAAAACAAGTCTGGGGATTACTACAGAAATTGCAGTAGAACTCATATTGTTCATCTTTAATGATATTTCTTCATTCCAAACCTCCGGAACAATTAGAGAGAGATTTGGCAGGCTCACTACTTGTAAAAAGTGTGTAAATGCTCATTTTTTAGTATTTTTATTCCAGCTAAAATTTTGCCCCATTGTCTATAAAAACAATCTATCATTTCACAGTAGCCTTTTTACACAGTAAGTACTAGCATACTAGGCAGTTTCATCCCATAAGACCCATTGAGAAGGGCATGATGGAATAATAACTTTAACCTTGGACAGATCCTGTGCAATTATAAAATAGCTTTAAAAACAAATTAGTCACTTTACTAATTTGGAACCAAATTGTACCCACCCACGGAAATGCCAAGGAGAAAGCATTAGAAGAGTCAGGACACTGCATGTGGGGAATCTAACAGAGTTTCCTTAAAACTCTCCCAATGGAAAGAGGATTTAGGCTCCTCAAAGGATTAGAAGGGGTGCTGTCTCCCAACTCAACTGAGACCTACAGTATTCAGAGAAGTCTAGCCCAGTCCTGAGGGGTCAGACCCTCCAGGCTGCTTTTCTGGCTCCTTTTACCCCTGGTAGCCATCTACATTAGTACCTGTGCAAAACATTCCATTCAGGAGAGGTACAGAGCCTGAATTCATGTTGCTTTGATAGCATTAATATAAGTGAGATACTTATTGGGATATCCACTGTCTATGGAGAGAAGAATGCCACAAACAAGAGCTCCTATCCCTCCCCCTCCAGCATGGCAAAACCCCTATGGGAATTCCAAGCCCATGGAGCATCGAGAGAGGGGATTCCACATAGTAGCAGCGAGCTGACCCCTCGACAGAAATGTGGGGCCCTGGTATATCATGTTCGCCTGGGTCCTACCCCTCTCCAATTTCACTTTATTTACACAGATGTTACAGAGGTTTTGGGGGCTCCCCTGAGCTCAGGGCCCCAGTACAATTGTTCCCTCTGTCCCCTACTCTAATCAGCTCTGTGGATGATTTTATGGTAGCAGCACTCTCCTTTTCCTTATCCCCTAACCAAATATACCTGATGTGAGATACCTGCGCTCTCGATCTGGAGAAAATTATCAAGCTCTTGGAATGATTCAGGCTAAATTTCAAAAGTGGCCTCAAACTTATCACTATAGTGTGTGCACAAAAACATTGACCTGTACAAGGTACCTCAGTGTCTAAAATGGAGCTTGGACAGGCAAATCCATATATTATGGCACACAAAAACATAAGTAGCAACATTTTACACAAATTTAGACTTGCAACTGTAGGGTTCACTTTTGAAAATTTGGATCCTTATGCAATAGGTATTCCAAATGGTATCCTACGTGCAGAATACCTTTTGGTAACTGAATATAAGAATTAGCTCTAGCCATTTTGTAATTGTAACTGAATTAAAAACCAACCAACCAACAAAACCCACTACAACAGACAGAAAAACAGTAGTAATTAAAAACAGCCCCTCATTTCCTCTTGACGTGAATATATTCCTTTTAAGGAGCAAATTAATACCAGCAAAACTTTAAAATTATATAACCAAAATCTGAATTCTAGCTCACAATCTTACTGATTAATATTAATTACTGAAGTAATATATTGTTTTTTTACAAAGAAATTTCCCTCTATAATCTCTCTGCTCTTCTTGTTTGGATTTTTGTGTCAAGATCTTTTCTCTAGCACTTGAGTTCATCAAAGTATTAAAGGAAGGGAGTAGAAGGGCTATAAAGAAGGAAGCTTAATTATAATTAATTAAATATTAATTTAATTAATTAATTCATTTTAAATATAAATCTTTCTAACTAGCTGCAATACCCACCACTCCAGCATAAAATTCACACTTTAAAGTTAAATGCTGTTCCATGCCTACTAGGAAATAGTTCATATATATTGTCATAAATTAGCTCATGTTGTGTTTAACATCTCTGAGCAGACTTGAGAGTGACCAGCAGCTTTGTATGTTAATGAGGACTCAGAGTATCCATAGTACCTTTGCAGGCTTGAAAATTTATTGTGTGTTTTATTTTTGGCTGTTTTTTTTAATGTCTTTTTGAAACACTGATACAAAATATTAAAAACAGAGGAATTATTTTA
>NW_020664409.1:16925126-16937626 GCF_002925995.2 Terrapene triunguis
AATGAACCCCCAGTGTCCTAGGCGTTGCAATCTGCATGGGATTTTGGACAGTCTTTAAGTTATCATCTTAATATTATTTTAACTTTTTTTGTATAAACATGTTCTTATTTTATGTTGAATAAAAAAGAGTAAGAGAAGGAGAGAAGAATGAGTCTGGATGCTATCGGTGGTCACTGTTGACCTCTAGGTCATTGGCCTCAATCTGATTCAGGTTCACAGTGATTAGAGCTGGCCAAGGATTTCTAGAATATTATTTGTTGTTGTTGTTGTTGAATTTGCCTGTTCTAGAGGTCTCCCAATGTTTTTAAATTTTGAACTGTGGTGGTTGGTTATGTTCAGGCACATTAATTCAATAATACTGGTGCTGTTTGCTGATTGCCTGTGCCTACCCAATGGTTAGCAGAAGACATTTTGGCTTATTTTCTCTAAGGAAGTGGCAGGATCTCACATTCTCTAGACACAGTTTGTAGCAGCATAGTGGATTTTAGGGCCTTTGTCATTCCCTTCCCCCAAGAGCAGGAGGATCTATACATTGCCTGGTAAAGTTCTCCATATGGTCTGGAGGGTTGAACTAAGTATCCAGTCTCTACATTTTTTGAGTTCCCAATCATCAGGAGTAAGATTTTCATTAGCATGCTCAGGTGTTGTCTATTTTAACTCAGAGGTTTTCTTTTATTTGCTTTGGATTGTAATAAAACTGTGGCATCTTGGGGAACATTTTGATGCCATACAACATCATAGCCTCAGCTTAAAAATTAATTCCTTTACTCCTGCTGCCTATAATTCTAGTTTAAAGGCACTCCTCCACCTCACTGGCTTCTCTTGCGGCAGCTGCCATGACCCTATAGATGAAGCAGAAGCAAGAGAAGAAAAAAATAACAGGGCCAGCAGCTGGGCCAGAAGTGGAAACCAACTACTGGCAAAACAGTTGTAGGAGGTGTTTGTGTGGATTAACTCCATCCCCACAAGCAAATGAGGCAGATACCACTCTCTGGATGTAGAGAAGAACCTGTGTCCCTTATGAGAAGTCACAGTTTTACTCCAATGCCAGAGATATAAAGCTGTCCCACAATCACAAGAAGCTGCTCTCATTGGGCCACCATCTGCTCCCACTCAGAGGATAACTGTAAAACAAAGCTGGTGCCCTTCAGGTGGCGGCTGGTCAGACCACTGACTGTTTCTTTGTTTGTTGGCATGTTTCTTTGTTTTTCCAAATATGTAGAGCCTAGTCTGATCCCCGGGCCACTTCTGGAGGTGGAACCAGAGTGCATGCATCCCTAATCAGTTGGGTCCCTAACTGACCTGATGAATATAGACTGTACTATTACATACAAAAAACTATGTTAAAAATGCCAAGGTTGCAAAGTTAAGCCCATAAAAGTTAAGAAATGACAAAGGTTGCCCATGTAGCTTTAATTCAGCCCTCTTGGGCATATGCCTTATGATACAGTCAGAAATTACACAATCACATACTATTTTTTCCACAGGATATCTGATTCATTCAGTGCACAGGAGGGACCGGTTCTAGGGATGAATCAGAGCTGTGTAGTGAGGAAGCACGTTGTCTGTAGGATCCCTCCATTTGTTGCCAAAGTTGGAAAGATCCTACAGACAACAGCCTCATTCACTATACAACCCTGATTTATTCTCTGAACACCATTCATTCTGTGCACTGAATGAAAAAGGGGTCCCGTGGAAAAAGCAGTATGAGATCATGTAATTATAGATCATATTATAATTCATACACATCAGGAGGCCGAATTAAGTTTGCATGGGTAACCTTAATTCTGACATTTCCTAACTTTTGAGCTCTTGACATTGCAACCTCAACATTCTTTTAACATAGGATATTACAGCTTAAAAAAAACCAGAATTTTTTAAAAAAGCAAACAGGAAAAAGAAAGCTAACAGAGTTACTGATGGCAGTAGTAGCTGTTACTCTTTATGTGAGCCAGCCCCACTAGTGGAGGGCAGTGGCGGGGAGACGCACGCTTTGCAGCGAGTTTCCCAGCTCTTTGCTGATAACAGACTCGGGAATCCTGGGTTCGATTCCAGGTTCTGGAAGGGAAGTGTGCTCTGGAAGTTATAAACCCTCCTGGCTCCTGCCCCTGTCTACCCACCCAGCTCCTGTCCCTGTCTCCACGTCTCCCACCCCTGAGTAGGCCCCCACTCTGGCTCCAGTCCCTGCCAATCCCCTTTGCTTCTACCTATTCCCTCCCCTCCCCAAAAGATTAAGTTTGGCATAATTATAGCACTAAAAGCAGGGTCTTATAAAGTGTTAGGAAACCTAACCTTTAGTCGTAGCTACAAGCTCTCCCTATAATCTGTCTCCTTCAACAATCCACAATTGCCAACGATGGCTGACAAGGTATTTTTGTACAAAATTGCAAATGAACAGATTTTTGGAAGCATGTGTTTTCATACTAGTACCTGATTTGATATGCCAATCTGCAAGAATCTGATCAAAAGCTAAATTTCCAAGACTTGAAAATAATTCTGAATTAACAGGCCAACCCCCCTCTCCATAAATTTCACAAATGATTTTTCACCAGTTTAGCCCAGCCACAATAGTAATTGTAATATATACTATAAGTTGCCTGTGCAGAATGTTTTGGTGATATCATTGCAGTGAACATGTCTACAACACAAAAATTACCATCACAAATAGCACCTTGGCTGTAATTTCAACAGATACGTTGTGATGCTTCCCAGGGATACCCAGGGTTGTGAGGCACATTAGCATGAGGAAACCTTGTCTGTGCTTGCTGTGGATCAGCTTCCAACTCTACCGACCACAGGCAACATAAGCACTCTCCTCTAGACCTATGGAGGCCTCGCTCTTTCTCTACAGGTTAGTGATAAGCACTGTCCAACCCCCGAGTCTTACGAGACTCTCCCTGGAGTATCTAGTCCCTGTTCCACTGAACACTCACCAGGCCATATTCACAGATTCACAGCTTCCAAAGAAACAGTGTATCCCAGCTTACCAGTTACATCTCACCTCACCACTCTGCTTAACACTCAGCACCTAAGATTGTTTATAATGAAAACAAGTAAATGTGTATTTAGCAAAGTATAGAGATTCAAGTGATAGCAAGTAGAAGTATTAGAAACAAGTGGTTACATATAAAAATCATAGCACACATTTGAGAACGTAGGCTTACTTAACTAGACACTTTCATGTCTTATAGTGCAATGCTCACCCAAAATCCTTCCAGCGCTTTACAGCCAGGCTTGGTTGTGATCCTCTGTACTTAAGACAAACATGCTATTAAGCCTGTCTCCCTAGTGAAGATACAGAATGTACCCCTGCACCCTCAGATACACTCAGAAATAAACAGCACAATGGGATCTTTTTTTATTTCCATAAATCTCCACTCACGAAAATTTCACAATCTCTTGATTAGCATCTGGCTCAGAATGCAAACAGTCATCCATCGTGAGAGATACACACGGGCCCAGAAAGAGAGATAAGCACCCATTATCTTCTGCTTGAAAGGAACCTGAGACATGTCACCTCCTGGTAACCTGCCTCAAGAACATAATTTTCAGTACAGACATATAACTCCCCTAATACTATCCATCCATGCATTTTGCATTATGATGACAAGTGGGCTATTGACTCTTACTAGAGATTTCATATGCTACCCTTTAATGAAATATTATGCATATATCTAACCCTGAAGATCCCCATAAAATTCCACATGCCCCAGTGCCCTCCACCAGCTGGCACCAAGAGGTTCTTGGAACACATGCCAAGGAATGGATGGGAATGGGAAATGACCTACTCCCTTGCCCCTAAACGTATTATAGTAGCTGAGGCAAATGAGCAATGCTACACACTGTACTCTCTTTGTGCAATATATTTAACTGGGCCACTACATTGTGCTGTACTGTACCTATTCTGTGGACTAACGGAATAGGGCTGTGAGCCTGGCACCTATCATCCGGAGTTCCAAATTCAATTTAAAACAGAAAGTACATTTCTACATTTTTAAAACCAAATTGTTACCCTTATTTGTTGTAATGTATCATTAAGAAGCTGTTACCCTCTGCTATCTAACGATATATCTGGATAAATTTTAAAACAAAAATTCACCACATTACAATTTTGTTGCTAACAAAAGACTGACAAGGGACTGTTTAATACACACAGCTTTTCACATAAATTACTCAACTGAGGCACATTGCTAGTTTCTGCATGTGAAGATTGTAGTCTGATGTTTTCAAAAAGGACTACACCTTGGGAAAGTGAGCAGTAATGCAGGGTGATGGACTACATTCCTACAGAAAGGGGCAGGGTGAATTGTATCCACTCATAGAGGGTGGAAACAGAGAGGCAAACTACATAACAGTGGGTCTACTTTGAAAAGTGAATTTCAGAAAATGGCATAGTTGAGTTCTGCATTTATTGTCTCTCAAATTTGTTCCATTTCCAAGTAAATTGATCATTTTCCTAACTGCCAGCCTGAGGTCTTCAACCTGGGGTCTTCAAATCAAACTGTTCTTTCTGGCTCCACTAATCAGATTCTGCCCTTTGTTACACCCATGCAATATCACTTTACATTTCAAATTTATGTATCCCAACTCATAGGGCCAGATCCCAGATACACTGATTTACATGAGCAAAGATTCTGGCCCATAGGTTTGCAGAGCCATAACATGAGCAAGAAGATAATACCCCTTACTATCTTACAGCTTTTTTGCTCTGCAGATTTAATAGAGGTAAAATGTAGTAAAAGCTTATTTTTTGTCATTTATGACTCTGAAAATACATAGGGAGTGGATCTGCTGAGTAAGTAGGTACTATTTTTATACAGTCACTTTTCAGAATAGAATCACACTTTAAACATACATTTTTTAATTTTTAAAACATTAAACAATCATAATCAACTAGGTTATAAATGAAAGTGGAGCACAGACTATTTTATGTATTGGCCACAGGCTTATGGGCCAATTGAAAGATACGATGCCACCAATAACCCTAACCCCATCATTCCTACCATTGCATTATGGCAAAATGGAAAGTTTATAATTTATCTTCTTCTCTGGTATTATAATATTCTGTCAATTTTATAACATTAATTTGACAACAGAGCTTTTTATAATATACAATCACTTAAAATAGTGTCATATCCTAATATTTAATGCCCATGAAGGTATGTTTCATTAACACTGTTCTATGAGTTTTTACTAGTACAAATATATAATGTAGAAAAACATTGAATATCTGTGTATAATATTAATGATTCAAACCCCTTTACACCAATAAAGCTTACAGTTTCACTTGAACACTACTTTTTCTTTACCTTATGTATCAGAGAATGCTAGAACATAGGGTTGGAATAGGGAACCTCTTGGGTAATTCAGTCTTTTGGAATAATGCCATAAAGAGTTACTTTCTCACAGTTTCCATTACATATATCAACTGATGTCCATCATAGGTGGCAAACTCTAACTTGTGACTCAAATTCTCCACCTGCCCACTTGCACTTCTTTGGCTGTTTTAATCAGATGGTTAGTTAGCCCCAAATTACTCAGTATGATTTTAAAGAGAATGATGATTAATGATAATCTCGCAAATAATGTGTTTGATGGCTTTGAAATCCATTGTTTTAATCAGACTGAATAGGAATCCCAAAACACTAGTAAGTATTCAATGTAGCTGTGCAAAACAATAAAGTTCAGGAAGACCTGACTGTATAAAAGCCATCAACATCATACTATACTTCGAAGAGAACTCATCTGTTGTTGCCATTAGAATCTAGCATGATCTTAGCTGACAACTGCAGACAACTTCATCCTCCCTTGTTGTATTAAGACATGATAATTTGTTGTTGTTTTTCTTTAGGAGGTGAATATTGTGCTCCACACATTTATACCAAATCCATAGGGCTCTCCTAATCTTGAGAAAGAAATTAAGTCATAATGGGGTTTGGAAGATCAAGATTCAAACTATAAGGTTCTGGAAGCCTGTAACTATGGCATCTAGTTGCTCTGGTTAACAGAATTCATCCTGTCTTAGGGAAGAAAAGTTGAAAGTATCTTAGGAAGCAACAGGTGTATGTTAAAAAGGTTGCTTCAAAAGAGTTACTAAGTGGGATTCACACTTCTAGGCTGTCTGCCAGGGCAAATATTGCAATATGTTAAAAACCAACTAGTTTAAACCAGTAATGTATCAAGAAATAGTGTTGGGTTTTATTTTTACCATTCCACAGAAAAGCTTTGGAGGCGGCCAGGAATTCAATTCAATATCCTTTCTGGAATTGGGGGGGAGATCATACTGATCAAATAATTTAGCTTGGGGCTATGGTCATCTTTATACTATGGGCTCTTCCCCAGTGGGAAAGTCGGAGCTGATTTTACCTCCCAACATTGTTCTTGATCTTTGCTATCAAAAGGATTTATTTATTTAGAAATCCAGCAGTCCAGCAGCTATGTTTATTACCTCACTTCTAGATGACAGTGGAATATAAAATACCTTGGGCATCCGTCTGACTCATATTCAAACAAACTTCTTTGGGATCCCAGTAGGCAATTTAATCAATTCACAAGAGCTGAGCTTGTTAAGCAAGGGAATTTATTCACTGAGATCCAAATTCTACAGTCCTTCTCAAGTAAGACTCTGACAAATTCAAGGAGTTGATTTCTTTGGAGCTAATCTCATCAATAAAATTATTAATGCTCTTGCTTGCAGGAGCAGGCCACTAAATAAGGGTTTCATTGAGTATGAACTTCAGGATTCAACCCTTAAGCAGAAAGGTTTCCCATGAAAAGTCTTCCCTCCAACATTAGCTTGAATTTGTGGTCTATATAATCGATTATATTGCTGACAAATAAATGTTACCACATAGGGGTAACAAAATAATCCTCTTTCTTGCTGGATTTTGACTATTCCATGTTCAAAAGGTATCTACTATTTTTAACAAATTAAGCCCCTCTCTGTTGGTTCTGTTTATATTAACAGCTGGAGATGGACAGCATTTCTTTGCACAATTAGTCACCAGAGGCTTGACAGTTATTATTTTTGTATCTTTTCCATGGTGTTAGTGTCATCTACTGTTTGGCTGTATCTACAGTATAGAATGAACAATGATAGATGTCAGGGATATCTATTGCAAGTTCCTATACAATAAAATCTAAGCTATTAAATTGCCCCTCCTCCAGTAAATTCCATCTTTAATAAAATCTTTAGAGAAAAAAATATTTTTAAAGCAAGATTATTTAAATATGATGAAGAACAGTGTTCTGGGTTTTTTTTGTGTTTTGTTTTGTTAACATAAGACAACAGTTTAATTTAGGTCATAATGACATCAGAGACATATATTTATTGCCATCTTTATTCCATCCAACAAAGCTTTAATCTGTGACAGGCCTAGGCTTGTAAAACAGCAGAGTGGTATGGTATCAGAGTATCAGAGAAACTATACTATGCCATATATTTTTAACAAGCTTGGTGTCAAGCACACTACATTTGCCAACATCAAGGAGAAAGAAGAGGTTATTTTTTGTTGTTTATGTTTTCAGTTTATATTTACAGCTGAAATAGGCTTTGAAAATTCCTATAAAGATTTCAAGTACTGAGAGACATCTGTTTTTATGTGGTCATAGATGATGGAAGTGCCATTCTTTTTATGATATTGACAATCCGGCAACACCCTCAGTTTTGCAAAGTAAGATGTATGGGAATTAAGGCACATTTCCATCAGCTGCAGAACTCATCTGGGACTGGAAGGGTTTCACAACTCAGTGGGATAAATGCCTTATCTTGGAAGAGGTCGAGAGAGGCAGACCAGGTTTTAGCACTTGTGGGAGAGAGGTCAAAGTGGTAGTCATTACCCAGGGAGGACCAAAAGGCTTTCCCTCTCCCTCAGTTAGATGTCACTTTCTTTGTACTGCTGATGTCATGAATTTATTAGATCTCTCTAGTCATCCAAGAGTCACACCTGAATTATTAATGTGTTAAAAAAGGGAAGAAAGAAAGGACATAAAACAACAAATTGGGAAAAACACAAACAAAAACAAAAAATTCACTTTTCAGGCCTTCTTTATAAAATATAAACAAGCAAATGGGTAAGAAGGCAATGCATGTGGTTTAATTAGGCCACAACTTTATTTAATTAAAATATCTGGGAATATCCATCCAGCAACAAATTGTACAGTGCATGTATTCATCCTTTCCTTAATCATTTCCATATAACTCCGAAGCAGGTCCCAGCGACCCTGATGCTGGGACCCCATCACCCTCTCATCACATGAAACGAAAGGGGACTATAAAACAAGAGGGGTTGGCTCCTTGCTGTTCCAGACATAGGAGCTCAACCCCACCCTCCTCAGCCCCCTTAAAAGGGGGGTTGGCACCCCACTGTACGAGATGTAGGAGCCCCAATCCCCCCCTTACTCAGCTCCCTTAAGGGATGCTTTCCCTCAAATCCTTTTCCAATCCATTTTATCCAATAATCATAACCCTTCCACACAGAGTACCTGCAATGGACATCTGTCACAAGTTTTGCATACTAAGTTATGTCATTATAACCTAACCCACTCTACTGCATCCCACCAGGTCCCAGATTTGCTGTGGGGAAGGTGAAAAAACCCACTTTGCCTTAGCAGTGAATGAAAAAAATCCTTCCTAGTCCCCCTCCCAACCTCACCCCCAAGGAAAAAAGGCAACTAGCATAATGCCCACAGAGGATCAAGAAGGAACCTGGTCCTTTTGCCAAATTCATGAGTGGGTGAGTGCTGCAAGCCCAATCCCAGTAAAGGAGGCCCTCTCCAGAGCTGCATGGGGTACAAACACCCACTCTTCCAATTACCAGGAAAGAAAATGCACCGACTTTTCCTGACTTGGCCCCAAATGCTTCCTGCCCTTCCTGGCCATCCCTGTAAATTTTTCCCCTAATCCCCACCTTGTTGTAAGAAGCCCTTAAAAGGGCAACACCCCTTTTTTCCAGGTAGCTGGACAAAGACCTCCTCAAAGGTTGCAGTGAGCATGGATTTTACATCTACAGGTGGCTTCTAAAATTAGTCTATTTTTTTATATTTCTATGTATTTATTTTGCATTGTATTTAGATGAATAACTTTACAGCTGAAAATTCTCGTGAGGCATTACCAAACAGTAACTGCTACTGTGTGTGACTTCAATGCAGTGTCACGATAAGGATACATCTCCATTGCAATAAAAAACCCACAGCACAGCCATGACTGGCCCAGGTCAGCTGACTCAGGCTGCGGGGCTAAAAATTGCAGTCCAAAACATTCAGGCTTGGGCGGGAGCCCGGGCTCTGAAACCCGGTGATGGGGTGGGTCTCAGACCCCAGGCTCCAGCCTGAGCCGGAATGTCTACACTGCAATTTTTAGATCTGCAGCCCAAGCTCCCTAAGCCCCTGGGCTCTGAGACTCGGTGCCATGGTTTTTTTTTATTGCAGTGATGCGGCAGCAATGCAGCACCTGTATAATTTTACTAAGGTGAGATTATAAGACAAACTCAATTTGAATCAAATGGTTATAAATGCAATTTTTCTAAGTGTGATCTTACTATAACACAAATTATTTTACTATAATGTGATATTTTAATTATTGGCCCAATCCAACTTCAACTGAAGTCAATGAGACTCTATTAAGTTCCATATTCATTGGCTCCAGCCCTGTGTGATGTGGCTATAGTTACAGCAAAATAACTTTGTTTAAAGAGACATGGTAAGGTAAACATTTTTTCTTGGTTGTATTATTAACAACATCTTAGTTTATTAAAAACTAAACTTTTAAAATTTCATTTACTTTTCACCACTTAACTATTTGTTTACTTACTGTATTTCACTTACTTTGAATGATGAAAATAAATTAGTCAATTTCACTTTTGTTTATATGATATTTTAGTCAGTTCAACATTCTTGTTTTCATGAACTAGCCCAATGCTTTAGAATCTGGGTTGCAAACACTGCATGGGAATGTTTAAATTCAAATTAAAAATTTCTAAAAAAAAAAGAATGGAAATGGTGATACTGATCATAGGTTTCATAATGATTTTTATAAAATTTAGATCACTCATCAGTGCCTCTTTAAAAGTTAATTTGAATAAGATTTTACTTTGACTTCATTGTGATGTACCTTCAATGCTACATCACTTGGTGCAGGGTGCTTTAATATTACTACTTGTGATAATGATGTAGTCTCAGTATAGTGAGAAGATGTTGATGTATGACTGCTGTAAGTGTACTACTACAATATATAGAAATGCCACATAATTATAATTTAAGAAGATGGAAGTATTATGCTAATGATGCAACAATGCCAATCTTGCTACAACATGGACTTTTCTATATCATGCTTCTTTTTAAAATGCTATAATAATACAAGGTGATGATCTGAGTATACTGTGATAATATAAATCATACATATTTCATCAAAAATAAAATGCCAACAATGGTACATTTTAAAACAATAAAAAAATAAAATTTCTAAATTACATCTCACAAACTGATGAGAAACTGGATTTAAAAAAACATTGAAATTGCATATTTGTATCCAGCAACTGAAAAGTTCAAAGATTTTTATATAGCATCTATCACTGTGATTTTTATATAGAGTCCATCACTATGGTACTAGCAGAAGCTTTCTTCTCAAAAGGTTAACCCTTTGAAATTAAACAAGACCTTTAGTTATTTCAGCACACGGAGAGTGCTCCATTACTGTGCTCTTCCTCTTTACTAGTGAGCAGGGGAGAAGTCTCACTGAAGTATATATGTATTTTTAATTAAGATGCAATCATCTGAGGTTGTGATTCTTAGGGCACACTTACAATTTAAAAAAATTTAATTTTCAGTCTAAACGTAACCCAAAAAGCTCATAACACGTTTGCACAAAAAAGTATGCTTTTAACTAATGCTCATTTATGATGCCCATCATTTTAGGACCAATAAGAACAAGAATAATTGGCTTGATATACAGAAATGTATCCCACTGCCAGATATGTTCCTCTACTAGGTCAACCTTCTAGGATGTTTTACCTTTTGATGAACTGGGGGCTAACTTAACTAAGAATATTCCTTTAAAAGCCTTACACTCAGGATAGGCAGACTTTCAATGCTTTTGTAAGGTAAATTTCATTATTATTTTAAAAAACGATTAATTTGAAGCATTGACCTTTAAAAAACAACATTTTAAAACTGATGTTACTGAATTACAACAACTCTAGATGTCTATGTCTTTCTTTAAAGAACTATTTGCATTTTCAGTGTTCCATCCCATATCATCAGATTGTAAAAGAGATGGATTTTCATTCTGGCAGTTTATTATTCTTATTAAATTATATTTTGGACATATTCAGTATTAAAATATATTTTTACTCTCCTTTGGAATTAGAGGCACTTAGAAGATCTAGAAGATTAGATGTAATTAGAAGATTAGAATAGATTTCCTATTATATTGCAGTTTTCTTTTTAAAGTAACTAGGTTTTTTTAGGTAGTATACAAAACATTTACAAAAATAATGCATCCATGTTACTGCATCTCCATAGCAAAGATTTTTCATTTGTTCAGGGTTAGACCATGGTCTGCCTAGTTATTGACCACAGAGTAAATAAATCAGCAATATACATAGTCTGTAATCATTTTTGAATCAATTACCATGGTTTAACTGCTATATAGTCAATCATTTTCCACCTCAAGAACAGGCTATTTTCCAGGACAAGGTTCAGTTTGACAAAATATCAGAAAATGCTATGATATTACCTTGATTTTAACTTAAGAAAGACACTAACCCCATTCTCAATTATGGTGATACTGAAACAAGTACTGGTATTTTCAAAAATTGTTTTAAAAAACACATAATTACATATGGTTGTTTTTGCATTACTTTGCTTATTTTGTCAACCAATCCATGCAATTTGCCTTTAAAGTGTTCTATTCAGTAGCTGTTATTAATATACTAAAATACTGAAATTTGAAAGAAGTTATTCTATCCATTTTCCCAAGCTATAGGTTGAGCATGCTAAATACACTTCATCCTCTTCATATAGTTATCCTAAGGTGTTGTCTGCTCTTTTAGCTGGAAGCAAACCTGCAGTAAATTCCTATTTATCTCCTTGCCAATCAAGGAGTGAATGACTGACAGTTACAGAGCCTTATCTGGGACTCCTGTCTGTGGTGCATTCTGCTAAGTGATGTCATCGCTCTAGCACAAGAAAATAAGCAGATTATTACAGTGACTAGAAGCAAACTAAACATTTGGATTTTTGCATGGACAGATTTACACACTGTCTGTCAGATAAAGCACAGTTTGCCTGCTGCTTACACAACAAGAATGTGCCTGACAGCTTCTTCCCAGCTTTAGTATCTGATTACATAAATAGGCCATTCCCCACCAGTCCTAAAGACTGACAGTCTGTCTTAGTTTAAAGAGCAATTTCTGACTATCAGCTTTTCTGTCTTGCACACTAGCCTGATTAACATCAAGGCACTTCCTGGAGGTCCAATCAGTTTTTTTCTTGTACTTGGG